>NC_089681.1:145889546-146192359 GCF_031753505.1 Anomalospiza imberbis
TGATAAAAATAAAATGATTTTGCGATATTTTGAAGTGAAAATTCTTCCTGACATGAAATTATGTTATTATAAACCTTTCCCTACTGTCATTTTCACCATTTTAGAACACTGTTAGTCAGATTCTCCTGGCTTTAGAATCTGACTGCATGAAATTTGTTAAATCTGCACTTGCTATGTTATATATATACTTATTTTGTAATTAAACCAATGCTATGGTAATGTACAATCTGCAGTCTTTAACTGGATATATCCATCACCATTAATATGTCAGAATGATTTGCCAATAATCGCAACCCTTGGTGCCTTCATCATTGCACATCTGAGATTCCTCCTTGTACAGCTCATTTTCTACCAAAACAGGAGCAGTACAGGAGGCTGTTGGCCTCCTCCTATGGAAGCGGTCTGCTGACAGGCGTTGAAAAGACTGAGGAACAAATGTAGTTTAGTTTTCATAGAGCCCAGGCACACAGAGAAGCCAGAATCTAACATTCCCATCCTCTTGGCAGAGGCTTGAGCTGCAGATCTCAGGTGGTACAGCAAGGCTTTTGGGAAAACTCTTACCTCTCAGACAGAGCAGCCATGACCAGGCTTCCTACTGGCTTGTGACTGGTGTCAGTTCCTGAGCCATGCCTTGGCAGGGTCTTGGAGAGCTGCAGACAGCCTGAGCCAAAGCTCTGCGGGGACTGTGAACAGCTCAACAACCAGGACAGTTCCAGGACACTGCTCAGGCCTGTGTTCTGGTGCTCTGGTTTGCTGGTGGAGATGACAGTTCTGAGCCACCTTTCCTACATGTCACCTTTTGTCCTGGGGAGATGTCATCTGGGATCTGCATGAATTCACACTAAACACCTGCTCATCATGCTTGCCTGTGCCCATCACACGTGGAGAAGCAGAAAAACAAATCCTGCAGCACCTCAATTACATTGAGTAGATACCTGGGATCAAAAATGGATGTTGGCAATGTTGCAAAAAAGCCTGGTTTAAAAAGACTGTGCTTTCAGTACAAGAGAAATACAATTAATTTATGAAAACAAGGAGGAGTTGCCATTCACCTCTCATGCTTTTTGGATGTTGGTTCTTGTTGCACACGTTGTGATAACCATAGGTCCTGGATACCAAGGTGTGGCCAGGCAGTTTCAGTGCATTCTGGTCCTTTGGAAGCCATTGTGCAGAGGAGGTTTCTTATCATTCTTCTCTTTCTTCCTGTTTTATCCAGTCCTCTGTCTCATCCATAAACTATCACTTTCTCATTGATTCTTCACACATAATGGGATTTCTGGGGCTCTCCTGTTATTAGTTACTACCAGGTGAGAAAAGATGTTTGGATTGTTTTACAATTGTTGCAATTTTGCCTTCCCTAAAGGGAATCTTGCCACTGGCCTTGGATGGAGATCAAGTGGAGAACACTGCTACAGGTGTGTTCTGGGACACTGTGCCACCAGTACCTTGCAGCATAATAAATTTGAAGCCTAATATTAAAAATTTATTTTCTTTGAGATCTTACAGACCATCCTGGAATTGACTGCTTATGCACCACCAAGAAGAGACAGACTGATGTTTTGGTGCAGTTTCACCCCCTTCACTCCAGAAGGAAAATGCTGTTCCTGCCCACTGTCCTGTCTGAAGCCAAGCATACTCCATGCCAAGGAATAAATTCTGATATTATCACACAGAGAAGGCTCACAAACAAAGTTTGTTTGTAATTCTTAAGCTCTCTGAATTCTTCCCAGTGAACTGGGAAGGACATGGAAGTACTTTCAGGTTTGTGCTGCTGAAAACACTTTTTGTTCTTATGCCCACACATACCTGGTAGAACCATGTCTCTGCCTCCTTTCAACGTTCTTTTAGCTAATGTAGTTCATTATGCATATTGTTGGAAAAGAAAATGAAAAGCAGACTCGTCTTGAATTCTATCTGTAATTCTCTGTGTTAATTTGCACAACTGACAAAAATCACTCAATATGGGAAATGAATATTTTCTCTCTGGTTTTGCATATCATCTTTTATATTAAATTTTGACTGAGGTTATCTGTCTAACTTGTAGGTCTACATATGCAAATCAAAAGCTCCAAGTATTGTGCTTGGCTAACAGCCAGAAATTCTGACTCACAATCAGTAGAAAACACAAAAGAAATTTTCCTTCATCAGTAAGGAGGAAATCAGCTACTTTTAAAAGTCTTTGTCATTTCTTCTATGACTCTAAAATACTAAGAAAACTTGAGCATCATTCCAGTTAATGGAAATTTTTTTATATATAAAAACCAATATAAAAAGATAATGTCTCATAAGGTACTTCAATCTTTGGAAGGCTCTCCTGGCTCTCAGAACCAACAGAGGTTGTGTGAACTTTGAAGAATCAGCCTCAAGGCTTTTTATCAAGCTCTTGTGGTTCAAACAAGAAAATGTGTTTTCCATGTTTGTGCCTTGTCAGGTCTCCCAGATGCTTTCTAGCAGAGATGACACAGTATTATTCTTATTTTACTCTTAGAGCGTAGTGATACAAATGAGAAACAGAACTTACCTGTCGACACAGTCTATGGAACAGTGCTGGCACTAATGCCACCACACAATGGCGTTCAGGTCACAGCACCGTGCACCATCTGATTTCCTGTGCCTGCATTTCCTGTGGGCGCAGGGCTGTGCAGCATGAGGGCAGCCTCGTGGGGACTGTGGTTCTGGAGCCATGAAGATGGGACACAGTGAGACAAACACTGCAGCTGCCAAACAGGGAGCTCCTGCCAACCCTTTCACCAGTGCCCATGCCACAGCCTTCTGTGTACCAGATAAACCCATTCCATGGGCCTGCTCGTCTTGAATGATGACTTCTGAAACTTTCTGATACCCAGGATCAGTTGTCAAGATGGACAGGATCTGCAAGTGAAAAAGTAAGTAAACTCAAAAAAGTGCCCCTTCCCTTGGCAGTTTGAGAGAAATCAGCAGCCAGCTTAAATTAGAGAAACATCTTAGAAAGGTCCTATGAAACTGCTTCTCTCTGACTGCCTCTCCTCTGTGCTGTGTTCCGGGTGAGAAGACATCCCAGTGACTCAGTGTATGAAGCAGTGCAGCAGCTCTGGAGGGAGTGCCCAGCACCCAGCAGAAATTCTGGGTAGGGATTCTGGTGACGGTGGGGAGGGGGCTGCAGGGCAGACTGTGCTGCTGGGCTTCAGGTGACAAGAGAATCCATTGCAGTAACCACTTACCTGCCAGAAGGTGTCTGACAGCCTGGAGAGGAAGCACAGCCATCTGTCCACACAAGCCCTCTTTCAGCATAAATATTTGTCACTCTTTGCTACTGTTATGTTCCTGGAGACCTTCTGGGGACAAGAAGCTCCTCTTATTAACCTCATTACCTCACCTTGCTTCAGCCACTCAGGCTTTCCTGGCAGACTTGCCATTTCTCCTGCAAATTTCCCCATGGAAGGCAATTTTAATTGCAGTTTTGCTGTAAACAATGCAATTTAGCTGTCTACAGGAATTTCTTCGTGTTGAGCCTATATTCTACTTGACTTGAAATTTGCACCCTGCAATGTGCTGAGTGACAGCAGGTAGCAGGTGAGTGTGGGTGTGGGCAGACAGACGCCAGGGCTGTGTCCTCCCTGGCCTCTACAGAAGACTTGTGCAGGGACTACTGCATCCCAATACTGCATCAGGTTAATTAGATTGTTCTGGTAATTAAGTTAAGGAGCCCTATGCAGCAGGGTCGAATTCAATCTAATAAATGTGTTGAACAGAAACCAAGCAATCGACTTCAAGCGTGCTCAAAGAATTGAGTGGCAAATTGGAGAAGAGAGAAAGATGGAGAACAAAATCAGAAGGATAAGAATGAGAGGTAAAATGTGACAAGAAAGGGACAAGCAGAGGAGGACGTGCAGAAAACAACAGGGACAAATATTAAAATAAGAAGAGAATAAAGAGAAAAATAGCTATGATTAAGCATAGTTAATGCTGAGATACTGAATACCAATAACAGCCAGACAAGGTCTTGAGCTCCCAGATTTCAAATGTCTTGATTTTTAAGAACTTGTCTCTAAATCCTGGAAACATTTTTAAAAGGTTTAAAAGTCCCAAATAAGAATATATGTGTACATATACTTAAGAAATAATATGGTTGACCTGAGAAATTACAATATTTACCCTGGTATGGAATACACACATTATTTGTGGTAGGAAATGTAGTCACCCAAAATGAGACTTCTGCAGGGGTTTGTGCCTAAAATATGCTTACAGATTGCATGTGTGAAAAATCTACATTGAATGCTCACAGTATGATTAATATATCATCTGCATAGAAAGAATATTAGTTTTTTTCACAGAGAGATTTTTTTTCCTCTAATGCAATATATATATATTACCAACAACAAACTATAAAGCATTACCAAAAAATGCTGATCTTAATATAGATTTAAAACCCACCAACAACTTACATGGCTCCTCCTATTCACCACTTTTTTTAGATATGCTTTTTCAGTGAAATTTAAAGTCTTCAGAAAATTTTATACTGCATATGGAACCTCAGCACAAAAGTTTGCTGGTGACATATTATTTTCCTTACGGCAACTATAATCAATACAACCAAGGCTCAAAGCAAAGTTTTATGGCTATTTTATAAACTTAGGAATGTACTTGGGGAAATTTAGTATGGAAAAATTGACTCAACCTGTATTTAAGGATTAAGTAGGGCAAGTCCTGTGGCAGGGTGTAGCCCAAAATGTGCTCCTTCTGCTGAGTTACAGGTAGGGCTGAGTTATAATGGGGAGCATTCAGGAGGTGTTTTGGGAGAGGCAAAGTGTGGCTGGTGTGTTTGAAATGCTGTTCTGCTTTGTCTCCCTGAGGGGTCATGAAACCTGAGAGTATTTGGGTGATAAATGTGATGCCCCATCCCTGGAAGTATTTGGGTGATAAATGTGATGCCCCATCGCTGGAAGTATTTGGGTGATAAATGTGATGCCCCATCCCTGGAAGTATTTGGGTGATAAATGTGATGCCCCATCCCTGGAAGTATTTGGGTGATAAATGTGATGCCCCATCCCTGGAAGTATTTGGGTGATAAATGTGATGCCCCATCCCTGGAAGTGTTCACAGCCAGGCTGGATGGAGCTCTGAGCAACCTGGTCTAGTGGAAAGTGTCCTTGCCCATGGGAAGGGGGTTGGAACCAGATAATCTTTAAGGTCTCTTCCAACCCAAACCACTCTGTGGTTCTATGATATTTTCCAAAGTGTTTTAGTACCCATTTGTCTGTGAAATGAGTAATTTAGATGCTGACATGCATCTGAAAACATGGTTGTTGGTAGTCAAATGGACCAAAATAACTTTAGATTTCATTAAAAGCATTTACAATGTTGTTTGTTCATATGCTGGCTACATTTTTCCATGAAAGATAAAAAGCAAAGAGGGATAAAAACATGGTGCCCTAATGTCTGAAATAATTGGTGATTATTTTATAACAGGGTCTTATTACCACTTGATTTTACAAGAAGTCAGGCTCCTGAAGTCTAGCAGCTGTAGGAGGATTTAGGCTTTGTTTTGCTGTTTGTTGTATTTTTTGTAGTTTGTTTTCTTTTGTTTGTTTGTTTATTTTTTAACATGTCTCTAATCCTCAGAGCTGCAATGAAAAGTTTAAAAATATGACTAGATAATCAAAGGTCATATTTGAGATCTTTGAGGGTCAAAGGAAAAAAAATCAGGATAACCCCTTATTGTGGTATTCTGAAAGTTATATACATGCTTAAGGCAATATCCTGATGGGGGGAGGTTGATTTCTGGATTTTTTTAGGTTTTGGAGTTTGGTGATACTGCCTTTATGTCGCTTTCTGAAACTTCTTTTACAATAACCACAATTATTCATACAAATAATCTAAAAGAAGAAGAATTAATTTAGATCTAAAATACTAAATGTAGAAAATAAATTATAATATTGTGGGAAACAATTTTGCATAAACAAGGGAAAGGAGTATTTATATGGTAGATTTTATTCCACCTGAATTAATGAATGAATTTAATTTAGTTAATTTAGTTAATTTCATGAAGAATGGCCAGGAGATCTGCGTGCTTACAGTACCAATTGCTAAAATCCCTCTAAAGAAATTCTACCTTTTCTTCTCTGATTTTTTAACTTTCAAGACCACAGTAGCTAGAAAAACCTCGTGACAGTTTTTTCATCAGCATGCTTATTAGTAACTTTTTCATTTCTTTATTCCAGTCATTCCCACATCCCTTGGCAACAGTGCTTTGTTGGCAGAGTTTATATAAATGTTGGGAGAAAGCAGGTGTTACAGACCTGTCCACATCCCTTCCTGACCTGGTGTCAGTGATTTTAACCCCTGTTTCATTTCTGGGTCTGTTTCCTTCCATGAAATCCTGTAGGAACCTATAGGACAGTTGTCTGTTTCATTAGAGGGGTCATATTTTTATTTAATTCTGTATGGTTTTAGAGAAGTGGCGACAGGATTTACACCTGACCAAGCTTTGCACCTGTTAAATACAGAGACTTCCACAAGGAGGGAAATAAATCTGAATTCTTGTATTTTTTTGATGATAACCACCATAGCCCTGTATTTTTTCAGAATATGAGATTTTTGAAGAAAACTCTTCTCCCTTCTCTCCTCAATCCTTGTTTCATAGAATCCCCTAAGATTTGATTTGCTGGGAATGATTACAGTGTCGCCTTTGTGAATGCACATCTTTGAACCCAGGGAAAATGTGAGGCCAATGTAAGTTGGCCTTATCCTCAAATTCAGGCACTGTAAAAAGACGCAGAGATTGTCAAGGGAAGAAGAGGCACTTCTGAAACAAACCCTCATGTTTTGATGCAGCATGTATGCTTGTTTAAACCACCCGCTGTCCTAAAGAAGACACCTCTCTGTCCTTGCTGTCCCAGACTCTCGGCCCTGGTGGCAGCCCGGCAGCAGGGGTGGCACTGCCGTGGGGCTGCTCTGGGAGAGCAGCACAGCCACGGGTGAAGGGATGTTGGCAGCTTTTCCTTCTCGGGGACCCGGTGACGCCAAATCCACTCGCCCGCGGGGGCTGAGCCGCCTCTTTCGCTCGGCTGAATCTGCGGGCGCGCTGAAGGCTTTTCGGAGGGAGGGAGCGGAAAAATCTACGTTCAGGAGTGGACTGCGGCCCTCCTGGGCTTGGCACACGTTCCCTGTCAGCCCGGCAGAGGCAGGGCAGCCTGGGGTTTTGCCCAGAGGGAATGAAGCCTCCCTCCTCGCTGGGCTGCGGGGAGCGCGGGTGGGAAGCGGCGCCTCGGAGGAAAGAAATATCCCTCCTTTAGGGCACGGCCGGGAGAAACCCTGGGGCAGGGAGGCGAGAAAACAGCCGGGGAGGTCGGGAGGGAGAGGAACCGCGCCGCCTTTGGGCGTTTTTGGCAAGGTGAAACGCAGCCTTTGCGCCCACCTCCGTGCTCCGGCAGCCCGGGGAATGCAGGCACAGCTCCAGCTCCTCTCCCCGCGCCGAGGGGCCGGCGGCGCGGCCCGGGGCGAGCGGCGGCCGGGGGAAGCGGCCGGGCTGCGGGAAAGTTGCGTGGTGCTCGTTTCGCAGCTCCTGGGGACCCTGCCGGGGCTCTCGGAGCGCCCGGGCACCTCCTCCCATCCTCCTGCCCCCCTTCCCTCCTTCCCTCCCCGGTCGGGCTCCCCGCGGGACTCCCCATTCTGCCAGGAGCGTCGCCCGAGCGCTTCCCCTTTTCGGGCTTTGTGGCCTTTAGGTGTTTGGGGGGTTGTTTTTTTTATTATTTCTCTCTCTCTCTCTCTCTTTCGGTGAGAGTGCGGCCGAGTTGGGCGAGGGGAAGGAAACTTTCTCCCCCCCCTCCCCCAGGATGCTCCGGATATTTTTGAAAGGGCGGAAGAGTGAGAAAGGGAGCAGCGTCTGTGAGGGCATCTCATGCTCTTGCGAAGGTCCCCCCTGACACCTCGCTGCTGGGATTAAAGACCGGAGCTGGAGAAACTCCTCCCCTTCCCTCGGCTTCTCTCTTTCTCCCCCCCTCCTCTTGCTTCCCCCCCAAAATTTCCTAAGGCTATTAGGAAGGGGGGGCAAAAAAAAAAAAAAAAAAGAGAGAGGAAAGAAAAAAGAAAATAAGGAGCTTGGAGTAACTGCGGCCCGTGGGACGGTGGGGAGAGGTGGAAGAGGAGCCTCCCTCTCCAGATCCATCGCTCAGCACCACGCCTGGGTGAAGGCATGGGAAGCACTGCCATGGACAAGAAGAAGGATGCCTCCAGCAGCAGCAGGAAAAGCTCCAGCCGCAAGAAACTCATGTTGCGAGTGCACATCCCCGTAAGTGGCTGCTCGCTCTTCCTCCCGTTCGGCAGCTGGCGTGGCTCAGGCATGTTTTTCTCTGACATGGAGCACAGCGAAAGGCAGGGAGAGGTGTTTCCTGCCGAGCTCTGGAGCTGGGGGCATGCTGGGCTGGGGGTGCACCCCTGCAACAGGCGAGTCCTCCACACCTGGGGTGGGCTGAGCAGTGGGCTCTTGGCCCCCGTGCAGTGCTGGGAGCCCAGGATGCGGTCCCCGTGGCACGGAGGAGTGTCCTCACTATCCCAGTTTCAGAAGTGACTCTTACTCCCTGCTCTACAAGCGCTCCTGTGCCCTGGGCTGTGGGTTTGGCTCAGTTTGTCTCACCCAGCTCCCTCTCAGACTCGCAGCACGGTCTAGCGAAAGGTCTGCTCTCCCCCCAGCGCTGGTCTCAGCATTCCCAGGTTTGGCTCCGGGAACTGTCCCTGCCTGTGGCTGAACCAGCCTTTAATCTGATTCTTCCCTCTCTCTCGAGACGAATCCACTTCTGAATTTCCCAGGGCTGGGGAACCCAGAGCTCGCTCAGATTTGGATCCAAGCAGTCTGGTCACTGCCGAAAGAGCAGGGCAGTGGTATTCACAGTGGAGCAAAGTAGTGAGCCGTGCAGTCTGTTCACCAGCTCTGTTCTGTATATTCCACTATAAAGTAAGAAATTCTAGATATAGAATAACCACAGATCAAAAGTTCCTATTTCCAGTGAATACTAAAAGGCTAACTGGCTCCGTCTTCAGAATTACATGCCTTTCAAAACTTAAATTACTGGGTTTTTAACTGTTAGGATGTTCTTGTGATCCATGTAGCTATTAGTTTTCTATTTTCAGTCCTGATGTACTTTTGGTTTCAGTGCTTCTGGCAAGAAATGGCAAAGACCTTGTATCTTTTTTGTGTCCTCTGTTGTTTTATTGCTTATTAGTGTTAGGTTTTTTGGTGTTTTTGTTGTTTGTTTTTTGTTTTGTTTTTATTAGTTTATTTTAAATCTCATTATATAAAAGTGGGAAACAGTTCTACCCGTATCTCTGCCAGGCCACCAAGGAGCAAAAAGATATTTGTGGTTCTAAGATTTTCCCTTGTTTTAGGAAAGAATAAGAAGTCAAAGCAAATTTATTAGGTGTCTCGAGTGTGTGGAATAAAATGGAGGAAAAGTACATGACTCTTCTGCAGATTTTATTTTTCTCTGGGGAGGAATGCAAGCCTAAGAGCCCAAGCCAAACTTCTGGAGCTCAGAGTGCATTCAGTACTAGAAGAAAAGGGTCTGTTTCTGCTAACATGGGTGTTGCCTATGTATTTGTGACAGAAGATTTTAGGCAATAAACTTTACCATGTTGCCAGTAGTACTTCACAATAAGGATGTAAACTACCAGCAAATAAAATGTACCACACCAAAGCACCACTCTCCCTGTGCTCACTATTCCTTCCCACCCTGCCTGCAATATTGTCTCTGCCATCTCTTTCCACTGCCCCCCACCTCTGACTCAGTCTAGCCAGAAACTCTTGTGCAGTTGGATCCCCACTGCAGCTCTCAGGAGCTGCCTTTTCTGCCTGCTGAGGAGCCATAGGTAGTTTTGGAGTTTCCTGGGGTTGTTGCAGGATTTTATAGCATCCACCCGGTGTTTTTGAAATACCTGCTGGCCACCAAATATCTCTGACCACACCAGAACTTAGAACAATTTTCCTCCTTTTACGGTGTGAAGCTAACGCGAAAAAAAGTACTTAAGGAACTCGTTAGCACTAAATCATTATTGACAGAGGAATGCTAATGCTTTTTTCCTAGTTTCCCCCCTCATCCATAGACAACCTTTTTTGTGAATGTTGCCTTAGTTCTGTCTTAGATGGAATATTTTTAGTAGTGGGTCATAATTTTTCGTGCTCTTCATCTCTTGCACTTTGTCACCTGGGTAATGGTAGTGACTCAGATACAAAAGCTTGCAAATGCCTGATGGTGCATTGAAGTCAATGTAAGTTTTGTTGTTCACCCAGCTGGAAGAGCTTCAAGATTTGGTAATGAGATAACACCTTCCATCCTCCCTCTCCATCCCCAAAACATGACCCTTCTCTTTCATCCTGTATCATTCTAACATTCCTCAAATGGACTATTGAGCCCATGGTTGTACTCATATTTTTAGTGGTTTTCTGTAATCTGGCAGAGTTTGAACATGGCTGTGCTATAAGAAAGAACATTTTTCACATTCTCCTTACTTGACAGAGGAATCTGCATTTGAAAAGATCTGTTTAGACTGGTTTTTTTTCTCTTTCATAACGTTGTCTTGGCTGTTGTTTTGAAGCATCATTCCTATTATTTCAGTGGCGCCTGTCAGTGTAGCTGTAGTTGTCAGGGGAGCTTTCACCAGACAGTAATTTTTATTTTGTTCATCCTCTTCTTTGTGTTTCTGTGAGATCATGTTTATTGCTGAGACACGTAATTCATGCTCATTTGGATCTTCAAATTAGGAACAAGAGAAGAACTAACAAGGCCTGAGTAGGAGGGGAGAGAGGAGTCCATTCTGAAAGAGAAAGCAATGGGACAGAGAGGTACTGTTGTGATGCAGGCTGACCTAAAACAAATTTATTGGTCATGCAGAAATGCTGATTGAAAAAATAATATATATTGTGGGGAAAAAAAAAAAGGGGGAAGGATGCAAAATACACTATAATTAGGTTAGAGGATTGTGGAATAATAAGGATTTCTGAAAAGAAAGTTGTATGAATTTCTTCCCTCCACTGTGGAATAATAAGGATTTCTGAAAAGAAAGTTGTATGAATTTCTTCCCTCCACCACATAGTTTTATCGTTTTGGGTTTGTCTGTAACAGTGGGAAAAAAACAGATCAGTTGAAGAAAGCAGATTTGTGGCTTGCAACACTCCAGGGCATTTCTCAGTACACCTTTCTCAAGGAAGGACAAGACATGATACAAAAAATCCGGAAACACTCAATTTTCATGTTCTTTCTGTGCTCAGCCTCCCTCAGCACAGGTGTGTGGTACCCTGCCTGTACTTCTGGGAGTGGTGGTGGATCACTAAATTCCTGCAGGCTGGCTTTCCCCACTGCTCTCAGCTTGTGTTCAGGAGCCAAGAATAAAGCAGGGGCCACTGTATTCTGTAGCATGGCAGGGCAGCGTTTGCTGAATGGCTGGGATGATGGAACATCTTCTTGTTTGGTTGTTGTTTTCTTTGTACATACACAACTGACTTAAACTAGTAATTTAGATGGACCAGAATATAATTGCAGGAACCTTTGTAAACGTCATATCAACCTCTGTTTGTCCCAGCAGCACATTCAGAAGTCTTGAAATTAGAGATGCCTAAATGGAAATTTCTGGTCCAAATATCTTTGAAAGCTGCTACAGATTTAAATAGAAACCTTTGCTCTCTAGATGCATCATAGCTGTAATATGAAGACATTAGCATTATAAAATTCCTTTTTAAGCCATTAGAAGTTAATGCTTGCACATTGCTTTGAACATTTTTAAAACTCTATTCTGAGATGGGATGCAATTGTCTGCTGAGTAGGAGCTCACAGCAGTGAGATCAGAATGTTCTTTTGTCATCTTGCAAAATCGATCTGTTCTAATGTTAATGGTGCCATTGTAGGCCCCTGGTGCTGAAAAAAAAATATATTCTGCTCTTGTTTACTTTTAATTTCATCTGGGATGGTTCAGTCAGTGCTAGCAAAGTTATGTTGTATTTACATGAGCACAACTGAGGGCAGAACCTTTCTCAAGGGCTTCACTATGCCAGGTGCCAAGCACACGCTGCTCCCAGCAGGTGGGAATTGCAGGAGCTTGGCACTTCCTTGGATTTTTCCCAAATACATCGCAAGGTGACTTTTTATTCAAAAGAACAAAGAAGTTTTTTCACGATAAGCACAAAAATACCATCTGTGAATGAATATCAAAACACCTTTCAGTTCAGTGAGGTGGCTTTTGCCTCTGGTACTTCAGCCCTGATGGCAGAGTAGATGCACTAGAAGGATGTTCTTGAGGATCAGGGTTCTTTATTTTCTATGCCACACAAAAAAACATCTCTGCACAGTTTCTCCCTTTTCTTTGTCAACCTCTGTGATTTGAAGAGACTCCTCAATGTCAAAATTTATTTCTGTTTCCAGGCTTGGTGTTATGCTGGGATGCCAGGCTGAACATCAGATGGTTTAAATATTTCTAACCCGATAGATGACAATGATGTTCTGACAGCTACTGTTGGCTCAGGCTCTGCCCCTCCATCTTGCTTTCCACACTTGCAAAGTCATTAGTGGCTGCATGCCTAATAAATCACTGTGAAATGATGTTGTTCTGCCACAGTTTTTGCAGGGTGCTTCTTGTCTCCTGGTAATTGCAGGGTGGGCCGATAAGAACAGCACTTCAGTCTAGGAGTCGCTTTAGGAAGCTGCAGATGGGGAATAATCTAGTGAATTTTTTCAAAGGTGAAAAGAAATCAGCTTCCAGTGTGATCTAGGAATGAAAGAAATGCTTGTTTTCTTGGGAAGAGGAGGTGAAGGGAGAGAGAGGCAGAGGAGAGAGAAATGTTTCCCTAAAATTAAATCACAACTGTTCTCCCTCTTGCTCTCCCAGGCTAGGCTCTGAGTTGTTCTGAGCCTCTGTGGCCTTGAAGTTTAAATTTGGATTCCTCCCTCAAGATCTGATATATTAAGACAGGAAAGGGCAGGAGGTATTTGCTCAGGAGTGTTGAGATGTTTTTTTGAATTATCTGAAGGATAAAAGAAAGGATTCATGTTTACAATCATAATAGCTGCCACAGCAATTAAGGAAGCATTAGTCTTCTTGGTTCTAAAGCATAACAGAAACAGACCAGCAGTATATAGAAACATGCTGTGTCTTACAAAATATTACTTTTCCTGGTTTTAGATTCTGCTCCTAGAGGGTCTCACCCAACCTCCTTTATTTATACCTGAGCTTGTGATGAATGTGGGCTCAGAGGAATGTGAATTTCCTTGGAGAAGGAGGTTATGAATGTGGAAGGACCTCACAGAAATGTGGATGGTGAGACTTTTGGGCTCAGGGAAGTTTACACTGTGCTTGTATTGGGAATTAGTGGAACAGAAGAAAAGTCATGCTCCAGAGGGATCAGGAGTGAAATAGGGGGTAGTGATCTCCATCTAGGAGGTTCCAGCTCCCGTTCACAGACCCTGTGAACAGCTCCTGTTCAGCTTATGCTCAACTTCACCACATTAAATTCAGATGTGGCTGAAACCAGAATTTAACCCTCATTTTGTTGATGATATATGGACAGTCATGGAAGTAGGTTGGTGTGCCCAGGTGCTGGCTTGGCAGAGCTAATGGGAGGAGAAAGGAGGCAAAACTGAGTCAGCATTGGTTGCCCAAATTGTGGACATTCATGTTGATTGAAGAAACACATGTAATTCTCATCACTTTGAATAGAAGCTGAATTTCTGTCAAAAGGCATCCCATGCACAGGGAATAATGAAAGAGCAGAGTTGGTTACAAGAGAAATGAAGCATCAAGGAAGACATCTACAGCAGACAAGGAATGTCACAATGTGGGCTCTTTTACCCCAGACTGATCACCAGGCTTTGGGAATTGGCTCCAGGGTCTGATCTGGGGGCTGCTGTCTCAATTTTCTACTGTTGTTTGCACTGCAAATACACTGGAGAAAGTGTTACAGTCTCAAAATCAGGGAGACCTGTGCATGTCTTCAAAGGCTGAAAGGAAAAGATTCAGATCTTGAATGGAGTGTGGTTTTTCTCTTGAGAAGGAAAACTTATGTATACACATGAATACACGATGCCATCAGTAAATATAAAATATTATTGTTGGTGTGGTGATACAGTGCTGTGCTGCTACTGAACTATTTCTCATACCAGCAGTGAGCTAAAACACCAATGTATGTTAGATATGCAGAATGATTTTTGTGTTTACTCTTTATGTAGTTGTAGAAACTGGAGTATAATCCTTCAGTTTAGTGTTTGCTTCTGTAATACTGTCTCTCTCAAGTTGCTTGCATATGAAACCTTTAAAGCATGAAAATATTATTTACACAGTAGAGAACCGAAACATCATGCTGCACTTCAGTTTTTGACATTGAGGATTCATAGAATGGTTGATAACATCCTTCAAATTTTCATAAAATTTAGCTTGACAGTAAATTACATTATGTAGGCGTGACCCAGTGGGATGCAGAGCAAATGCATTGCAGTGTGAGTTTCATGGTTGTCATTTATTTCCCACACCGTGACTCTTCAGACCTTATGGTCATTATTGCAAAGGGTGCCTGTGACCTTCTGCTCCAAAAACAGAACCTATGTCATAAGCTGAAGACTTAATCTATTTTTGTGACCAGGCTGACAGAGCTGTATGCATTTTTTAAGCTGCTGGAGAACATACTCACACATCTGGGGATTCATTAGGAGGAAGTGTGTGCATCATAAGCATTGTCTGCCACATTCTGAAGCCTTTACCATCATTTATGTACAACAGCTATTGTGCAATTTTCAGTCAACTTTTCATGTCAGTAATGCTGCTGGAACAATGAAAATAAGAAAATACTCTGCTTCTGCAAGCTGAAGAAAGCAAACCTCTCTGAGTGGCTGGGGTGCTTCCTGATAATATGACAAAACACAGGACTCTCCTGCTCAATTGTGGACTTACCAGGGGTCTTTTATGAACAACTGAAGTTTGGGTCTGGTTTGTGGAATCTGCACGCGTGTTGATTCCTCTAGAAGAGGTTGGAAACGTGTTTTTCATGGAATTGGAGAAATCAGTGAGCTAGATTAGGGGTAAAATCTGAGTCCAAGCATGAAGAAACTTTTCCGTGAAGACAAGCTCTCCATAGAAATGGGATAGGTTTAGGAATGTGGACTGAACAGATGCCATAAGCATTGCCTGTTGCCTGTCTAGTGGAAGAAATGGACTGTTACCTGCTCGCCACTTATTTTGAAGGTACTACATGGAAATCTGAAAAGAGAAATTGTGTAGAGATTGCTCGTGTGTCACAATGACTCTATTAAGGCTACCTACTCCTAATCCTTGACAAATTTCCACTGATAGAGGGCTGTTCTATGCCTTTAAGTAGGTGTACATTTAATGTGTTTGCTAGGCCTGTGTTGCTTTGCTTTTGGCCGTGTGGCCTTTAAAAAGTCTAAGTGCAAACAAGTGTTTTTACAGAATCATGGAATTGTTGATGTTGGAAGAGAGATCTGTAGGTTGTCTAGTCCAGGTGTTATTGCTAACCCAGTGGTCAACTACAGCAGGTTGCTCAGGACTCTGCCCCATCAGATTTTGAATTTCCCCAAGGATGGAAACTCCCCAGTTTCACTGCTCTGACAGAACACATTTGGACAAGTGAAAGTTCCTGGGAACAGACTACTGTTCAGCCACTCCACGGGCACATGGAATTGAACTCCACAGTTGGTTGGATCTTGTTTCAAAAGCATAGAGCCAGTGTGAGGAGTGAAATTGAATTTGGCTAGGAGTGTAGAGACTTCTGGGAAAAGGATTCTCTGAGATAAGTATCAAAATTGGAGGCACAATAGTCTCAACAAGACTTCAGAAAGAGTAAGGAAGAGGTAAAAAAAGGTGCTTAGTCAGTGTTACCATGCTGTGTATGAGTTTTCCAGCTTCTCAGTAGATCACTGCATCTTCTGGAAGGTGGTTTTCATCATGTGTTGTCATTCCTTTTGCATAAATTCATTAGAGGGGGATTTGCTTTTACTGAGTATTAATCATGTGTTGGAAGTGTGATCTAAACCAAGAAGCATGAGAAAAGAACGTTCAAGGATAAGAGCACTAAATCCTCAGCAATCTGAGTCTCTATCTGCTGTATGGCCCGAGGGCTGAGGAGATGTAAGCTGTGCATTGAGGAATGGCTGAGCCTTGAGGTCCACAAAAAATGAACTTCTAAAGTGTCAGTGTGCCGCACTGAAACACCAAAACAGCTTGTGGGATCTTCTTTCCATCCACGACTGAATGCTGTTAGATGTCTGTACATATGTCAGTAAAGACAAATTCTCTGAAGAATTTAAAGCCTTGACATACTGTATTGGCTGGAGGAGGTGTGAAGAAACAACTTCATCCCTGTAGTGCTGATATTCAAGGAGATGGCTGGAGTTAAAGCAACTTTTCCCAAGTTGAATAGCAATGTGTCAGTTGGACTACTGAAGTTTTTAGACCCAGTTCCCTTATCTTAAGCATAAGCCAAACCTTCTTGCTATGGTATTTGTTCCATAAGGATCCATGTACAAGCTCAACTTAAGTCAGATCCATGTATAACATTAACCCAAGGCAGCAGTCATGGGAAGTTTTTTTCATTTTGCTTTTTGAAAATATGTGTGAAGTGAAAGGATTCCAGTCTAAAGTCTACAGACAGTCATGCCAGGTCTTAAAATAAAACTATTAGAACTCTTGGCAGCCTGATCAGGAAGACCAAAGATTGAGGATATTAGATAAATTAGCGGAGACTATTTTAATTTCCAGCATCAAAAGTGGTACCAATGAGTGTGCCTAATTATGACATCCTCCATGTGGTTCATGTGGTTGTTGAAAGCTGTGCAATGTTAGTCTTTTATTTTCTGTATAGCTGGTGGCACATCAGTTGTAGAATTCTTGAAACAAGGCATCTAGAGTATTTTCACATGTAGTCACTTACATTGTCAAAAAAAAAAATGGTGTTTGGGTACATCTGAAACAGCTTTTTACCAGCCATGTTCAATCTACAGCAGTCTCCAAAGAGTTTGCAGGCATTCTGTCTCCTTTCCTGAATTCCACTGGCTTGTCCTTCCAGTTGCTGGAGCTGGACATTCTCTACTTCTGCTGCCAGCTAGAGCAGGAAAGAGAATTACCAGCGTGGTCTCAACACTGTTCTTTGATACTCCTTCCACCAGTCCTAGATCAACTCTACATTTTTATGGGAAAATGGGAAATTCTGCCATTTGAAAAGTTGAGCCAACATTATTCGTAAACATAAAATTTGGAGCCTGAAAAGAATGGGAGGTAGAAGATGTTATTCAGCTGTTCAGTTTGCTCTTTATTTAGTGAGTCAATATTCAAGGTAAATACTAATTTAAAAGACTTCTTTTAGTTGGATGATGATTAATTATACATTTTCTTTATATTTTTATGTGTTTGAGAATGACTCTACGTGCTTTAAGCTGTGCAGAGGCAGGAAAGTACATGCCAGCATTTTTCTTTATAAAGTAAATCCAGTAATTCAAAAAGTACAATTACTTGAATTCCTTTTTTTCTGTGTTGTACTAAGAGTTCTGGCTCTTTTCACTGCTGCAGATCTGTGGACATGTCATGTAAAAGTTGCTGTTAATGCAACTCTTCTGATTTGCAGCTGTAAAACACTGGAGTCAGTGAAAGAGGAAGTGTCTTACTTAACCATGCGCAGGATTGGGCTCATCTCCATTAGTTAGTCAGACAAAACTGTTCTTCACCCAGTATTCCTCAGCTGTCCTGGTGGACCTCAACCATTTACCAAGGCAAGGGAAGCTGCTGTTCCCCAGCTGGATTTCCCAACAGACTGTGTGCATCCTCCCATCCTCCTGCAATGCTGAACGAAGCATTACAATGCCTTTCTGCTTAGCCAATCTGTTTTATTTTCATTGTCACATAAAATGAGTGGTGACTTGGTAAGCCTTGGTAACTCACTTGTTTTGATGCCCATCTGTCTGTAGTCTCAGATCCAAAAATCTGCAAACAGATGACTCAAGTTTACTTAAAATGCCATTCACAGGATTAAGCCTTGAGAAAAGAAAACAGGTGCTAAGAAGGCTAGTAGCTCAAAGAGATGTGATTTTTAAAGGAATTTAGGCATCTTAGGTTCCTTTATAGTATTTGAAGATCCTGCCAGTCCATTTGCATCAGGATATCCTTAATTACATTTGCAAATTAAGCTTTACATCTTTCAAACTTTCAAGATGCCAGTCTTCCCTCTTTGCTATTTATACCTGCATTACAAACAAGCCACTTCTCTACTTTTCCACTTCCAGTAACATTCTCTTGTGCCTGATAGATAAAATGGAAAAAACAAAGAAACAAACAAAAAATACAACAACAACAACAACAAAACACACCAAAAAACCATCCAAACAAAAGAGAAATTGGTTTTTAGTTCAATGGAACAGAGATTGAAAGTAATACTAGGAAGTAATTTGGGAAGAGATAAATAGCAGCTGCTCTCCTGATGATAAAGACTGAAACTAATACTGATACTTGGTGCGTTGCAGTCTGTTGTGACACATAACAAAGTCAGTGTATGTTTGTCTTACGTTTGACTGAGAGGGACCAAGTATTACATGTGATAAAGACTTCAGAAAGAAATTTCTTTTCAATGTAACTTGAGAAAAGGCTGCAATCATTTAGAATCGTGAGAGGTTTTTTTGTTTATATATTTTTTACCTGGGTAAACGTCAAAGGTTTTGTGAGCTACTGTAGTCATTTAATGTGTTCAGACTCTATGTGGGTAGTTATTTAAAATTTACTTTCAAATACAAATGTTTAAAAATTAAAAGAGTATATTTCACTGCGAGAATCCAAATAAAACTTTTAGTCAGCATGTTTATGAAGCAGATTTGGGTTGAAGTAACCAAGGAAGAGGCACACATGTAAAAGCAAAGGATGTAAGATCTGTGGCATTGATCACTACATGCACTTTAATGGATGAGAGTTGGGACACACAGGCTTAAATCTGGGGATGTGTCTGGGGATCAATCACCTTCTCTTGGAGGAATGGTAAAATCGAATTTCTGGACTTCAGCAACAAAGTGAGAGAAGATATTAACTAATGCATGCTACATATTTCTGAAAGTTCATTTTCAGATGGCAATAGGTTCCTTTGTTTGTGTTTTATGGTCTTGAATGTTCTGTGTACCTGACTCGGTTAATTTAAAAAACAGATAGGGACACAAGTCCTTACCGACCACATGGAGTTCAGCAAGAGAAAGTGCTGGACTCTGCACCTGGGATGGGGCAGCACTGGGTGAGAGGCTGGAAAGCAGTGCCACAGAAAGGGACCTGGGGCTCCTGGTCACTGGCAAGCTGAATGGGAGTGCAGTGCCCTGGAGCCAGGAGGGCAACAGAGTCATGGGGGGCATCAGGTCCAGCGTTGCCAGCTGGGCAGGGAGGGATTGTCCCACTCTGCTCTGGGCTGGGGCACCCTCACCTCGAGTCCTGGGGACAGTTTTGGGAACCACATGGCAAGAAAGACATTAAACCATTAGAGACCATCCAGAGGAAGGCAACGAAGATGATGAAGGGGTCTTGAAGAGAAGCCGTGTGAGGAGGGGCTGAGGTCCCTTGGTCTGTTCAGCCTGGAGGAGACTGAGGGGAGACCTCACTGCAGTTACAACTTCCTTGTGAGGGGAAGGGAAGGGGCAGAAACTGATCTCTGCTCTGTGGTGACAGTGACAGAACCTGGGGGAATGGCCTGAAGTTGTGTCAGGGGAGGTTTAGGCTGGATATTAAAAAAGGTTCTTCACCCACGGGGTGGTTGGGCACTGAACAGGTTCCCCAGGGAAGTGGTTGAAGCACCAAATCTGACAGAGTTCAAGAAGTGTTTGGACAATGCTCTTGTTCACATGATGTGACTCTTGGGGATGGTCCTGTACAGGGCCAGGAGTTGGGCTTGATGATCCTTGTGGGTCCCTTCCAACTCAGCATATTTTGTGCTTCTGTGATGAGAAGAGCCTGTGTGTGTGGAGGGAAGCTGCCCTGTGTGCAGCTGTTTGCCCTAAACTGAATACATTCAGTGTGTACAGACAAGCTGGCAAATTGCTCGTGTTGCAGAGAAATGAGCTGTGATAGAAAATACAATAGGTGTTTAATTATTTCGGGGGAAAACCCCATGTTATGAATATCCTATGTTTTCATGTCACAAAACAAACAGAGCAATCAGCCTGACCTTTAGGCTGTTTTGATTTCTGGTGGTTTTTGGTTTACAAGATTTAAGTAATTTAAAGTTCAATCACCTGGGCTATTGTGCTAAGGGATTAACACATAGTGACTTGCATCCTACTGTGCCAGATGTAACCAGGACTGACTTCTTCCTTACCTCTCTCTGCTTCCCTGCATACAGCCATTGCTGTAGAAGGCCTCCAAGTCATGTCATGTCAAATAATGCATGGTCTTCAGAGCTCACTGGGGGAGAGAAAATTCTGGGAACAATGTGAGCAGGCACAGCCAGGCATTTCCACTAATTGTTGATGTGGACGATGGAACACAAAAGCAGAAGAAGGGAGGGGGGAATGGAAATGTGTCTTGGTGTGGAAACAACTGTGTAAAAACAAATATGCCTGGACTTGCTTATTGGGAATGTAAATGTAGCACAGGAGAACTCCCACGACAGGAATCTTCTGCTTTAGTCTGCCCCTGCCAGATAATTTTAGAAAGTTTATATTTTTATTTATTTACCTGTAGATACTTTTTTGGCTATTTGGGGTTGTGGACTTCAGCAACCTTAAATTGTAACAGGTAGTTGCATTTTACTGCTGAGCTAGCTTGAAATTATCTGTTACTTTTTGTTTCTGGTTATTTGATGTTGCCTAAATATTGGCAATGGAAAGCTTTAATTACCTAATTATTAATGTAACATGGAAGTGGCATTTCAAAATATATCCTGGTGGAGTTAAATGTCTAAGTGAGTCTCTTCTATACGGTGTACTCTAATCCAAAGCAGTGTGGAGTGATTTCCAGATCAACTGTATAAAATAAGTAAAATAAAATGGCATATTTGGATTTGAGTGGGGAGAGGATTATCCATAATGACAAAATAGAATTTCCTCTCGAGAACTGTTGTGCAGAAATATCTGTAATGTAATTTCCTAAAACTCAGAAACACAACAGGTAAAGACAGTGATGAAGAGATGACCATTTGGTAGGATGAGCCTGAAAATGGCACATTTACCCTATAGAATGCGAGCTATATGGAATTAACTGAAAATGAAGTTAGTAAATTTAGTGAGATTCATAAAGTAAAATTAGTAGATTAATGTTTCACTACACAGTGGAAATTTTTGTACACAGGTAAGCTACCAACCCATGCTGGGCTTCCTCATCCCCTCGAGATGGAAAGGTTTTTACATCAAGGAAGCAGAAAACACAAGTGATGCACAGGGCACTTGCATGTTCATGTGTTCCTGAAGGATCATCCTACCTATGCTGAAAAGCAGGTATTTCTGCAGTGAGATGCAATAGCTGCAATTAGTAATCAGCACAATGCAACACAACAGGTGAAAATCCAAATGCTTACTTTGTCCATTTCCTAAATGAATTGCAAATGTCTGACTGAGCTGAGAAGCACTATGGAGGCAAGAGGAAAGGGAATAGCCATCAGAAACACCAATTTGTTGATTATATAATGGATCTGTCATTAGTAACTTGACCATGCCAATGCAATTGCTTTTTCTCCAAGATAGATACTTGTTCTTACTGGGACTGACTGAAAAGCACTCTGATTATGCCAAAGTGTGCTTTAAATGGAAAGAGAGAGATGGAAAACTATTTAACAGTAGAAATATGATTGCTGATAGCATTGCAGAAAAGTGACAAAGCAGAAAGATAGCATGGTTTTATCCAAACAGTTCGATTGATCCCTTTTTAGTTAAAAATAAACTCAGTACTGTGAAAGTTATCACAAGGACAGCTGTAAAGACTGATCATGGGTCAGAGTGAAAATTGAGTTCATCCTATGAAATTCATCACAACAGTCCCTTGTGGCACTTCAGTTTTGTCAGGCAGGATTGGCCTCCCAGCAATTGCCACTGAAAATATTTACCATTGTAGTGTGGAAATCTGAATTCCTGGCCCTGGGCTGGGAACTTCATTTCACGGTAATCTCCTGAACATCTTTGCTGACTAAGGCTGATTCTGAGCAGGTTGCCAAAAGATCTCAGTTTCCCCACCTTCTTTCCAGCCTTCCAGTTTTTACATCCAATTCGTCTTTATTATGTGTTCCTAGTTTTGTAATCCTGTGATTTCCAAAAGCCACTGTAACCTCCACACAAGTAATAATTCTTTATTTAAACTTCTTTGTTGTGCAGGTGACGACACATTGGGACAGATTGTCCAGAGAGGATGTGGAGTCTCCCTCGCTGGAGATATTCCAAAACTGTCTGGACATAATTCTGTGCCATGTGCTCTGGGATGACCCTGCCTGAGCAGAGGGGTTGGACCAGATGTCCCTCTGTGGTACTTTCCAACCTGACCTGTTCTGTGATTCTGTGAATATTCCCCGAGCAGTATTCCCCGAGCGAAAAGCAGTAGCTGCTATCTTTAGAGTTTCCAAAACCTACTACAAAACATGAAGAACAAAAATCAGGTTCACAGAATTACATATTGGGTCTCTATGGAAAGGATTTTTAGATTTGTTTATATTCCTGAGACGTGGGCAAGCTTTAGGGGTGAATATCTTGTTTTCCAGAATTTTGGTGACTTTGCTCACAGCTGGGGTACTTAATGCTAATGTGTGCCACAAGGTTCCTGCTATTTAATGGAGGATACCCACAGTTAGCATTTTAGGGGATTTAAAAATTATTTTATATGGCTTAGGTAACATGTGCAGTGCAGAGCATAGAGCAGCTGAACCTGCTGGAGGAAGATTTCTGAGCAGCTTTCTGAGCTGCTCACCACTAGATCTGCTGAGTGCCATTCTGGTGTTACTTTCCTTAGCAGGAGCATTTTCCCTGTCACTGGAGCTGCTATGGACACTGGGGTTGGTACTGGAGAAGCTCTTTCTGAATGGGATGGAAGTGTTAGGATTTCATTATGGCTCTGTGCAGCTTAGAGGGATGGGAGAAGGAACCACCTTGTGGGTTTATAAAGTATAAATGAGCAAAATATAGTGTACCAGAAATGTCATGAATGGATACAAAAATATTAGTATTTTTGGTTCTGATTTTGCAAAAATTCAATTTGGCAAATAACCAGGTTTCTTCTAGTTGTTCTGCTGAGACCTTTCTCTCCTTGCAGACAAATTTTACAGCTCTGCTTACCACAAGTCTTACCACATGTGAGAGGATTGTGCAAAGTGTCTGACGTAAGAGAGCTGTGATGAAGATGGGGGAGTGAAACCAGGGTACAGTGGTAATATTTATGGCTAATGCTGTGATGTACCCTCTTTGCTATTCTGATTGTGTTACAGCTTTAATTCTGTAGCTGTGGTCTAAAATGGGGAGGCAGGTAAGAGGCTGAACTCACTGTGAGCCAGGAAACCTAAAATATCTCTTTTACTTTTGGCCAGATGCCCAGACCAGAATAAATACATTCAGAATAAATACTCTTTCACATCCCCATTGTAGAGACAAAATACAAAAAGGTCAAGCAGAAATCTGACAGACCATATTTTGTTTATATAGAGGCTTGGTAACTATATGAGATAAAGAGACAGTTATCAAACTAAGTCCTGTACTTTATATGGATTTATAACAGCCATTTAAATAAAGTATGCCTTTGTGCTCAGGCTGAGAATTTGTAAATTCAAACTGTTTTATGCATGTTTCCGTAATATATGAGGGGGTTTTATGTGTGGTATATAGATTTGCCTAGATCTTTTAGTTGTTGTAATGATCATGGTGATTTAGTTAATGTTGTTTTCTTTTCTAAGCATCATCTCAGAATTTATCATTATTTCATTAATAGGAAAAAAACCTTTCTTTTATCTGTCCTAATTTGTACACAAGGCCAATTTGAGGGAAAGGTTGACTTTTCCGAGAAGCTTCCAGAAGTTCCAAGAAAGGTTTATTTCCATCTGGTTATTTCCATCTGGCAATTAATTTAAAATAGGCCTTAAAACTTCCTATTTTCTTTTCTAGGATATTCTGTTTCTCAGGCCTTTCAGCACAGCTGTCTGTGAGTCTGATGGTGTGTGACTATACAGAGCTGCTCTGTGGTCACTGAAAAAATCCGTGACACCAGTGGAGGGACAGGATGGCTGATGGCTGGAGCTGGAGTTGGATTTCTTGGTCTGGCACATTGGCTGGGCTTCACAGGAAGTTTATAGCCTCGGGAAGGAAATTTTATTATATGTTCTGGCATAAGCCTTAACATTTTCTTGCTCTTTTTATTGTTGAGAAATTGCATGTAAAGCAACTGCAACTGGTGCAACATATTTCTGTATTTTATGTATAACTTCAAAGCAGAGTGAGGCCTAATGCTTATCTCAGCTAAGTCTTTTCCAAGTACACGTATTCAATTAAGCTGACCCTAGAAATTCAGTCAAACATAAGTTCAGCTATTGCTGGTAATTCATTAACAGATTCATCTAAAACTTTGTCCAAAGCTTTAGTTTCTGAATCAGGTCATGAACATCTCATTTCCTCACCAGTCCAAAAATACACAGTTGATTTGGTGGTTAAAGCCAAGTTTAGCCAGACTGGGCCACAGTGTAACCTCCTAACCACAAGCTGGTTTTTTCTTGGATCCAGCTGTGCTTCTCCTTCCATGTGGCAGGGCTGAGGAGGAAGAGGATATCCCTGAGGTGTGAACATGGCAGTCTTGACCCTGACACCCTGATGGCTTTGTTCTTCATCTTGAAGGGAGTGTGTAGCCCAAACCAAGCTCTCATTCCACTGACCTTTGGGTGGCTCATTACTCGGCTGGGAACAGATTGTGTGCGGTGAACTCTGGTGCTGATACAAACTTTTGCGTATGAAAAGCCCTGAAGTGCTTTAGGAGTTTGGTCATACATGACTGACATACAGATAGCTATCGTGGATATCTGGGGCAGTGATCACTAAGTGCTTTGCTGGTGTTTAGCAGTGCTAGGAACATTTATGCTGGAATTCAAGGAAGTTACTTTATCTGGACTACATGATGTGGAGGATTTTGCCAAAAAATGCCAAGCGGGGAACAGAGTTTAGAGTAAAAATTCTTTTTCTGAAGGAAACTGTTGTGAGATCCTGAATGAAAAAAAGAAGTTTACTTCTCTGTGTCTGGAGGAAATATGGTTTTGTTCATTTCATGTAAACTCAATTTCCTCTGTAGCACTTTGCCTGCCTGCACTGGCCCTGGCTTGTTTCCTGGTGAACCCAGTAACATCAGTGCCCTAAATAATCTGGATCAGGAATGTAAAGTATTACCAGTCACTGAACTGTCAATTCTTGGACACATACAAGATCCTGATTTCCCCCAGTCTCATCTTATTATCCATATAGTATTCAGTTTAGCCTCTTATCAGACAAGTGTGCCTTCTAATATCAACCTCCTGTGCACTCAAGGTTTCACTTACACCTGAAGCACTGGGAGACCTGCTTTATTTGCTCTCACCAAAGAAGTGGACTCTTGGACGATATCCAGGTTTTTATTGAACAAGTATTTGATCCAAGAATTTCTTGTTTCAGGTTTTACTCTACTCGAAAGAAAGCCTGGGGAAGAGCCAACATAATAACCCTAATGCACTGCCCCCCTCCATGTCCTTCCTTCTGCAAATTCCTAAAAGTTTAGGAGAAATGATTGATTTAATGTTGTCCTGGAAGTATCATTATTTCTGATGTGAAGCCTGGAAAGAAACAATTTAAGAAGTAATTTGCCCAAGACTGTAGCATGCTGGAAACTAGAGCTCAGTGGCTAGTCTTATATGTAGGCTAAAAACCCATCATGCTTAAAGCCAGGCCACTGTAGGTAATTCAGCACTGCAGATGTCTTGGCCCACTCTACTCCTGATTCTGCACTGTGTGGAGCTTTCCCTATATAAAATGATCTATAATGTGCCTGCCTTTGGCCTCAGGAGTTTACCTGGGATGAGATCTGTTGCCAGACTTCTGTGTCAGTACATTTACTGCCTTCAGTTGTGGACGAAGCCAATTTGACTCACTTGAAGCAAAATCAAAGAGGGTTGTGAGCCTATGGCTCCCCATAAAACCTCCCTTCCCTGCCATTCACTGTTGTTACGGCTGATGGAAATAAGCCAGTGTTAAATAAGGGGTGGGAAAGCATCGCCCTGCCTTCAACTGAGTACAGCTGCGCTTTTGTTACTCGAGTTATATGCAAGGGCAGGCAGTGTTTTGGCATGCTCTGGGCTCCTAAAAGCACTGCTGGGGCAGCAGCGGAAGCTACTCCCACTCTTTTCAAAGGCAGGTCAGCAGAGTCCCAGAGTTGCAGCAGCTGAAGCCTCTGGAGAGCCGGCTGCTCCCTGAGCCCTGGGGAGAGCTGAGGAGGAGCCTGTGCTGCGAAGGGAGCTCACCGTGGGAACTGTGCTCGGAACCTGCAGGGATGGTGACAAATCCCTTCAGAACTCCCCCAGTGAGGGTCTGTGTTTTCTAATTGTGATAAAAGAAATCGGCCAGGTGGCTGAGACAGGTGAAAGTTGGGACTGTGGTGGTGGCTGGTCAAATGCTGGAAATTCCAGTGCTGTGCATTTCTAGGTGGCCTTTCCCATCCATTTTCAGGAAGTTGTTTTTTTTTCTTTTCTTTCTCTGTCCTTGTTTACTTGTAGTTTCACTTTTAAAGCTCTTCCTTCCTCTTTCTGGGCTTCTCTTTCAAATCTGTTAGAAAGAAATTTCTTTCAGATTCACAGAAACAGTGTTTGCTTTCTTGTTTTCCCAGGTTGTTCAGTAGGCTACAAAGATAATTTCTGCGTGTTGGTTAGTTTGCATAGGTAGGATCCTCTTGATTCCCATTTGGAGTCATTATACAGTTCTTCATCAAAACTTGGAACATTTGAAACTCTTAAATAAACAGATGGCACATTTTTATGAGCAGTATCCCATGTGTAGGTGGGTGTGCCTGCACACACCCATATTTCCATGTGTATTTTTTGCATATAATGCTTGGGGCACATCTGATCTGAGGCTTTTGAGAAGGACCATGGCATCAGGGAGCAAGGATTTCTTCTGACACATCTAGTATGTTTTGATGCAGGTGTAGCCAAAGAAGATGGTTATCACACTCTGAACGTGGAAAAGGTCACATTCTGACATAGAATGTAGCCACAGGTTGTGTACCAGACTCTTTCTAGATTTAGAAAACAGTTCAGAATTAGCCTTGCTGAATCATCATATATTTTTATCTTCACCCTCACATTATACCTAGAATGATTTCTTTCCCATGTCTGTAGCCCTTCCTCATCTTTCAGTCATTAGACATCAGAGCTGATTTTCTTCTGGAGATCAGTCAGTTATTGGGTCTCAACAGGAGGATCAGAATTTCTTGAGTCTAGAAAAAAATGCTGGAAATAATTATTCTTTATTTCCCTTCTTGCTCTAGGGGTTGCTTAAAGCAAGAAAGAGGCTCCTTTAACTTGCCACTTATTTCCTACCTCCTGTAGAAAACCCTTTAGGCAGTGCCATCATATCTCCCCTGCAATAAACTTCATCAGTTTGCAAAGTGGTGATGTTTCTTGCTCTCATTAGAGCTTTCCTCCAGAACATCACTCTTTTTTCCCCTTCCTAATATCCAACCTCAATTTATGCACAATAATTTTCCATTTTCTAATTGCACCCACCAAAGTGTCCCTTATCTCTTCTCCCTTGTTGGTGTTTATGCACCTTATGTAACTGAGGAGAAGGATCACACACACTATCAGCTGTCAGCTGCGGAACCCAGCGAGCCAAGCTCCTTCAGTCACGTCCCATGAGAGAGAATCTCTGTTCCTGTCATCATCAAAACAGCCTGCTGGTGCACCTGTTGCCAGCTGAATTAACCTTCCCTGAGCAGATGACCAGAACTGTACACATTAGTCCAGATGAGCTTTCACTCTGGTTATATATATCAATATGGGATTAAAGCTTTTTATCTGTTCTGGAGGCCTCCTGATGCCTGCTCTCATCTGTGCTTTATCCATAGCAACATTACCATGACAGCTCCCAGTTAACCTTTTCAGACAGGTGCACTTCAGTTTGTCTCTATCCAGCTGTTTAGTGCTCAAGTTTTAGACAAAATTATAGTCCTTAAATACATAAATGAGGAATTAAGGACTAAATTAAATAATTAAATTAAATTGATTAAATTAACCTGATTTCTGTTCATCCACTTGTTCAGATTATCCAGTCCTTTTCATGAGAGATCCTCATGTTTCACTTAGGGAGTGAGCCCAGTATCTTGGTATCATCACCAAGGTGCCTGGCTTAGCTTAACACCCTGTTGTTGTTTACCCAGGTTTCAGGAAGTTGTTTCATGGAAATATTATTCCTTCTCTTTGCACTGGGGACTTGAAATTCCTTGTTGTCCTCCAAGATGCCCGGCATGCCAGCAAGAGAGAGCACAAGAGCCTTCCTCTTTTTCTCAGCAATGTTAGCTGGCACTTGAGTGGCAAAGAAAAACAGCAAGGGGATGTAAAGGGGGTAACAAGGGTTTTCTGGGTGCAAACTAAAATTCTTGGCAGAATTTAGTAAGAAATTGAGATGTCTCCCACAGCTGTCTCGCTTATTGCTAGGCCAAATTTGGGTAGAGTCTCACAGAGATGGCATAAGACAGACCAGAAGACCCTACCAGATTTCACAGTCATAATGACAGTGACAGATCTTTGTGATTCCATATTATATATTTTTTATTTGACAAATAATGTATTTTTCTAAATTTTTCTTTTTATTCTTAATTTTAGCTAAAACTTAGCTTGAAAAAATTTATACCATAAGGGAACACCTGTTATTTTTATTGAATTACAGCCCCCAAAGACAGGAGTTGTTTTCTAAGTATTTGTGTAGCTACAGGTTTTATACCTATAGACCTCTTGCTGCAGAACTGTGAATGAAAATAGATCAGTTTTATGCATTAAGGCAAAATAATTACCTGACCAAGTGGTTAAGACAGTATTTAACAGGTTTACATGATTAATTAGGACTACATCTGTCCTCCTTGCAGCAGGAGTAGCTGTCTAGAGCTTTAAATTTACAGTAGAGTGTGACTAGAGCAAGTGGATGGAGTAGATGTTGGGTGGTTTGACTAAAACAACATGACCTTTGGAGCTAAACCTGCTTACACTTTGTCTCCCTCTGTTCAAGGTAACCTGCTTTCCACACTTATTTTATTGATGGGGTGCATACTTTTTGAAAGAAACTGAGCTCATGTAAAGTAGAAGTTGCTGGGATTCCTTTTCAGAGTCTTCTTCAGCTGGCTGGAGATGCTGATAATGCTTGGAATAATTTTTAAAGTTTTGTTTCCTTTTTTTTTTTATGCTACACTTTATATTTCTTATTCCCTGTTTCCCTGACCTATCACCTTAATTTTTTTTTAAGTTTTATTTTTACTATCTCTTTTCTCAGGTCTCTTTGAAGGGTGTGAGCTGTCCTTTTTCAGTGGTGATATTCAAGGGAAATAAAAGGTTAATACAAGATCTGGGCAAATAATTCATTTCCAACAGTGCTACCAGCAGAATTGGCTTTCAGCTGCATTGTGTGCTGAAAACTGATGACTTACAATTGGCTAAAGCTGACGGTGGGGCTGGAACAGCTGTGGTACAGCAGGGCAGCAGAAACTTGCAGAAACTACTGGATTTGTTAATGCTGAAAAAGAATGTCATTTTCGTCCCCTCTTGTGTAAGTAGGTGCTCTGAAGGTTTTCTTGTGCTGTTAAATACCTGCTGAGAAACAGCAGGATTTCAGGAACAAAGCCTTTTGCATGTATGTATACTTACTAGTGAAATGTTTAGATAATTGATTAGGTAATGCTTAAGCTTTAGTAAAGTTTGGGTTTTTTTCTTTTCTTATGGGTTTAGTGCTTGTGGCAAAATTGCTGGATGAACAGCCCTGTAGTAGTCCATTTATCCAGGGAGCAGGTCCTGCCCAGCCCCTGGCCTGGCATTCCCTTTGGCTCATCTGCCAAGATTCCCTGGAGAGGGAATCTGTCTCTCCACCCCACCACCATCCTATGGAGGTGGGAGAAGTTAAGCTTTGCTGAAAGCTGTGATAGTTTTGTGTTGCAGACTCTGAACCATACAAAATTCAACCAAGTACAAATTAAACTGGTGGCAGTGAAGCTGATTTACGAGGGCACTGTTAGGGGGGGCATTTGCTGTGCCAAGGGAACTGTGTCTGTGTGGCTGGTGATTCTGGAGAGAAACCAGCTGCTGCTCCTGCCTGTTATTCCTACCAGCTCCTCTTTCTGCTCTGCTTCTATTAGAACCAATATTCTACCAGCCAGATAGAACTCTTCTTCTGGGAAAAAAAAAAATGTTTTCTTCTGTGAAAATGCATTAGCTTGGCTTGGTTTTGTTTTTAGCACTACCTAGAGTCCTTTCATCTGTCCTGGTGGTGTTACTGCTGCTTCCCCCGGGGCTGCAGCACGCACCCTGAAATGCGTCAGCGTGCTGCCAGAAATGCTGAGTGCTTCGTTGTTGCCTTAATCCGTGCTGACTCCGTCGTTTCTGGGTATTAGCGGGAAAGTGCTCACCTCGCTCGCAATTACACATGGTCCACTGGACTTCGTGTTCTTGCCTGCGTCACCTCATGGAGTGGCGTTAGAACTGGAGAGGTCTTCCCTCCAAAGAGAGAAAACCCAGGGGAAGGAAGAGCGTAAGTGGCTCTTCTTATCAGCAAAAAAAGAGGATTTGTTTTCGAAGGCTAAGCTGCTAATGCTGAATGACATCAAGAAAGACTTAAGAGAGCTGCTAAGTCTTTGAGGAGGGTCCTAGGGATAAAGAGCGCTCTCCAAGGAAGATACAAAAGACAAAAGAAAGGAAAATCAAAACAGCTATGGAAAGAAAAAGTAAGCCACTCCGAGAGGAAGCTTAGCAGAGAAGATGGGCAGCAGTCAGAAAAGTTGTGATGTCTATGTGAAGGAAGCCAGATAGAGGCTGGTGAAGATCATCCTCCACGTAACAGAGATAAGATCCATAAGCAGCAGGAGAGAAATGTAAAAGGTAAGGGGCCCTAATTTTCCTCACCTTCCTCCAAGCAATTTTACTTTAGCTGCTCTCTTTGGAAGAGTTACTGTATCAGGATGGGTTGTTCCCATACAAACTCCCCTGGCTTGGATTTGATTGGTAACAAATAAGCTTCCTACGCCAAAGGTAAAAAATACCTTCTACTGATGTAATTATTTCCTGAAACAGAAAGAAGTATATGAAATAGCAGAGGATGCTATCCAAGAAAGAATATCTTTCTCAAGGGAAGGTAGTGCAGAACAAGTAAATGAGTTTGAGTGTTCAGCTAGGAATCCTAAATTACCTTCAGAAAACATTAAAAGAAATAAAAAAAATTTGCAGTGTGATGAGATTAGATGAACAGCCTGAAGTAGAGGTGGCAGAAAATCTGACCTTTGTTCTTGGACGAGTAGCTACCAGATCATCTGTGGAATGAGAAGCTTTCCAGTAAAGGTTGTGATGAGATACCTTTGTGTTTCTGATAAACCTGAGAATTTTTTCAGAGTCAAACAGCATATTCTGAATAGTGTCCAGATCGTTGATGTTGTTCTGAGTAGGACATGATGAAAAGAACTCGTGGAAAAAGCAAGACCAGCTGACTTGGAGAATTCACCATATTTTCTGGAGTAGGTGATGGCTGTTACTGAGCCATTTTACCTCATTTCCTAGTGATACCTAGTAATCCTGGAAATGGCGATCTGACACAGCACAGCCATACACGTGGTGTTCATAGCCTTGTGTATTTTGGTATTTCCCCCAGATTGAGTTTATTTTAGCGGACTAAAATTTTGACATGGGCATGATCTATCCTTACTTCTTGCCCTGGATTTTGCTATATTTGCCATCTGAGCTTCTTGTGTGCTGGACAACACAAAGCAGGGCTGCTTCAAAACGTAATAGTCGACTTGTTATTAGTAGCTTGTTTGTTTGTCCTCAGGCCTATTTATAAAAACAGCCCCAGGCAGGGAATTCTGCCAGCAGCCCAACCACTAAACAATTACAGATCTTTTCTTGGAGCTGTGTTTTCCAATCTATGCAATAATTCAGCAGCAAACCATAGTCACTGCTCACAAGTGTATGAAAGTAGCCATTTTTCCATGTGGCACTGTTTTTGTTGGTTTTTAAAAAAACAAAAATAGTCTCCAAAAGTATCCCTGTTAATGCTATAAAAATACAAAATTTAACTTACAGGTATCGCTGCCAGGTTAGTAAAACCAAGCCTAGTATGATATACAGAACTCAAAAGTAAGTAAAAAGTATATATTAATCAAAAACTATACATTGTGTACAATCTTGAACAAGTATTTCAAGGGACTGGTACTCATAAAGAACCAGGCTTTCCAGATCCCTCCTGTTAGGTTTAAGAAAAACAAACAACAACAAAAAAACCATCACCAAAACCCAAAAACAACTGCAAGGAAGAAGATTAATCTGATTTTGAAAGGACATTGTAATGGCTGGTTTTTGTGGTGCTGTGATCATGGAGTTCAATTCAAAAGTGTGACAGGTGGTTGGTTGAGTTTGCATGGTTAGTGGTGCAATGCAGATGAGGTGCACTGTTTAATTAGTGGATAGGAAACTATAGGGAGCAAATGATAGGCCCTTGTTGGCCAAAATGGGATGGAAGGAATTTTCAACATTTGGTTTTGTTCAGACTCCTGTAACAGCATAGCTAGAGTATTTTGTGAAAAGAGCCTGATAAACAAGTCAGTAAATGAGTCTGGTAAGTCTTATGAAAGGTGGGATTGGCCAAATGAGATTTTGGGGGAAATCCTCTCCAGTGGAGACAACTTTGCACAAGGCTGGGTCACTTCTCTGTACAAGGTTCAGAAGTCATGAACCAGAACATCTCTGCTTGGAGAATGTGGGTTTGTTAAACAGATTGGTTGTGTTTCAAGGGTTTGAAATGTTCTTTCTGCACTTGAAATATGTGTCTGTGTTTGCTAGATATGACGCAAGGTTTTGGCAGTTTTGCACTTGATTTATAATTTAAGCCTTAAGGAAGACCTAGAATTTGGGATTTAACCCCAAATCACCCTGAAACTTGTTAGGTGTGTATATATTGGGGTTTTAAAAACTATTATTTTATTATTATTTTACTTTATTCTTCCTTAGAGGGAAAACAAAGTTAATCTGCCTGGCTGCTTCCATGGAGAGGTGTGGCAGGGACAATTTGTTGCTTAGATAACTTAGGCCTGCTTATATAAATACACCCTTTAAACATTCAATCCCTCTATTGATGTCTGAAGATTGAGGCAAATTGTGAAGTAGCTTAAAAATCAACTGCTGTGCAGAGCACAAGGGTTGGAAATGCAGAAACCCTGTGTTTTCCTGTGTACATGTGAAAACATGATCTGTTAAAGATATGACAGAAGCAGAGCCACTGCATCTCCAGGATGTGCAACAAATTGGAGGGATATGGAGCATGGATGTGGAAGCTCAGCATTATCTGCTCCTTTTCCCTTAGAGCAGCTTGGGAATGTGGTTGAGAAAGGTTTTATTCTAGGAAGCAAACTCTGTCCCTGTTCATTCCTCAGGTTAATGAAAAAACACCAAATATGTCATGCTTTGGATGTCATGGCTCAGAATCGAAGTCAACCAGTATTGGAAAATGTCTATGAAGTGTCGTGAACTAGGAGGTGTGGGAGAGGGAGGAATCCTGTAGCATTTGTAGAGGCTTTTCTCCTATTACTTGTTTACTTTCTCAGATGAAAACTAATATATAATACTGTATTAAGGAGTGGATGCAGACTTTAACAATAAAGTTTTAAGTTCTGCAAAGTTAGTGGCCTTTTATCTTTTTTTTTCCTTCCCATCCCCTCCCCCTGCCTTTTGCCTTGTCTTCTTTAGACTTTAAAAATGGGGAGCAGCAGAATTGTAGCTTTCAGTCTCAGTTCCTCCTTTTTGCACAAAGCCCTTGTTGGATTGCCCTGATCTCCCTCCCTACAGAATATTCAGCCACTCTTCTTATAAAAGGTTAAGATCTGATGGTGTTGAAACCTCTTGTTTACAGTCATTGCAGAACTGTAGTATGGAAATTTCCATCTGCAGCAAGATTAAAAACAAAAAAATCCCTGCTGTTTTTATGAACATTTGGATCCAAATAAAGATAGTGGTTGAATCAAGCATTTTAATTCTGACTAGCACATACAGTGTGTTCAGCCAAAGAGATCTAAGCTAATACCCCCATACTCTGAGGAAATTACCTTATTCTGCTTCTCCGGGAGCCAGAGTCTCACTTGCAGAGGTATCTAAACTGCTCTGATAATCTTTGTATTGAGGTTCTCTAAAGGGCAGTGCTGCCTTCCTTAGGGAGATATGATCAAGGTAAAAAATTACTGACTTTGTTGCCAGCAGTGGGTTAATTTTTCTTGTTATTCAGCTCTTTCACTAGTTTGGGCAACGCATGTGCAAGGATGTCAGTACTTTTGGAGAGTAGTGTTTATAGTGCAAGATGCCTGTGACAGATTTAAGTCTATGATTTGATTGTTTTGGAAAGGAAAAAAAAAACCAACCTGTGGATCCTACAGGCCTTTTGGAGAAACCAGACAGTTAACTTCTCAAAAAGCAGCACCAGTGCTGCCTGTATTTCACATACTGTGTTCTATACATATCCAGTATTACAAGGGGTGTCATTTCACAGAGAACTTGGATTTTCCATATCAGTTCAGAGCACACACAGTGAAGCACCCATTGCCCTGCAGCTGCCTCTCCTGCTCCTTCCAGAGCCCAGCAGGGCAGCAGTTGTGCAGTGTTTACACTGGGCACAGAAGGGTACCCTGCTTGCATTTAAAACTTGCTCTGAAGACTCTGATATTTTCTCTTAACACAGCAACAGCAATTTAAATTCTGGTGTTAAGTTCCTGACAGAAGCAGATGACAAAAAGCAAACTTTATGACAAAATGCAGGGTTGTGGATTTGGGAAGAGGTTCTTTCCTAAGTTGATGCTTTTCAGCTGTGTACATGTGAAGGTCTGTCACTGGGCCAGTCTGAGAAGGAGCATTTGATACATTTGGGGAGCTGGTCCATGCTGCTGAGAGGCAGGAACTGGCTGATTCTTCTCTTGTGGCTGAGTGCTCAGTGCTCACTGGAGCACCCTTGGCCACTGCCTAGTGAGCTCAGTGATATCAGCATCTTCAGGCTGCTCTAAGTGACCGTGATTTTGCATAAGACCAAAACTGAGGGTGTTCCATGTCCTCCTATTTTGCTTTTGGGACAAGTCATAATTAATCTCCTCTTGCCTTTGTGAGCCCTAACCCAAAGCACTGCATAAACAAAAATAACCAAGATTAATAATTCAACACTATAGTGATTTATATTTTCAGAGGCCTCTACCAGCATTACTCAGTTAACTGTGTCAACATTTCTGATGTAAATGAGCATTAGACTCATTTTTTTATCTGGGGAAACCTTTTGCTGAAGAGCAGGGCTCTGTTGAAAGCATGAGGGAAACGAATGGTGGTGTTGGAATGGATTCCAACCATGTCTTTTGCCAGAATAAGGCAGGATGCCTTGGGTTTACCTGGCAAGGGAGAATATATGATAATACATAACCTCTACACCTGCTGGGAAGAGCAGGCATCTCCCCACAGCATCCAAGAGGGCTGTGCCGTGCGTGTCTGCAGCCGTGCACTGACAGCTGCAGGTGGTTTCCTGTCACACAGCATGGAAGGTGCCTGCCTGGCTCTCTGCTGCTGTGTTGATCACTTGCAGAGGTGTTGGCCTCATGCTCATTAACTTGCTGGTGCAGGGCACCCTGGAACAGTCAGGCAGGATTTGTCTGGGGGAACGAGGAAATGCTGTAAAAATCAGGATCAGAATTTACTTCTAATCTGACTGCCTTTGGGCTGCCAGCCTCCATGTGAAACATTATCTGTGGCACATGGAACACTCCAGTTGTTGCTTTTAGACTGTTCTGAAGTTATGAAGTTGTTCTTAGTCATGAAGTTGCTCCCCTGGCAGCATCTCTGTGGTAAAGGCAGGTGGTTGTTTAAAGGGAGAATGTGGATATGCAGATGAAATGCCATTGTGAGCAATATTCCCACCTCAGCACTCAGGATCTGGATTTCTGGATCAGGTCTGCCCTGTCTCAGGGTGCTTTTCTAAAGGATGCTCTGCACGCTCCTGTGTGGCAGGATACCAGCCTTATGCCACTGCTGGAGTTGGACCATGGTCACTCCAGCTTCACCAGTAGTGGGAAAGGCAGTGAAGTGGGAGGAAGGTTTCTGTATTCCATGCTATTTCTAAAGCCACAACTTCAAAAACAACAGAAAAATCCATGTCACAGCTTTTTTTCTCCAGACAGTTCCATTGTTTTTGTTTACATTCAATCTCCCTCGTTTGTATAGAAAGAAAAATCTACAGTGGAAGAGAGACTATGTTAAAAATAAGAAAAATCCCCACGCAGCTCTGGAGGAGATAAAAAAAAAAAAAGTTTTCCAAGTTTAATTGTTGCAGAGAGATGCATTTGTAAGGTGCATCTGGGTCTGCATGTGTGGCTTTGCCTGGTAAAACAAGGGCATGTTAGAGGCAGAATCCTGGCAGTGGTCAAGGCAGTGGGATTTTTGCCAGTGATTTTAATCAGAGCCAGAATTTCACCCTAGGTCTATAATCTTGTGTAATCTCCCTTTGAAGTCACATGGATTTTTAACCAATGTCTTATATAACACCAAAACAATTCACTATCCACCCAATAATGTCTGTTTTCCTTTGTAACCAAAGCTAAATGTTCCAAATCGTGTTTTCCAAAACCTGAGATGAGATTGAATTAGAAACCTTTTTCACCCCATTTTTCTGAGATATTTGGTGTTTATAGAGTCACTTTGAAGCTTTGGGGGTAGTTTTCTGTTAAACCCTTTGTCTGACCTTATAGCTAACCACGTTTAAAGCTTGATGTTTGGGACAAAGATTTATGTCCTTCCTTTCCAACCTGAACTCTTCTCTGATCTCACAGTCCTGCTTTAGATCTTACAGAAATGCCTTTTAGACTCATCTGCTGATTAAGAAACTGATATGTGGCTGAAAATACAGTTTGTCCCATTAAAATGAATAAAATTATCGACCCTAATAATTCCTTGTAAGAATTTGAGTTTGGGGATTTTTCTCTGCATACTGGGGTCCACTAGCCAGTGACCAGCTCTACTGAAACCTGAGGAAATTCCATTTCCAGCTTACATATGCCCAGAATGTCACTCTATCATCAATGCAACATCTGGGATTTTTAAGACTGCAGGTGTGTCTGGAGCCTGCTGAAGTAAAAGAGAGAAGGTGATAAGAAAATATGTTCAGTACAGTAATAAAATGCTTCCATGAAAGAGACAATTAGAGGATTATCACACAAAACCACTGTTTTGAGACAAGAACTTGTGTGTAATTTTGAAAGGAGTTGCTTCTTTCAGATCTTAAAGATTATGAATATTTGGAGGTTTTCAAGACAAGGCTGGCCAAAGCCCTGTGCATCCTGGTTGAAGTTCCCCGTTGACCCTAATTTCAGTAGGAGCTGTGTCTAAAGACTTAGAAATTCTTTCCCCCTTGAATTGTTTTATGATCTTGAATCATGCACAGATCTGCTTAAATAAGCATTAGTAAATCCTTGTCAAACACAGACTATAAATTATCAGATGATAGTACACAGGTTGTCTTTTCAGTGCATTTTGGCTTTATATCCTGTATTTACACAGGACTGAAAGCTGGATTTTTGCTTTGCTTTAATAAAAGTCAGAAGGTATATCAGTGACAGAGGCAATTCTTAATTCCTGACCTGATGGCCTGATAATACAGTCTGCCAGGACTGAGGAATTGTAACCTACATCTGGGAAGATTTTATAATTCACAACAGTATCTTAATTCACAAGTAGAATTGCTGTTGACCTGGTTTATATACACATATTTTAATTTTAAAACAGCTAAGGAAAACTTTCTGGCTGTATTAATCTATTTTTATTGTCAGTTTAATGAGTTACCTTTTTTACCTTATAGCAATACCTTGGTGGTTTGGGTTTTATTAAAAATAACCGGCTGACAGTTCTTGTTTCTTTGTGGCTTCTTATTTTGTGTGATTTTTATCTTAATATTTTTTAACTGTTCATTTCCTTTTAGTTATTTCATTAAAAGAAAAATCTCAGCCTTTGCAGTTCAGTCAGGTTTGATTAATTTGCAAATATCTGACCCAAGCTAAATTTGCTGTAGAGCACGTCTTTGTAAAGCTGTGAGTTTTCTTTGTTGAGGGTTAACTTTATATTGCTTTGATTTGAATGCTTCAGCCTGGGAATTGTTTCAAGTGGTGGATTAAGAGGTTTGTCTAAAGTACTTAGGAATGCAGGATTTGCAATAGCAGGTGAAATAATTTGTCAGTTATGTCTGGTAACATGCCTCCAGCAGTTGTCAGTCTCTGTGGCTGTGGTGAAAATTTATTCTCTTTTTCTCAGCATCCCTTGTACAATTGGGCTGGTTACTTGTATAATGCAGTATAGGATAACTTTAGGAAAACAGATTGTGCTTTTAAAGAATAATTAAGCTGCTTACACTGCAAATTTGACCCATATTTAAAAATTTCAAATTTGGTACAGGAAGTTTCAGACTGTAAACCTGGTTTTTGTTCTCCTCCCTCCAAAAAGGAACAGAAGGCTTTACCCAGTTTTCTAACTTTTCTGAAGTAATGTGGTTTTTTTACAGAAGTATAGCTGAGAGCAAAAGAATGCATTAGGCTTAGTGAAGTACCCAAGAACTACTTTAGGAAAATAATTGCTAACCAAGAAATGACCAAAATTAGGAATCAATGAATCTAAATTTGTTTGGTTGAAATAAGGCTGCATTTCTAAATGAGAAGATGACCACGGGCTCAGCACCACTTCTGGGATCCACCATTGGTGACCCGAGAGTTAAAATCTGCAGCTGATATTTGGGAACTGGGGGCCAAAGGAAGCATGTCCTGCTGTTATGGCTGTCAGCCCTGATCTGTCACCACAATGGCCTCTCCTTACTGTCATCCTGAAAAATGCTTTCATCAGGGACAGGAAGATGGACATTTAACAATATAATCTCTCTGTCTAGCTCCCAAATGACAGCCAAACAGGGATTTTTTTTCTCCATTTCTCTTTTATTTTGTCTTTTCAGAGAGTGCAGGCTGTAATCAGTCATGTGGCTTTTCTTTTGCATCATGACTGTCAGCACCTGAAGGAAAATCTTAAATTGCCAAGCACTGCTATAAATTGGACAGGTTGCTGCATGGCTGGTTGGGCATTGTACTCTGCCTGTGTTTCTCCAGCTAAAACAAAAGGAATAAAGAATTGTGTTGAAATGAAAGCTTTACATTTTTGGCTGCTTTGAATTCTCTTTCTTCACTTCCACATTTGTAACAAAACCCTTTTGAAGACAGTGTTTACTACTTTGATACTCATCAGGGCAGTGTTTCTGTACCTCGAAACTCCAAAACTTGCTTAATTATTAAATGTCGTACTATGCCAGGGTCATATTTCACCCTTGCACTCTCAGAAATTCTTTGTTATATAAATATTTTCACAGCAAGCCCACTGTGGTGGAGCAGGGCTTTCCTCAGTGTTACCCAGAGAGCGTGTGAAGGAAAATCCATAGGGACAGTGCTGGGACTTGGTGTTACAGTGCAGCCAAAGCCAGTTCACCTCTTCCAGCTCCAGCCTTCAGCCAGTTCCATCCATAACCCGTGAGAAGATGAAGAAGAGTTTGTTGGCTGAGGAACATTCATGAGTCAGGAAGCTTTTTGCTCTTGAGCCTGTGATTGACTTTATGGACACTCTTTGTTTGTTCTTACTAAATGAAATGGAAAGGGTTTTGCAAGAACGCTTAGAGGTAGCTGAAGTGTTTGATGAACAGCCTGGGTGGGATCTTAGCCTGCTTGGAGCATTTTGCTGTGTAAACCTAGCATAAAAAAGAGATCTGATCAGAAAATCTACTTGACCTGTTTGTGAGTTGAACTTGGCACTTTTTCTGGAGCTCTCTTTCCTTCAGGTGATCCCTGGGTCTTGCTGGAGGGAAAGTACAGTTTCTGCTAAAATAATGCCATGTTTCTGGTGCCAGACAAGAGGAATTGAGACACAAAGGTTGGCACCTGCAGCACCTTGCTCATTCACTGTGGGAGCAGAGGATGGCCCAACCCCTTCTGTTCACAAATCTCACCTGAAGTTCTGAGTGCACAGGGAAAGTGGATTTGATGTGTTTGAAGGAACAAGAGTGGCTGCCAGTATGTACGTGTTAGCTCATGTGCTTCAGGGGTTATTTTCTTTATTATGTTATTTATTGAAAACTGTAGACTTTGCATAGAGTCCTGTTTGTGGAATGTAGTTTGGTACCACAAATTGAATACTTAAGCACTGAAGGAAAGGCAAAAAAAAAATTATTACAGGTTTTGTTCTTGTAAGAATATATTGAAGACTGCAGCATGTGAGAGGGCTCTTAGGACACTTAAAATCAGGACTATTCAAATATATATTTTTCTTTCCATTTGTTTTATGGGGTGAAGGAAACCAGATCTGATGTTACAGAACTATATTTCATTCCTGCTGGGAATCATCAGATAGTTCATGATTGTCTGTAGTGGGAGAAAACAACTGAAATGGATTCAGCCTTTATGAAATCAAAGCCAAGGTCTTCAGCCCCATTGTTGTGACATGCCCTCTGGAAGGTGGCTTCCCATTCTGGATCCTAGGAGATCACTAAGTCCAGGCGCTTGCATTAAAGCAGGACTGGTGCAGCTGGACTGGACTGAGGCCATGGATGGCAGGTAGGTCACAAACATCCAGCAGGATGAATGAAAAGAGGGAATGCCTGCTAAAGCAGCAGATGGTGCTTCCACAACCAGCTCTCCCATCCTGGCCTTGCACACACAGATGTTCAGGTGAAGCTCTGCCTCTGTTGAATCCAGATGGGAAGAGGAGATAATGCTGCAAATTCCCTTATCCAAGACAACCCTTTCCATGAAAGTGAAGTGTGTGGGATGCTACAAAACTTAGATGCAGCCTCCAAAACTATCAGACCATCTCTGGCTAAGCTCTTTTTGATAGAAGCTTTTACTAGAAAGATCTACCACCTCCCAAAGCAGCAGGTTCTTCAGCATCCCTTGGCTGTCTCTTGCTTTGTGGTCATATTGACAGGAAATTATCCCTGCTGACCAACCTAAATCTTACTTCCTGCAAATTAAGTTAATTTATCTTTGTTCTTGCCTTAGTGACCATGGAGAGTATTTGACCAACCACTGATATGTTTATTTCTTGTCTTCTCTTTCCTAGTCTGGAACCCCCAGTTCTATCAGCACATAGACCATATGGGATAATCCTCCTCTGGTTCTCTGCACTGCTCCCTTTTGGAGCACTGTGTTTTGAAGATGGTCTGGACAAACAAGATCTAAAATTAGATTCACGGAAGTCTTGTGGAGTGGCAAAATAGCCTAAATTGCCTGTCTGACAGCTCTCCTAATGTACCCATTTGGATACATTTGGGGTTTCTTTGCAGTTTCATGTCACTGACTCATCCTGGAGTAGTTGTCCCTTTTAGCAGCCTGGCTAATAGCCAGCTGCTCCCTGCTTCCTTTTAGGTATTGTCTCCCTTCTTTCTCTAACCTGCTGAAGTTGGAAATTTCCCCTTCAAGGGGACACTGGGTTTTTTTTCAGCAGGGATGTGATGTGTGGACCTTCACAGAGGCACTAAAGGGCAGCCTGTCCCAATCCCTGCCCCTCAGCCCATCACACTGAGCAGCACTAGGTGCTTCTTCAGGAGTCGACACAGCCCAAGCTCTCTCAGTGAGCTCTGAAATGACCTTCTCCACACTCAGGGAACTTTGACTTCTGTCACACACACGGAAAGGTTAAATCAAAGCCAGCTCAGCAACCTCAGCTTTTTAGGCCCAGTCTTGTAGCTGTACAACATTTCAATAAGAGGTTTACAGCTCCACACCAAGTGGGAATCCTCTAAGTGGGAATGCACAGATGCCCTTGGGGGAAAAAAATCCACAATATCCCTAGGATAATGCCATTGTGTCACCCCAAAACCACTTACTAATATATTTCAACTGAATTTGATATTCTTGCTATTTCTTTGCTAATTGCTATTTCTTCTAACCAAAACTTTTTGATTTGTTGCTTTCACTGAAGGAACAAGATGAGATAAAAAAAGCAGGCAACAGAAGAGAGAATATGGCATCCCAAGATAAAACAGGAAAAACTTTTCTTTGATTTTCTTCTCTGCTCTCCTTTTTTTTCCTCCCCTCCCATATTTCAATTGTCTTATAAATCTATCATGGTTTTTACAAACTCATAAAAGAATAGTAAAGAATAATGGTTTAATTTTTCAAATTAATTTTTTAATATTATTTCCCAGTTATTTAATACATTGTATTGTTACTTTGGGAGCATCTCTTCTAGGTTACTCCATTTGCAAGCACACAGTTTTTCCCCCAGTGCAAAAGCAGATGTCTCCAAGCAGCATCATACAGGAATTTTTTCAGATATGAAACAAAGTTATCTCAGCAATGCCATTCTTGCCTTAATCAGCAGTGGATATGTAAAAAACAGCTTCATCTGGTTATGATGCACTGCAGTTTACTAAATTGTGTAACTTTTGGGAGTACTTCTTTTTATTTAGCTGAACTATTGATACACTGCAGTCAATTCACTGTCTGATTTTTGGTAATAATTCATTTACCTGCATTTCTACTTGCTGCTTTTTTTGCCCCCTCTTATTTCTGCCTTTTCATAATTTTGCTTGGCCAACTAACACACATATAAAACACAGCCTTTAACCATCGTCTTCATTAGCTATCTGTTCCCCATCTCTTAGGCTCACACTCTAGTTTCACATACAGGATACAATTTACCCCAAACACATCCTAAAATGCACATATTCCAGCATGATTACATCTCTTCTCAGTGTGAGTGTTGTTGCCGTGTAGATCAAGCCTATGAGATAAATTTTTATTCTTCAGGGGCTGAAGTAAGCCAAACACCCCAGTAAAGATGTATATGAGAAAAACAAGGCAAAATCCCAAAGTTACCATCCATATCCACAAAGACATGCTGAGAAAAACATGTCAGACGCCCATGTAAAGCTTTATAGGCATCATTACTGGCCAGAGGTTGAGCAACTGAGATATGCACATTTCTTGTAAGAGCTACTAAAGGAAGTGACAATCTATAATTTAGCTTATTTTTCTATGTAGGAATGCAGCATGAGCAAAGGCAGACATGATTGACAGCCCACATATAACTCAATATGTTTCACTTAGGAGATCTTAGAGCATTGTAATTAGTGATAAACAGAATACATGTTTTTGCTGAAGAGCTGTCACCAGCTCAACTCACAGGAATTGCATTTTCAGTTTGAAAGAGCGCTGAGTTAGTTTAGAGAATTCAGTTTACTGTTGTCCCAAATGACACTGAGCTTTGCTAGTGAAGGAGCCAAGAAAGCCCAAAATGATCCACAACATAAATACTGTTTGCTAACAAATATCATATATTAATATCAATAGCAACCCAGAGTGTGTATTACATTGCCAACAACAGCAAACTCCACAGGTTATGTTTCCCTCATGATATTCATGGATATTTTGGACCACAAATAGTATTACATAAAACTAAATGAATATTTGTATCAACTATAGCAGCTAAGAACAACTCTGGGAAAATCATCCTACCTGCCTGTAGTACCTCAACACCTTAAAATGGTAATTTGGTTCTCTTTGTTTATCCTACATGGTTGAAAGGTCTTTGAATAATTCCTAAATAATGCCACCTTCAAGCCAAAAAGATCTGAATTCTGGAGCCATGGCAGCACCCTCAGGGTGCTGGGAGCAGAAGGAAACTCTGAAGCCAAAATGCTATTCAGTTGGAAAATAAGCTAGGAATTTCCCCCAGAAAAGCTCTGCAGCAAAGGGGCCTGGCTGAGCTGCCAGCTGCTGGGGAAACGTGAATCTGGACAGCCCTTCAAGGGCCAAGGCATTCACCTGCTGCCAAGGAGCAGCAGGTCTGCTCCCATTCCTGAGCTGCCAACAGGCTGAAGTAGTCTTTGAAACACACAGGGTAAATTAGCATTAAAATGAAAAGCAACAAATTTAAAATGTTATGCAGATGGAGGCAGAAAGTGGCCTCAAATTAGGATTTTCCAGGCTGCAACTGATTTGTGGCTTGTTGTTCAATTACTCTGGGTTTATAAGATCATTACTATAAACATACTCATTAAGCCACTGCAAAACGTGGTGAAGCTGCTCACCTGGTATTCATTTCTATGGAATCACATACAATATTTGAAGGCCAAAGATTACCATCAAAGTTCAGAGAAATGCTGGTGGGGTTAATAAGGAGTAACATTCAAATAAAACTTCTCACGCCCTGAGTCCTACAAACACGTTCCTAATTCATCCTCCAAATAGCTCCACCAGGGAGACAGTGACAAATGCTTCTCCTTTTTAGAAACTAAGGAAAGAAAAGCAGAGAAAGTCATTCTTCCAGAGTCACTGCAGAGGCAAGCAGGAGGTAACAAACTTTAGATCTTTAGTCACACTCGTTGGCACAAGTGTTGCATCTACCCGAGCCCTTCTCTCACCACAGCTCCCAGATCCGAGAATTCGTCACCAGCACTGTGTCTGTGTCAGTACTGCTGACTGAAACTTCAACAGGAAGACATGGAAATACTTCCTAATGAAACAGTTTGGCAGTGAGGAGCGTTAAGGACCAGTTCTCCTGGCAGTTTTGGCACATAAGTCTCATTAAAGTTAACAACAGATATGAGACTCGTGTGCAAGGCAAAGTGATTAGAGCCTCAAGTCCAAGCAATGTCAGGTTTGCCACACTGTTCTACTTCAACAACTTCTTTACTGCCCACGCTGATGCTGCTTTCACAAGGAAGTTTATTTGTACTTACAGTTTTCTTTCTATGGCCATTTTTTTTTTTAATGAGAAATTTAAACATTATGTGTTCGGTGTCTCACAGGCTCACAAGCTCTTGGTTGTTGGGAGTTTTTCTTAGGTAAGCTGGTAAGCGATAAATCATCTGCATATTTTTCTTTTTTTTTTTTTTAAGCTAGCTAACAGCTGATTTCCTTCCTCTTTCTCTTTGAAGATCTGAGCTCTTCTTTTGTAGTTGTTTGTTGAACTGCTGGCCCAAGGTCTTGTACAGTTCTCAAACTTTTGCAGATCTGTGGTTACAGACCTTATTCTAAGACCTCAGGAACTGCAAACTCATGCCAGAAAGTAAACAGCTCTAACAGCAGGACAAAGAGCAGGGTTTTCTTTATTCTTTTGCACACAGGTTGGTGATTGCCAAATATCCACATCAGGTTTGGGGCCTGAACTGCTTGATCTTGTGTTTGAGATTTCAAACAAAAACTGTTCATGATTAACATAGTGCAAAGCACGTATCTGTTTCCAGTTGTTGTCTTCACTAACCTTTTCACGGTGCTTTGAGCTTCCTCTTTGGTCTTCACGAGTTACACAAGGACTTCTCAGTTTGAATTCCTCAAGGAGAGATAAACAGGAGGCAGAGAACTCAAACTAGACTGGCCTTGCTCTCAGTGCCTTGCTATTGGATTTCATAAACCATTTGTTTAAGCGTATTTGTCTTTAGTGGTTAGGAAAACCATCTCTGGGGTTGCTTTCGTTGGCAAAGGTAACTATCTGTAGAGAACATGCTGAGCATTATGTATGCCTAGTGCTGTTTAATGGACTATCACAAACCAAAGAAGATTTGTTTGAATTTCATCAGATGCATCTGGCTACCCCAGTTCAAATTCATATAAAAGGCCTTTATATAAGAATATGCAAGAAGTGTTGAAAGAATATTGGTAAGGTTACAAAGTCAGTGCCTCAAAAGCTGAGAAATGTTTGGGCACAAGTAGCTTGTCCAACTTCAATTTGTTTTTTTTTCTGCAGATCCATTAGGATGCCCATTTAAAGCCTGTAAGCTACCACTGGAGCTAAGGTACCCTGCCAGGCCTTCAGCTTTCCTCATTGACACTGGGATACTGCTGCTCTTCCCTCTCTGGAGAGGATATATCAGTCACAAACAGTAACATATTTTCTGCCAAAAGACTTCAGGCAAGTTGGTGAAGTGTTTTCCCATAGAGTGCAGGCCCTATGTAGATGCTGTGGCAGATGTCAGCCTTGTGCCCTCACCTGTGTAGTCTCAGATGGCAATAAGGACCTCTATTTCAGCCACTGAATGCCACCCTTTATATCTATTTTCTATCCTGGGAATTCAAACACTAGGTTATATGTAGGCATTTGTGGTGAGACACCTCATCTTAGGTGTCTCAGTCTTAGCTGACTCCTGCTCATAATATCAGTTCACCCAGTCCTGTTGCTTTCTCCAGGAGGAATTGATTCTGTTTAATCTTCTGGAGGTGGACAGGATGTGAAGTGTCTTTTGCCCATTCTCAGTAAAGCTGTCTCACTCACATCCTATGCCTTCAGCCACTTTGCTCTGTCCCTGCCTCATGTGTGCTTCTTAATCCCAATTTCCATTCTGTGGATGTCTGAACTCAATTTCAGTCTCCTTGTCCAGCAAGTGTTAGATTTTGTCCTCTACCTCTCAATCCCTTGCTCCTTTTGAGATATTTTCAGATACCACAGCTGCTTACTTGTTAGTCTGGCCACATTATCTCCCACATTTTCGCTCCCCTTATTTGAAGGGGCTCAGTTTTGCAGTTCCACTGCTCCTAGTGCTTGTTCAATGTAAGCATCCCTGTATAAAGTAGTTTAATTTAGGTTGATTTTTGTACAGAGAACAGAAATGTTTGCATTATGCAGTCTGTCCTGCCAAGTCATAACTCTTAAACCAAGGAAGAGCTAGAAATCTCCCTCTAAAATTCACCAGAAAATTGTTTCTTACATGGATATATTCTCTGCAACATTTTTAGGAATGGCTTAAATATTTTGGCTGAAGTTTTCTCAGATAGTTCCTCTTTGGGCAGACGCAGCTTTGGAAAATTTCTGCTCTTTCTCATTACTGTTTGGCAAGACTTGAAGGCAACTTAAAACAGGTTGTTAAAATAGCAATTGCAAAATACTAGATTCAGATGCAATCCTTGTTTTGAGCATGTGGCTGTAGATGAAGCCATGCATCAAGCTTATGACTTACAACTAGTTTTGTAAGGTATTAGAGGCACTGACTTGCTGTACAGCTTTCTGAGTAGCTGACACAGAAACTACCTCTTAGTGATTTTCATAAACTGCAGAAATTTAGTAGTGGGATAAGATCAATATGAACTGCTCTGCATTGTCCTGTTACCTCTTTTCCTCAATTAAAAAAAAAAATACTTGAAATTGGCCAGAGAGCTTAGCTTAATCTGCTGAATGTTTGTGGTTACGTCTGGAGGAACAAGTTGATCTGGTGGTTGCTTAGGACAACAAACTGAATGTCTCAAAAATTCTGTGTGCAGTGGCACTGGTTGCCATGAGCATGTTGGTGGGGTGTGTGCAGGGATGTTTGTGAGAGACAGGAACTTGGACATACATCCCTGAAGAGCTGTGTTTGCTTTTTGTTCCATGGCTGATGCCAGTTCTTTCCAAGAGGTGCTCCTCTGTCAGCGTTGGTAGTTGCCATCTCCAAAGGTTCCGTGCTACAAGGATCTACAGAACATTTATTACACCCCATAGGCAGAAATGGACCCCAGTACAGTCCAGAGCACGTCACAGCTTCAGCAGAATGTCACTGAGACCAAAATCCACCACCATGATGTGCTGCAGGAAAGGGGCTGGAGTAATCAAGACTGCTGCCAGCTTTTTATTCTGAAATTTACTTTCCTAGCAGGAAGGATTTGTTCGGTAATTTTCGGAAGTGGGCCTGGAAATGAGACCACACATAAAAAGATGAAAACCAACCACACAAAGCACTTTCATGTTGGGGCAGGAAGAAAGGAAGAAAAGAAAATCCTTTCTGTCTTGGACACCTCCATTTGTTTCAACCTCGAGCATGTGAATCACCTTTTCTTCTCCCAGTGATCCAATAATCATGCAAGAGCATTATGCTTGTCTTTTCAGCACATGAAGCTCAAACTCGAGCACTAAGTTAGATAAACCTCTTAATTTTTGTAAAACCAAAGTGAGGAATGGATTCAGAAAGGTTAACCATTAGCTAGCGGATGTTGCTGGTGCTCACTTTTCTCTGGATGGTTCTGAAACACTCGTCTGGGCAAGCTCTGGCTTGGAAGACCACAGCTGAAATTACCACAGGGTAAACCTAAGACATTTTGAGGGATACTGGCTGGACTTGCCTTTCAGCTGGGATTGTAATGTAGAGTCTGACATGACATCTGGATCATCACTGAGTGGAGTAGATGTTGGAATTGGACCTGGGGAAGGACACTCCATCCTGGAAATGCACTGCTAATCTCTCTTTGGTGATAGGAAAAGAAAAGTGTTCCTGTAGGCAGCCATATAGCCCCATACTGTGCTCCTGTCAGTGTTAGGAGTTGGCCTGGATGACTCTTTGGATAGAATGCCTGTTAGGAATAAGTTTGTGCAGAAGAAAGGGGAATAGTTCTTATTCTTGCCTAAAAATAAGCACAGTATTGAGCTTCATAGTGCATTTAAATATAGTCCAGTCAGGGGTCACTTCCTTCCATGACCTTGAAATCTAGCATTTAAAATGGTGTTTTCCAGGCAGTTGTAGGGGTTTAATTTTCTTCTTCCAGATGCCTTCTGCTTCCTTTCTTCCTGCCCTAGAGCAAATAAACCAAATTAGCTCCTTTTCTACTGATGTTTCAGATGTTGTCAGTGCATTACACAAAAATCTGACTTCACAGCGTAGCTTCCAAAGGCAGTGAAAGGCTGCCCTGCAAAGTTCAAGTGAGATATATTTCTCTTATTCCTTTCCCAGAAACAGTCTCTGCTGATAAGCTTTCAGTGGAAATCTGTACTGATGCTCTGAAGAGAGGTAGTCAGACTCTGAACACCCAGGAATGAATTCTGTATGGAAAAACCTTTCATAAAAAAGCTTTAGCTGAGATGGAAGCCAGTTTATTGCAATGTCTGTGTGCCATCAGAGTTTCAGCAGGAGGTCCCCAAGGTCCTCCTGCAACTTGTTAAATAGGCATATTTCAGAAGCATTCGAGTGGAAAGCTGGGGGACTGAGAAATCTATTTTCAAAAGCTGCTTTGCAATCAAGAGAGGCAGTGGTCCTGGAGAAACAAATATCTTGAGCTGTACGTGGATGGAAATGTTTATTCTATTTTAGGACATTGTAGCTGGTATATTATGCCACACTCATAATGTTTTAATTCAAGTACTAGGAGAGGATAAACCCAGAAGTATTTTGTAGCTGCAATTCCTCCTTTTTTTTCTTCCAAAATAGCTGACAACTTTTGCATTCTTAAGAAATTGATGCTAATAACACACACAAATAGTAATTAACATATCCTAAAGTAAATAACATTCTCTTTTCGGAATATATTACTGGGCTGTAGGGGAGGATTATCTTTGGCAGGAGCTCTACAGAGCTATCCAACAAGGACAAGGTTGAAAGCCTTTCTGGAGTTGTTTGCAAAGCCCTCAACCACTGGCTGTTTGTTGATCAAGATCCAAAGCTGCTGTTTGTCATACTTAATGCTGGTGTTGTAGCCAAATGATTTCTCAGGTTTCTTGGTGCTTCCTTATTTAATGCTGTCTTATTATCTTTATATCAGAATTTCACTGAACAATACTTGTTACTGTATGTTCTGTTAAAAGGTGGTACCTCTGGATAGAGTGTAGTCTAAAAAAACAACAAAGAACAGCCAGGAGGGGAGACATGCAAACAGTAAAGTTTTTGGAACAGCCATTAATGCTTTTTCCTTTTCATGATAAATAAAGAGGAGTTGTGGTTGTACCTGCTTGTTCTAAATTGATACTCCTGCATTTTGCAAATGTGGCTGCACAGCCTGGTGTGGAAGAGTGATTCTTGCTGATAAATCAGTGGGAGTATTATTAGCTCTTATATTAGGTCTATCAGGTCTCATTAGACCTGCCACAGCAAAGCACAATTTTGCCCAGGTCCATGTGGGGAGCCAACTCAGACATTGGGACTGGGACCCGTCCACCAGACCTGTTCTCACTGCAAAATGCATAGAGGCTTAAAAGTACTACAAAAGGAAGAAAAAGACATTTTATGAAACACATAAGAATGTGCTTTGAATTACTGAATGTTGCCAAGAAACAAGACTTCAGTCTCCAACCTTCAAAACAGATGATCCTGCTGTTTATGGGATGTGTTCCTGTTCAGAAGCTGCTGTGGTGCTGACAGCTGGAGGGGGCGGTTGGGCACTCACAGGGGGATTTCTGCCAGCTCAAAGCCTCTGGACTTTTGTTACCCAATGCAGCACTCTAGCAAAGTGATCAAAACAAACACTATATAAATGTGGTATTTGAGGTATGGAATTGGTCTCTCCAGGAGTTTTGCAAGATGTGACTGGGCAGGGTGCTAGATAATCTCATCTAGGCTCCCTTTCCATGAAAGGTTGGTCTGGATGATCTTTTGAGTTCTTTTCCAATTGGGTTACTCTATGCCTTGGAGAAAGTTGAATCCAATTGGTTGATCTTTTAAATTGATATGACATAATTAATGTTCTGATTGCAATCTACAGTATTTTTTCAGCATAATTCATAGAATCTCTCCAAAACAGGTCTGGGGCTTGTGGTGCTGCCCCCAATGGAATCTGGGGTGTTTGGGGCAGGTTTGGAAGCCCAAATGTCTGTGGAGGTCAACTTCAATGTAAGGAATCAAACAAGTGATGCTTTGTGTGTAGGTTGTAGTTGTTGTTGCCGTTTTATTTGTGTGTTTAAGTCAATATTTTGTCAAATGTACAAAGTTTAAAAAAAAATCATTGCTTTTTCTTCCAGTTCCACAAAATGCTGAAAGTATTAAAAAAAAAAAAAATTTACTCTTCCTAAACAAATCTAGTCAACCTATGATTGAGAGAAAAGACCTATCAGCCTTCAGGGCTTGCTACAATTTGTCTACTGGGAATAGAATGTGGGTACCCTGCCAACCTCAACCACAAAGTCATCCTTCATCATTTAAAATGTAGATGTAACAGGGAGGCCATGGAATGTGGGAAGAACTAAAAATATTCACCTGCAACAGTACTTTTTGTGCATGTGTCTATATTTATATATATATTTGTTTATATATATGTGTGTGTGTGTGTGTGTTTTCTCAGATAGATGTACATATATTCATACACATTATTACTCTTATTAACCAGGGTCACAGTATGAGTAAAATCGAGCGACAGTTTACACCCTTTTTTTGGTGAGGTGTAAAGGTTACAGCCTTTAAAAGACTTCCCCTTTTAAATTATTTAATGAACTTCTCAAGTGAAAAAAGGCTGTTTTATATACATGCCTTAGTGATTGCTTTGTGAGCAACTTGTCTTACGTTTAAAAAACCCAACATAAGAAAACAAAAAACCAAATTAAAACCAGAATACTGCAGAAATTGACATAAGTGTTTCTTCTGATGTGATCATTTGTACTCGCATTTGATTTTTTTAAATTTTGTTGGCTCTATATTAGTTGGGTCCTTTAAAACCAAATTTCATTCTCTTTTGTTTAGGCAAATTAGGAAGTAAGGCCTAAACTTATATATGCTCTTTCTTCTGTTTCTTTTGTTTGGTTGTTTTTTTTGGTAAATAAATCCCTGTGGTGGTAATCAAATATTTGATCTTTAAAATAACTTCACTCTCGCTGGGTGCATCCTGTATTCAGAACTGCCTCTGGCAGTTAAATACACGCTGGGCTTTCATCATAGATGGCATCTCTTTCAGGGCTCACCACCACAGGGCTTCCACTGTGCTTGTGGATGCCACAAAGGAGCAGTGGGGCTTTGCCTCTGAGCATTTTGCATCCTTTTGGGGAGGGGATGTGGCTCTGCTGGGAGGGTCCCTGAGCTGCAGCAGCAGCGGAGGGGAGCTGGTGCCAGCAGCCCTGTGTGACGTGTCTGCTCTGGCACCAGCCTTGTGGAGCACCTTGCCAAGAGCTGGGCAGCCACGGCGCTGTGGGAGTGGGTGAAGCAGCCCTCAGGGAAATGGTCCATCTGTATTCCAGAAATCCCTGTGATCATCTCTAGTTACGGTCTGAAAGTCTGACTGTTCATTCCAATAGGATCCAGCATAATACTGTGGGTGTAAATATTCCTGGGGCATTCGTGCCAGTCTGCAAGTGTTGATGTGGCTCGTGCCTGTTACATTCAGCCCCAACTGCAGCACGTTTCTAAATTAAATTGAGTGGATAAACCCATTTACTTCTATTTTAGTCAAGCTAACAAATTCTTTCTGGTGAATTTGTAATTCTGGTGAATTTGTAACTCTGTGTCAGATTTCTGCATCACGATGTATTTAAAAGTATTTCTTTTCTGGCAGTGCTGACCTACTTTAAATGCTGCAAGGTGCTCTTACCTCCTTTTTTTTCCCTAACAGCCAGTTGATACCAGCAGAGATCTTTGTACTTCAGCTTCTAAACCTTTGATGATATTTTAACTGTTCATTCCTGCATGTAGGCAGCCACTTTATCCTTTTCTAGGTGGGCCCTTGTTTCAATTCAGTTAATGGTTACTATTTATTGCACGCCTACAGAAGGTAAAACCTACATAGAGCAAAGTTGCTACGTGCACAGAGTGCCTTAGAAAGCCCAGAATCCCTGACCTGAAGAACAAATTGTCCCTAGCCAGGCTGTACAAAGATGTGAGGACGTGGGTAACTCACCTGGGCCCTGCAGGCACAGAGACAACTTCAATGAAATCACTCAACATCCACCACAGTCAAACCTAAGTCATGAGGTTCAAAGAAAATAAAACTTGCTGTGAGCGTGCAAGAGCATCTTAATTCCTGGATGGGTGTCCTGTGATGTTATTGTAGCAAGATGTTTTCTCTTGGGTGAATAATTAGTGCTCTCCTGAGAGCTGCAGATGTGCTGTATGCTCCCCCACAATCTCTAAGCCAGTCTTAAAATGTTACAGACTGCTCAGGTGTGGCTGGGTTTATGTGCAGATAATTGCCATCACATTTTTCTCCTTCCTGCCTCATTTTTTCACCCTATTCTCCTGGTTTTTTTTGGCACTGATGCCCTATCCCTGTTGCTGCCACAGCCCCCAGGAGCAGTGTGCGTTGCTAAGGGAGGGAGCACAGAGCAGCCCAAAGGCAGAGAGATCGAGGAGGCAGCAACAGAGCTGAGGCATCTCCAAACCTCCATGTGGCCACTGCTGTGTCCTTGTGGAAGAGCTGCTCCTTAGAGATCCCACTCTGAAAGCCATCTTGCAGAATTCACATTTTTATAGCTCCCAATAGCCTTTGCATACAGATATAAAAGGATTTTATGCTGAAGCCCCTGGTTGGAGTGCTTACCCATAACCCACCAGATCCTATTTCCCTGTGGTTTTCTCCCGTTTGTAGATGCTGCAGTATCATTCTTCTATTGTCTTGTGGGACCATTTCTGGCCCACAAAGGGTGTTTCTCATCCAAGCTCTTAAGGGATGCAGTAGAAGCAAGGCAAGACCCATCCTGCATCCTTCAAAACTTTTAAAATGCAATGCCTTTGTAAAGAACAAAAGCAATGGGGCTAGTCCACAGTGTTTAAATCTGAGCTAGTCCGCAGTGTTTAGATCTGGTCATCCTGAATCACCAATTGCTATGATTCAAAACCTCCCAGATCATCACTGATACCAGTGTGGCAGCCCCTCCAGATGCCTCGAGCAAAGATGAATGAGGCACCACAGGGGCACCACCGAGTTCCTGACAGTAATTTTGCTCTCCGGTTTATTCATCCTGAGACCAGGACATCTCTGAGAGGTTTCACCCACACCACAGAGGATTATAGTTCAAAGTGTTGGTCCTTCTCTCCTTGAGTTATTGAATATTGTGTCCTAGCTCAGACTTTGTAATTCTCCCCAGGCACCCAGAGACCTCCACTGACCCCAGACACGGCCCAGCTCTGCACTGGCACCTCTCCAGAAGTGTCTCCACCTCTTCCTCCCCACCATGAGGCTCCATCCCTCCATCTGTGAGATCCAGACAGGTGGGAAGGGCAGTGGGGTCCATGTGGAGCAGGCACAAGGCTGCTGTTGTGCAGCCTCCAGTACTGCCTTTGTATGAACACCTCATAATTTCAATGCCATTTGCATCTGGGAACAGATGCAAATACAGAGGGGAAACCCCCTCTGTGTGAGCCCTGCTGAAGAGCTAGATTTGAGAATGCAGCTATCCTGCTTTTGATTTTACCGAGCTGGCTGAGCATCCCTGGTGCAGTGTGATCCATCTTCATTGCAGCGGCTGGCAGGGTGCTCCCTCCCCCGGGAGAGATGGGGGATTGCTCACTGGGGTTTGATGTTTCTCACATGGATGTTCTCCTTCTGGCTTGTCAGCAGTGAGTCAGGAATCCCAGCTACTTGGTTCACTGCTTGATAGATCATGCTGAAAAATTGCAAGGAAAAAAATGTGGCTGTTTGAGATGAAAAAAGGAGTAAACTGTGGGTTTTGTTTGTCATGGGATATTTTTCTCTGCTCCTCTCTCTTTCCATTTTGTACCATCTCCATCACCCTGCATTGCAGTTTTGCCTGATTTGGGCAGGGTGAACTCTGCAGTTCATCCCTACCTCTTACTCTCGGGGCTAAAAGTTTTGGTTTTTTTCTTGCACTCCCTTTTCCAACTTTTGCAGATCACAGCTGCCCTTTGCCTGACATCAACTCTGAGAAACTACTTTGGCTGTTCTGCTAAGAGCTGGTGTGTTTTATGGTGCAGTATAGGATTTTTTCTCCCCATTTCATCTACCCCTTGGGCTCTGCTGGTCTCCCAGCTGCTGCTGTGGCTTTCCCTGCCCTTCAAGGACTTGCTTCTCTCATCTGAGCATTCCCCAGGTGCTTTGGCTTCTTGGCTGGAGGCTCCACATCTGTGTTGCTCGTTGCTTTTGGTTGCTGGTCGTGCTCAGTAGGAGTGGGGATAGGGCAACCATGAATGTAATGGCTGTGTTGGTTGTAAAAAATTTGAAAAATCTTTCTTAATTACACTCTGGACAAAAGCCCTGCCCTGCCATGCAGAGCTCTGGCTCACCATGCACTTCGATAATTGCTGTATCTGCTGTGTTCTGAAGTGATATCTTCACAAGCAGAAGCTCCATTGATTTCAAGGCACTGTTTGCCTCATAAGAAAAAAGAAACTCTAATGGAAGCTGGCCCCATGAACTCATCTAATTTATACAGTACTTAGAAACCCACCATATCTTTTGGAAAATTATGGAATATAAATAACAACAACCAAAAGCCAGACATTTTCAGTCTCCTCTGGGAAATTGTGGAAGGTTGCTGTACTGCCAGTTAGAAATTTATTGTACTTTAGGCTTGTACTTGGACTAAAAGGATGAAATTGAGTTGGTGTTTTGGAACAGTTCAAGGAAATTGTGCAGGAATTATGTGCAGTCAAATCTGAAGCTGATTGAGGGGTCTGGCTCTGAATTTTTGAAAACCAAACTCTTCAAATGGAAAAATAAACCAGTACAAGAATGCCTGTTTCAGCTGGGCAGGGAATTCTGTAGCTTTATGCTGGTGGAAATGTGACAGTCATAAATCTGCTTTGCTCAGAGTTTGGTCTTTGGGCCATAGGTGAGTGTGTAATTCACAGTCCAAGGCACAAGTAGGTCTTGGTGATTTGTTTTCCCTCCAGTGTTATTCTCTGGTAAAGTGTGAGAATCCTAAGCCAGTCCAAATATGTAAGTGATCTTGAAGTCCTCTCAAAGGAACTTTTTTTTTAAGACACACGGTTATAAAATGAATAATGACTGCTGAGCTTGAGATGTAAGGACTTAAGAATTGGGAAGAAAAAATTTGAAAATATCTTAAAAATCTATCGTCATGGAAAGTTGATTATAGAAAGCATTTTCTGGAACCTCCTGAATTGTCCTTAATATATAAGGAAGCAAGGAAGGGACTGGAGTTTTGGTTCCCTGTTCATAGAGACTCCTAGAACTTGTCGGTAAAGTGTGGTTGAAAACATCATCAAATAACTTTATTTGTGTGATTTCCCATATTGCACCATCTTGTGCTAGATGGTGTGCAGTAACTCACTGCTGCTTTTAGTCACTGAGCCTCAGCATCTCTGATAGAGCACAGGCACTTGAAATCCCAATGGGAGACAAGGTATTCATTCAGAAATTAGCTGGTTTCTCTCAGATCTTCACCACTTGCTTATGCAGCCACATATGAGCCCAGGTGTTCAGTATGGGAATATTTAATAAAGAATAGATAAATGTTTACATAAATGTGATTTGGACACTTCAGGCCGGTAGATTCAAGAATCACTTGGACTTCTTTGGCAGGAGACAGCCACATGAATACGAGTAGTCATTAAATAATGGTAAGAAATTATAGCAAAAAAAAACTCCCTGCCTTTTTTTTCATCCCATAAGGGTGAAAGAAAATGGCAAATTATTCAATGTTTTTAATGGTTGTCAGAAACTGGACAGAATCCAAAAACTAGTTCAGCAAATATTTATGAAATGGTATCTAAACCATTAACTGTTCTGCCTATCTGAGATGCAGTTGTGCAATCTGTTTCATACTCCTTATCCAAAGGTGGGGGAGGAAAAGGCAGGTTTTTGAAGTAGAATTTGTGCCAATCAGACTTTGAAACCAGAAACAGTTTTAAGATTATTTTTTTACAAAAACACTTTAATCGGTCTGGATGATTCTTGGCATTGGCTACATCAAACTGAGCCTGTGAGTGATTTGAAAGGGATGATTTAGGGATATGGGACATTTTGCTGGCTGTTAATGCCCCTTTTTATTTGATCTGATTGCTAATCAGAACAATCCTTAGAAGTTACCTATACAGAGAAGCATGTGACCTGAACTGTGTTTTGCAGGAGAACCCTTTATATTCCACTATGAATCCAGTCTTCCCTTTTACCCTCTCTGGGTCAGCCACAGATTCCTTCCTTTCTTCTGCAGCTCGAGGAAGAGAGACAAAATGTGTTTTGCTTGCTCCAGCTGGTTGACTGGTTTCTCTTGTACCCCTTAAACAGCATTTAAGAGGAAGCTTGTTTATTTTCCTAAACTACATTCTGCATGCATAAAATATTAATTTAGCTGGGGACAAATCTTCTAAACACCAAATATTTGTGCATGTTTCTGTTAAAAAACGCTGCCAGTGATCTTGTCTTGAAAGGATTCAAGTAATAGCTGCCATTTGTGAGTGAACACTATGTACCATTTTCAGCTTTTTTGCTCCCAAGGGGCTTGTGTTACCAGAGGCCCTTAGCACACCGAAGGAAGAGAGAGCAGTGGATGGTTCCTAGGATGTGCTGTCTGCCTGGCACACCAGGGGTGTCACCTGGACCTCATCTCTTTTGCTGCTGAAGTACTGCCCAGCGTCAGTGGTATTTATCATTTGATGTAGCAGAGTTAAGGTTGGTTTTGGCTGCATCCTCTTGCAAAAGGGTGCAGCATCATCCAATGAATGGGATGAATAGACTGAGAGTGATGTGTAAGCCAAGTCCACTCCACTGATCTGGTGGTTTATTGACCTGGAGTCATTCATTAAAGCAAACCCTCCATCTCAGGGAGTTTTTCAACAGATCATCAAAAAAGGTATTTTGAAATGACAAAGAAAGGACTGGCAATGCTCTGTGGCTCAAGATCTGACCATCTGTTTCTCCAGAGAGGTGTCATTCATTGCATGGTGCTTTGATGCCTCTGTTCAAGTATTGGAAGCTGCAGGGATGACCTTTCTGCCTTTTGCTTTGTTCTAGCAGAGGTGTCCTCATCTGGGCCAGCCTTTGATAGCATCTTGGCCAAGGATGTGTCCCCATGGTCTGGGGGACAATTTGATTGCCAGTAAAGGACACTGTGAGACTGGTTGGTGGAGTAATCAAAGCTGAATGGGGTTATAAAAGAGGGATTTAGCTTGATGAAGAAGAAAATTCAAATCTCCACCGTCCCTCAGCTCCTACTGGGAGAGTTTGCATTGCTCTGCTAGGCACTTGCTCACGTGCTGCCCTTTCAAAATAACTATTATCTTTTTTTTGGATGGTGATACTTTTGATGGTTATACTTTGTGCTCAGGCACTTTATTTTCCCAGTGAGGTCTTTATAATAAATTAAAAAGCTAGCCAAGTCATCCCCTGTTCATGCTGCAGATAGGAAAACTTAAGCCCAGAGAAATAATGTGACTTTTGTGCATCTACAAAGTGGAGCTGTGGTTAAGTGGGGAATAGGGCTGTTATGGAGCAGCAGAGACTCCAGCCTTGAAAATGCATTTGCTGCTCTGTGCTGCCTTCCCCAAGGTATTCGATACTGATGCAGACGCAGCCTCAGTCATCTGAAACTTCTGCTATTGAAAGCGGGATCTTTTTTCCTCCCCCTTCAGATCGCACTAAAAACGCCTGCGGTTATTTGAACCCTCCGAGTTCCCCCGTGCCCCCCGAGCATCTCTCTAACGCGCCCGGAGCGGGCGGAATGACCTGGCCGCGCCGTCCGAGCCCCGGCCCGAGCTCCCGGCCGCTTCTGCCGGCGGGGAGCCGAACCCGCCCGCGATGCCCAGGCGATTTTGGCAGGGAGCCCGCACCGGGGAGAAGCCGCCCGCCTTCCCTGTGCTGCGGTGGCTCCGCTGCTGCCATCGCCGCGCCGTGCCGCGATGGGAGGCACCAACACACCCAGCCCTGGTCCCCATCTGTTGCAGCGTCGGCTCCAGTAGCAGAGCCCGAGATGTTTAAATGCGCTTGCCTTTAGGGAAAAGCTCTCAATGCAGTTCTTCGATGGACGTTTCCAGCCAGACTGCAGGATTTTTCAGAGCTGTAAGTCAGAGCGGGGGTTCGATTGTCCTTGGGTTTCTCTGGATTTGATTGTTTTTATTATTAAATTGATTTATCTTAGCAGGGGAAAATAGGTTCTGCATTCATTTAGGTGGATGCCCGAGTACACTGCAGGAGTCTGCCGAGAGGCAGGAATTCTTCAGGCTCTGTAAGAAATGCATGGTTCTTGGGTATTTTGGGGTTTTTGTCGTGTTTTATCTCTCGTATGCATGACTGGCACGGGGCTGTTGTCCTGTTTTTAGAGCATTTAATTACAATAGCTACTCCAAGGCTGAACAAAATCTTCTTTTATCTAGTTAAAGAATATAGCTTGGGTTTGGGGTTAGTTTGTTGATTTTTTTCCCATTGCATAAGTTTTTGTTAATGTTTTGGAAAGAGAGATTATCATTTGGGGGGTATTCATTTATTTTCAGCCTAAAACCATCTGGTCTCTGCATCCTGCAATGCTTGGTTTCTCCTACTGCTCATCTCAGAGCCTCCTGAACTGCTGAGCAACTAATTGCCATGGCTAGTCACTGCAACCCCAAATCACAGGTTTTCAGGAAGTGCTGTTTTGTTTAATGATTTTAATTTTATATTTGATGAGGTTTGTCAGGATAAACAGCTGTATTACTGGCTTCGTGCGTTCCTCCTTGCGTTTTCCCTTTTTACAAGAATTAGTGCTGAACACATGCAATTTGCACTGCAATTAATGGATCTGCGAGATAATGAACATCCAAAACGGTTGAGGCGGCTCCATCCTGAGATCCTTGCCTGAAGGGTTTCAAGATCTTCTGTTAGCGGGGTGATGGTGAATAGCAAATGACATTTAATCCAGTATAAGATGCAGGGTATTTTGGCAGCATCTTGTGTGTTTTGCTTGTTGCTCACTGTTCCGGGCCACAGGAGAGATGAGCGTGTCAGCCTTTGGGGAGGACATGTCCCCCTCGGCTGTGTCCCCTCTGTGCTGAGTGCAGGAGAGGCTGGAGAGCAGAGGCGGTGCTGACTTTGAGCAGCCCTGGGAGGTGTGAGGAAACTGGAGCTGCTGCAGCTGGGAGCCTGGGGGGCAGGATTATCTGATGGAAGAGGGAATGATGGGCAGCAGGATGAAAGGGATCCTGCTGACAAGGGGCCAGCCCTCAATTCAAAGGGAGGCAGTGGGAAACCCAGCAAAAGAAGACTTGGTTGTACTTCAGTTTAGTACATTTTTATTACTGGGAGTGGAATACAAATGTTGTTTTTTTTTTATTGCCCCAGTTTGAAATAAACAAAAAAGCTCACCCACCCCCCATATCCATCCCATCAATCTGAATGTACAAGGATGCCTGACATTCATCAAGAAGAATCTAGGAGAATTAAATGCAATATTATTGCAAATCTTTAAAAGCAAAACAGAGAGTTGATGGAAATCACCTGTAACCAGAGTCTGCTTCAGGCAGCCAAGAGCCATCAGGTTTCCATCAGGAGGGGAAAATCCTCCTGTCATTTCAGCCTGTTTGGCCACCCAAGTAGGGGCACTGACTGATTTGAAGCTGCTTTGAAGACAATAAATATTTAATCATCCTAAATTTAAAATAAATAGCAGGTAAAAATCTGTTAGAGCTTGATACCATGTCTGTATGCACATATGTTTATATATGTTTTCTGTGTCCATTGCCCTACATGACACCATGTTTTATATGTGTGAGAAAATAGTGATGCCCTGTGAGTTGAGCCCCGTCACATCTACATCTGGGAGGAAACAGTCACCAGGGGAGTTTGTTTCTGCTTCTCAGTGTAGCTGCCAGAGCCTTTGCTTCTAGAACTGATGTATATTTTGATAAAGTTACCCTTTCTGTGCTGAGGTAACAGACACTTTCCTCATAGGTATCTGATGACTTCTAGAGCCTGATTGTGGTTCTAAGTCCAATTTCCATTTCTGATAGACCTCAAAGTAAGTGTTAATAAAACTTGGATGTAAATAGATATACTAATAGTTGTACAGTTGTTCAGTATGCATAGATAGAAATTAATGTTCCTGATGGGAAAAAATACCCAATATTTTATTTTTAGGGCCGTATTACTGGTGTGAACCTAATGAAAAAATAAAATTGTTATTCTGAATCAAAATTTCCTGCTTGTGGATTTAATTTATCTTGAGAAAAAAAAAGGGGGGGAAAAAAAGCTTTGCTGTGTTTTGCTTTGTTTTGTTTCCTTTTTTCCTTCTTGGGTGCTCATTAATTTCATGGGAGTTTTTCAGTGATGCTCCTTGGCAGGGTGGGTGTCTGTGGCAGGCTGAGCTGCAGGCAGGGGCTCTCCCTGAGCCTTGGTTTGGTAATTCCAGTGTGAGCTTTATTTTTTTGTGACAAACGAGTTTGGACTGTCTGCCACATGGCTTGGAGCATCAGCCAGCTCTGAAATGGCCTCTCCCATGGCAGGCTCATACTCTGCCCGTCTGTCACCATGTTCAGGGTGTCCTGCTAAGTTGGAAATGTTTCCCACACTCTCCAAGCAGGATCAAATGCTTCTTGACACATTTTGATGCACAAACTGTCAGCCAAATCAAATGCAGATTTGCCTGTTTCAGCTCACCAGTGCCTGCTGGGTTTCAAAGCCATTGCAGAGGGCAGAAATTATTTTTGGTGTGTGTGGATAATGAGCTTAAGTTTTCAGTTGGGCTTCCCTGAGTGTGTTTTTGCTTGTCCTTTCTCCACAGCATGTTCAGATTGGCCCATTGTAATTGTGGTGCTTAAATGGACTCATAAAGAATAATAAGATGGCTAAAATCAGAAGACTCCTGCTAAAGGAGTCAGAATTTGATATGGCTTGTTTGTAAGGTTTTCTTCCCTGCACTGGATCTAAAATAGGAACTATTTCTGAAAGAAAAAAAAAATTAATGAAGTCATAGTCCTTGAAAGAAGCCTGAAGTTTACTTGGGGAAATATCTTCCTCAGAATTTTAGTACTGCATGTACAATAATTAGAAAAAACCCCTGGGTATGTGTCATTTCTTCCCTTCCCTTTCTATATGAGGATTATTTCCAAACTGGACCTACTGCAAAAATTTATTTTCAGTGCTGGTTATTTCTAGTGTGAGTGAGTAATCTCTTTGTTGTGTTCTTCTGTTTGTCTCATTGTTCACAAGATTTTCCAGATGGGCAAGTATTTTATCCATATTTCTTCCAGAGATGGTCACTGGTGTCTTCTAACACCTTCTCCCAAGCAGAACTGTGATGCTCTTTGAAGCACATCCCTTGAGATAGACTTTAACAAGTGACCAGAGCTTGGTGTGTGTGAGCCTGGAAATGTGAGATTTACTATCCTTTGGACATTGCCAATTCTCTTAACACTCATGCTTTTTCTCAGAAGCTGTGTAGCTGGCTTGTTTTCTTAAAATTTAAATTCTGGGATTTTTCACTTGGACACAGAGGTTCCTTCCTCTCACTCCACTGGGCACTCAGAGAGTTAACCCTGTTTTCTGCACAGCAGCCAAAGCTGTGCAAAGAAAATGTCATTTTAGTCACACTTGGAGGTGCCCCCAGAGCTCCCAGGGCAGGGATGCCCGGAGTGTGTCTCGACAGCGAGCAAAGGCGGGGTTGAAACCGGGCTGAAATGATCCCGGCTGGGTCCTGCAGCCCAAACACGGAGCCGGGAGCTCGCTGTGCTGCCGGAGCGCTGGCTCAGCCTCCTGCGGGGATGGAGCATCCCGGCCCCAGCGTTGTCATGGCTACGCTGGTACCGCTGGTGGAGCTGGGCAAGGAGCCGGAGCAAACCACGCTCCGCAGCGCCGTGCACACCGGAGTGAGAGGCAGCCCCTTCTCTGGACAGCTTTCTAAATAGGGGGGGAAATGAAAAACAAACAAAAAACCCCCACCAACCAACCAAACAAACAAAAAAAGCTTTATTCCCACTTTATGGACAGTAAAGATGGAGAGGTGAGATGCAGGGTTCATTTATCTTATGTTGAATTCTCCAAAGTTTAAGCAAGTTGTCCAGCCTCTCCCATGCCAGGGATATGGGAGCACATTGCCTGTTGGAGATGCTGGCTTTCCCCTTCCTTCTAGGCTGGACAGAAAGTGTGGGGGAGATGACTAGGGACAGATATCCTTCATTAGCCTTCCCAGAGCTAAGCTAATCCAGAAAGCCAGAGCAGGCAATGCGAGTCTCATCACTGAAGTGCTCTCCTGAAGCTCTTCTGGACTGGATCTGCAGTTTGTAAAGCCCTTTGGATTCCCACAGCATGAACGATGCATTGTAATTTATCAGCATTGGATGTCACTGCTAGCTGAAAATCTAGGAATAGCACAAAATCTCACTATCTCTTAGCTCAAAGTCAGGGGTGAGACCTAAGGGGAATGCAGGCTGTGTTTGGGTAGAATACTGTTCTAGGAGTGTGATAAAGTCTTCTGGGCTGTCTCTGAGAATTTGAGCTTTCTTCTGTCCTTGAGGGCATTTTATGTTGCAGCTTCAGCAAAATGCACCTTTAATGAATGAAGAATGAAGACATCCATTCTTTTGGGAGAAGAAAAAACCAGTTTAGCTTATGAAATAAAGCATATTAAATTTATTGGTCTCTTTTTACATGTGGTGCTAAAGGTATAAGAAAAGCTGTAGCAAAGTGACTGTAAACTTTGTAGAGGTGAAATTGCTCTCTGCAGCTGCAGAGTGATGTAGGAAAATGTGTCAGAAAATCACCAAGAGGGGAATCTTTCCCCATCATGGACACCATGATGTTCCCCTTGACCTCCCATTCAGGTCTTCAGCACAGAATCATCATGTTCTTCCTTTCCTTCCCTAATTTCCTCTTTGCTTCTGCTTTTTTCCTCTTTTTTTTTTTCTCTTTTTTTTTTTTTTTTCTCTTTTTTTTTTTTTTTTTTTTTTTGGTTGAGGGACTACGAGATCAGAGCAGGTCCCTCACTTGCCTGGCTTTCCAGCCGTAAGCTTTCTTCTGAAAGATTATTCACGGTTATTGACTGACAAGAATGGAAAGAGGAGGCAACAGGCAGCTGTCTTCCTAAATGCACTGAACTGGAAAAAAATAGTTGCAGTTCAAGTATTTATGGCAGAGATCTTTTGCCTGGTATGAATGTCACCTTTTTTAGTCATATATATGCAAGGTCCTTTTCAGATAAGGCCATCAGTTGGGGGTTTTCAGTTCTGATTCTGTTTTGTTTCATTCTTCCTTGGGGACGTGGTTTTTGAAGAGATTTGGCCAATAAAAAGTGGGGGAAAACATAAAAAATGAAAAACCACAGTGACACAAAGTAGCTGAAATCTGGAGATGACTTAGTAAGCCTCAGTATAATCCTTGAATTGAATCCCCTTCAGATTGTTTGCTCCTGTGCTGCAGCAGCTCAAGTGTTTTCATTACATTATGGCAAAATCATCTTTTGTTTCCTGCAGTTCTGCTATTTCACTGCGGCTGAAGTTGTGTTTTGTAGCAAATGCTGGCTTTTCTCTGCAAATATGTTGGGATCCAGTGTCTCATTTATGTAAGACAAACTCATAAGTACTGGAAAGCACTTTTATTGGCGCTGAGTATGAGCCATCCGGAGGGTAACATTTCCAGTCTCCTGTAGTCCTTCCTCAGAGTCGTGTGTCAGTTTCTTAATTCCCTCATCACTCACCTAACCACATTTTCCAGGACTGAGGTGTGTTATCTTCTGCTTTTACCTTGTGTTTCTAAACTTTGGGTGCTTCTTAAATGAAACGTCTCGCCAGAGAAAGGTTGTCTTTGGCCAAGCACCCAGGAATAGCACTTAATAATGGGTTTGTATGTGCATGATGGTGGTGTCACAGAGACTGTTGGGAATTTTGGTTTCCTCCCTGGCATGCTTTCTCTGCTGTTCTCTCACTTTTTCTCTCTCTGTTTTTTTTAGTGACATTTCATTATTTGCACGTTCGCTAGGTTGTCCATCTGCTGTTGTAATAAACACGCTGCCAGTCGCTGCTGTGTGGTTCGTGGTGGGAAGGAGCTGACAAACCAGGCTGTCATGGGCTTGGGGATCCTAGTGAGGCTTTGTCAGAGTGCCTCTGTGACTTCCTGATGAGGTGGGGAGCAGCACCCTCCACCACAGCATTTCCACACAGCCCTGAGCTCTCTGCACCTTATAAACGTGACGGGGCTCCAGGCAGGAGGGATTCCATCCCACCCCAGGCTGTCTGTGCCTGGCTCATCTGCAAAGACTGAATCACTGATGAGATACAGTGGGGTTTCCTGGCAGGAGAGCACAAGGCTTGAAAGAAAACTTCATTTTTTTCTGTAAACGGTATTGGAATGTGTTCTAGTGAATTAAGTCAGAGATTGAGAACAACACAAAAAACAATCCATGCTCTCTTGAAAGATTTTTTTATGGATCTTGTCTACAGCCCCAAAAAAAAAAAAAAAAAAAAAAAAAAAAAATTGAATTTACTGTAGACTGCCAGAGATTAATGCCTGTCAGGATCAGTTAAGAATTTTAGAAATTAAGAAGGGTGTGCTGGATGCTGCCAGTATCCCATGATCAGGATAACTCAGGAAGAAGAGCTTGGAAGACAGCTGTTTTCAGGGAAATATCAAGGGCTTATTTATTTAAAGGCTCTCTTTAATCCATTCCCTGTAAAATTCATCGTTTTAGCAGCTTTTTCTGCCCAAGTGGTGGAAGTGCAAGCTGGAGAACCTGTGGTGAGAACAATGGCTTCAGTAGCTCCTTGAGTAGACCATGTCCACTTCCTGTTGCAGCTGCAAGAAATGCCTCTGAGTTGCACATAGGCTGGTTTTCTTCTGCCAAGCGTTCATATGTGAGTCTTTTTTTACATAGAACATTGAATAATCACCTGGTGGATGGGGATTTTCACATACTGAGATCTGGGTTAGATTTCAGCCAGCCATTACTCCCTAACCTTTTAGATAGTGCCTCTTTGGGACTGAAGATTTTCCATTTGTTCCAGGCATGTCATTTAGGGGGACTTGCCTTCTGTTATTTCAAGTCTGATGCTGTATCCACCTTGAAGTGCACACAGCTGGTCCTGCACAGTCACCCAATAACCCCTGGGCTGTGCTGCCTCTGGACTCTTCATGCTGTGGACAAAATCATTAAAGTGGGAAGAGGCCTCTAAGATCAAAGAGTTCACTGCAAACCTGCCATCTCTCCCATTGCCTCTTGTCTTCTTGCATTTTTTTTGGGAGAAGAGACCAACCCTACCTGGCTACAACCTCCTTTCAGGGAGTTGTGGAGGTGATAAGGTCTCCCCTGAGCCTCTTTTTCTCCAGGCTAAATTTGCCCAGCTCCCTCAGCTGCTCCTTATAGGACGTGTATTCCAGACCCTTCACCATCCCCCTTGCCCTTTTCTGGACACTCCCCAGCCCCTCAATATCTTTCTTGTAGTGAGGGTCTCAGAACTGAGCACAGGATTCAAGGTACAGCCTCACCAATCAAGTCCCTATATCTTATTTCTACCTTCTCAAACTCTCCAGGCCAACATATTTGGGGGGGATGGGGGGTTGTTTTGGTTTTGGTGGTTTTTTTTTTTTTGTTTTTTTTTTTTTTTTAAATACAAATAGCTTTTAAAGTAATAGCAAACAGATAAATTGGAATAGCCTTGTGCAGTACAAAGCTGTCTTGCACAAATCCAACCAGCTTTGTACATCTGTTCCTGCCCACTCCCATTGAGTCATATTGAGACTTAGTCACCAGCATCCTCAGTCTCACAGTAGAACTTATATATTTCTCTCCAAAACACATGCTACAGTCTAGATGGCATGGGGGAGTGAGAAAAGCAAAGCAATGAGCAACCTACTCCTAAAGGAATAAAGGAATGTAGCAAGTCTTATTATACTTTACTATAACTGGTATATCAAAACAACAATAACAAAAGGACAGAAATGCCTGTGTATGTCAGTTTTGAATCTTTCCTTGTGCAATAATGGAGTGATTTGTTATAAATCCCCAAAGGCTTCTAGATAGGATTGTTCTCAGAAAAAGACAATTTTCTATTCAAGCAGAGCTACCAAGCTATGCCCTCTATTCCGTGGAGATCAGACTGTGGATTCTGCTCACAGGCTATTAGCATACGTAGCATATTTGCTATTCAGAGTTTTACATTGGCTTGTAATAGGTACAAATTCAAGGTTGATCTAAAAAAATCTGCTGGTGTGCAGAATGCAATGAAAGAAACTGTTCACAGCTGATGTTAATAAAAATCCTGACCTTCTTTATCCTTGCTAGGATACTTGAAGTGCTCATAGCTCAGTAATATCAGCAGAGGAGAAGATTTTGTTAAGGTGTGATGCTGAGGAGTGATGCTTTTATCAATCTTTTGTGAGATCAGAGCTCTTGTCAACATGCAGTTTAATTCCACTGTATGTTGTTTTCTTTGTTTATTTTATTAAAGGAGCTGTCTCCCCATATTGAAAACTGCCTCAGTGAAGTGTCACCTTCTGCTTGAGTTATGTTGTAAAAAGAAACTGTAATGTCTGGCAGGCATTTCACATCCTCATATTTGGTGCAATCCTAGCACATATATAGAACTTAGTGAGGCAGAAAAAAAATGCCTCAGAGGTGACACCATCCGTCGTCAGGACTGCGTGATGCTACCCACGCTAGGACTCTGAAGCTGTTAATAGCTGAGGAACCCAGACTTTCAGCAGAGGTTGGTTATGGGGGTACCATGCAGCTCTTCTGACCTGAGTCACCCCTGGAACGTGGCCAAAGAGTTGACCATGTTCATGGGGACCCACCACCGTGGGCACAGATTTCACACCCCCGTGTTGTTCACAGGCATTCCTCATGTTTGAATAGGCAGTTGCAAAAGATTCCAGCAGGGAGCTGTTTGTGAAATGCACTTTTGGTACCCAGCCCTGAAATTTTGGACCACTGTCGAGTGGGGCCATAAAAAGGTCCTACTTCTGCCCAAAATACATTGGAAATGGGTCTCTGGCCTGTCAGTCACAGCATGCCCCAGCCCTCGCTGGCTCTTTGGCTTCAGCCCTTGTAGAGAAGCTTTATCAGCCTGGCTGCCAAAGCAGCCTTGAAAGCAACAATAATACAACAAGAATCCTGTTTATTCTGTGTTGTTTACTGGATTCAAGGCTTTAGTAGTGTGGTATTTAAGTATGCAGCCTCTGCAACAGAATTGCTGGAAGCCCTCTTCTTACACCAAGGTCTCCAACTGCAGCAACCTCCAGACCAGCGTGTCTGGGCAAGACTTTTTGGCAGGAATTCTCCCCAGTAAGGAAAGAAATAGTGAAACTGGCTGGAAAAGGTGAAAAATGGTTTGGCTAACCAGATCTTGCTCCTGCTATTTGACTGCCTTGCCTGCCAATATATTTGCTCTCTGCATCCTCAAATGTGGTTTTCTTTCCTATTCTCCAAACTAGTTCTGAAAAAAGTTTCTTTGTTTTCCCAGGGTATCAAAGAACAAAAATTTTATTCTTACTTCTTTTCACATAATCCCAAATATTCTGATATAAGGGATATCAGAGGAAAAGGGGCTAGAATTAAGAAGGATAATCCTGTAGATGTAGGGGTAACCCAGACTAGAATCATGCTAGAGTTAATCTCACCTTTGGAGGAGAAATTCATGTGAAGGATCTGTAACCTTACAGATATTTGTTGTTTGCCCAGAGGAAATACAGAAAGAAGTGGTGAAGAAGACAAGTGCAAATGCAGGCAGAATAATCCTGACTTAATCCTGACACTGGAAAATCACCTGTTGAGTGGGTGTTGTGGGAGATTTCCCTCCCCAGGAGGGAGCCTGACTGCTGACAGGAGCCCTGAGCTGTGGTTCTGCTGTGTCACAGCTCTGCTGTCCTCCAGGAAAAGATTTGCTGCCCTAGGGGCTGTGTTCTTCAGTGAATAAAACAGGAGCTGCCATGACAACCTCTTGTAAATAAAAGTGGATTGAAAACAAAATAAATCTGAGGCAGCTTTGTGGCTGTAAAGTAGATCTAAAGTGGACAAGAGGTCCCTTTTTCTAACAGGATGGCAGGAGTGATGTCTGGCTGTCCGGTGGAGCAGAGTGATGGAAAGATTGACTGTGGAGCACAAGCATGACAGGAAAGCCAATGAAACTTCCAAACCAGGCTTTTCATATTCCTAATTCCAGGTTAGCAGCACTAGAACCTGCTTTTCCTCTGTACAGGGGTGATGATAGACTGTGGTCTCTGCAGAAGTTGTCTGTCCAAGGGTACAATGCAGGACTGATGGACACAGGGCTCCATGCCTCTCTGCGGCCAGGGCTCTGCAGTCTGAAGGACTCCTCCTCCTACCAGGACAGCACTGTGTGCCTCTGATGGAGTTTTAAATGTCTCTGCAGAACCATGTGGTTGTCCAGGGAGCTGTTTCCAAGTGGAGCAAAGCAGAGCAGGAAAGCTGTCTAAGAACAGCTTCAGTCCCCAGTCCCTGGCGGAGCAAGCCTTCTGTGTGTATCTGTTGGCATCAGATCAGAGCAGTCACAACTGTGACAAGGGCAAGGGCTGCACCATTGGTCTGTCAAGAGTTCTGTGGTATTTTGCAACACTTTTGGAGCAGTTTAATTTTTTTTTTTTTTGGGGGGGGGTTTGTTTGGTTGGTTTTGGTTTTTCTAAGAGTTACTGCATCATCAGCTGCATCATCACGTGTTTCTGGATGAAGAGGAACACAAGAAATTGTTATTTTTCTGTATTCTGCAGAAATATTCATGAAGGGGAAATAACCACCTAATATTCCCTTGCTTAACCAACAGATTGGAATCAAGAGAGCAGCATTTGTAGCCTGGTATTTAATATATGTATTTTTTTCCTTCTGTGAATGGATGCCTTCATATATGGAATCCCTTGAAAGACTAAAAAATTGTTAGGTAGCAGCTACAATTATAGGCTTTTTCACAGGAGTAAAAGTACAATTATTACCCACTTTGAAATGTTCAGCAGTGCTGTATTAGCAACAAAAGGTCTCATAGTGCCCAGAAAGCTCCAGCTTCAGTTAATTTGGCTTACAGGTAGAGATTTGTTCTGGATGTAAAGATAGATGAAGTCACAATACCTCCATGGTATCTGAGAGTTACAAATCAGAATAGAGTTGTCATCTGGGTTTCATGACTTTGGACTTTAATATATATGTGGCTTTAAATTTGAAATTGTAAATGAGAAGTGAAATTTAGCTCATAGAAAAATAGTTGTATCTACCTACCCTTTCCTGGTTTTGAAGGTTTCTGCTCAAATAAGGTATTTTGGTTTCATTCCTGGCAGTTCTAGATTTTCTGAACAGCTTTTTCATCTCTGATTAGTAGATATGTGTCCTCTTCAACCCAGTTTCTGCCATCCAGTCTCCAGCCATCCTAAATAGCTGCTTTCCTCCCTGGAAGTTACACCAGGGAGTAATATAGAGGTACTAATATGTGGATCTCAAAAGAGGTTATTTTCTTCATTTATTCCATGGAAAATTACTTAGCACACATCAGATTCCAGCTTCTGCACTACTGAAGATGGGTAGAGGAAAATGTTGGTAAATCCTTTGGCTAAATTAAACACGAGGGGATATGTTTTTGTATAACTTTCATTAGGCCCTTAAATATCTTCCCAGAGATTCTTCAATTAACTCCTGCAGTAGCATGTGAAGTAATAATAATAATAATAATAATAGTAATGATGATGATAATCTGTATATTGGTGGTGTTTATAAATGCCATTTATGGCTAAATAATTTTTATACGGAGTAAGCAATTTTAATCTTAATTTTACTCTCTTCCTTAGGTTTTGAGATGTTTCCTTATGTTTTTATTTGCAAACAAAGGTGATGTGAAACAGAGATGCCCAGGCAAGAGGGAGATGTTACATAGTTGAGTTCTGTAGATAGCTCCCATTGAATGTGCATGGATAGGGTTGGGAGCAGAAGAATTTGTCAGGAATATTTTTGTTTGGGGCCTAATGAGTTGGGGCCAGCTTGGCCAAGACTGGCTGCTGCTTTTTTTTTTTTTTTTTCCTTTTCAACTTGGCATGAATTACTCCCATGTGTTTCAGTTCCAGTAATTCAATATTTTGTTCCTTATTTTTGTTGCTTGTTATGTAAGCAGAATATTTTCAAACACTGCTAAGAATTATGCCTGAGTTATACACAATTTTTGAGCATATTTTGACTTTTATATGATTACACAAAGTGATGTGATTAGACCTGTGGCTGCTCTGAATTCTGAAGACAAGCAAGTCCCGCAGACTTCATGGCTGGTGCTAATTTTTAATTAAGCTCTGTTTGATCACAAATTAGGTTTACGTGAAATTGCTATTTATTTATATTTTGAACTCTTTTAAATGGATGCAGATGTGGTGGTTGAGAAGCACTGAATCATTGCGTGGAAAGGGTGATGCCTTACATCTGGGAGGTTCTGTTTTGGGGAGGTATTCCTGACATTTAGAACACAATTTAGGGCCCAAGACTCAGTTCTTCAGCACACAGTATTAGGCAACCTCATGCTTCTGGTCACAGAATTGCTCATTATGTACTTTTCTGATCAAACAGATGCTAAACTTGACACTAATATAATTTATTTATGCATGTAGAAAGGAGCTGTAAAAACCCTGTGGCTGGAACATGAAGTATCATAAACAGAACAGACAGCAGGAGGTGGAATATAATTGCAGTTTGTTTTTGTTAGCTAAAAATGAGCGTGTGTGCTTTTCTTATGGCTTTATTGTCTTCAGTCCTGCAGAACTGGGTGCTCCTCTCCCATTTCTACAGGTTGACCGGTTATTTCCTCCCTGAGCACCATTGCAGTTTTCTCTTTTTTTAGAAGTTATGTATTTCCTAGAATGTTGACATACTTTCATTCAGGTTGCGTTTATTGCCATAAATATGCTTTAAGATCATGCATCCCACTAAAGGCAAGATAGGCATTTGCTGAGCAAGTGGATGTGTTTAAACTATAATTTCATACCAATTTTTCTATGGGATTTTGGTACCTCCCCTTGAAAGTTTTAACGCAGGACTTTTGACTTTGTGCAGGTGGTTTTTGATGGTGATGTGATGCAGGTGCTGCTGAGGGCTCCCTGTTCACCTGTAACTTACATCTGACATTGCTTCACAGTCCAGGAGAACCAGCAGAGTCCGTGGTATTGCTTGCCAGCAATTGCTGTGGGTGAAGCCGTGGGCACTCTGGAAATAGACCTGTGGGCTTCAGTCATGGGGTTCTCTGATGGAGGGAAGAAGGCATTAATAAAATACATCCATTTTTCTTCTCTGTCCTTGCAGGATCTCAGCTCATTTGCCATGCCATTCTTGGACGGTGATGTGGAGAGCACGGACAAAAATGCTTCTCGCAAGGTAGGATTTATCTGAAGCTTCCCCTTCTTTGCAGTGCTTGAATCCCTTGTGGTGCACACAATTTGTAAGGCTTATAAAAACCTGGGGTTTTCATCTTCCCTGCCTTACCATGAACCTGTTGTGAGGGGTGCACTAAGGCAAACCCAGTGGCTTTTGCTGACCTTACCATGACAGTGCCTGTGCAGTATGACCTGTACAGGATGCAAGCTGCTGGTGGTATTGCTGTAAATACTGCAGGTGGTTTGTATAGCAGAGCTGTAAATCACAGAGGTGATGTTGCATAGCTGTATTCTCAGGAATATCTTTACCTTGCAAAATCTGAGGTGTTGCTGCAGAAATATACACTGCCCAAGGAAGAATCTGTGGCTGTTAGTAGGTTTTCCTGGAACTGCCTCCTGATGGCTGTTCTCTCTCTCTTTGTGGAGGGTTTAACTGTTCACTATCCGTGATCTCTCTGTCCTTGGCACTGGAAAAGTGAACTGCCTTCATTTGCTGAAGCCACAGTGGTAGAGCCTTCCCGCGAACAGAGTAGAAGGTTTCCTCCTCAATGTGGGATTAACTCAAGGTTATCCTTCTGGAGGCATTGATTTCTTTTTCTGATGCTATTAAATTAAGCCAGTGTAGTCACAGAGTTGGCTTGCTTTAAAAAGGATCAGGGCAGCACATTCGATGGATGACATTGGGGATGGTTATACAGCGCCTGCACAATCTTCAGAGCAATAAGAATGGTGGGTGGGATCTGTCATCTTCAGGTCCTGGCCTCCTCATTTCCACAAAGCACTGAAGTACAAACAAGTCTGCTAAATGGAAGCCTCCTACCAGCCACATTCTGGGCTTGGCAAAAAAGGATTCTCCTCCGACCCACAGACAGCCCCAAAAGCTGATCTCCAGCTACTCTGCAGACCAGTTTCACTGGTCAGTATTTACAAGTCTGGACATGGACCTCCATGACCATTAAACCTGCTACAAGCAATGTGGCAGAGAGTCTGCAGGTTTAGTTTAAGGCAGGCAATGTAATAAATACTCCTTAGTGAAGCTGATCTGCATCTAGAACAATAATAACTTATCTCTGTTGACAGCATGAGTTTCTATTCCTTTGCACCTCACAGCTAAGGACAGATATTTTAAGAATTTCTGCAATCCATCAACAATTGAATAAGTTTATAACATTGGCCTTGTTCTTTTCTGTGTTGGATCTTTTAGACTGAGGTAGGAGTTGCTGATGCTGGGGAACTCTTGTAGATGCCAGGGAAGCTAAAGTATGCAGTGCTACCAAAAGGTGCTTGTTTGGAGGGTTTGAATAAAGTGAACAATGTGATGTTTTTGGAAGGGATAGTCATGCTGGAAGAAGGCAGGGGTTTCTGGCTGAAACTTGGTTTTTCCATTTATCACCTTCTTTCCACAAAGAAAGGTGAGAAAGATGTATGAATCTCAGTCATGAGGAAATAATGGGCCAAGGCTAATTGCCCTGATGTGCAGAATTACATGATGTCATTTAATGACTTCCACTCTACTTTTCCTGAATTCTGTCATTTTCTTCCAACTGGTCTCAGGACTATTTTTTTACAAAAGCACAGAATCACTGAGGTTGGTAAAGACCTCTGAGATTATGGAGTCCAACCTTAGATCACCTTTGGTGAGTTCATGTCTTGTTGAGAACTGGAAGGACATTTCAATAGTTGCCTCTTTTTTTGTAGCATTGCTAAATGCTGGAGCAAGTTCTGCTTATGGAAGTGCAACTGACTTTGGAATAAGCATGGAGCTGGGGCTTAATATCTGAAGTTGTATTTTTAACTGACTTTTTGACTGAGTGTGTAAGACCTAGTGTTTTTTCCTACTGTTATACTTGAGCTCTGTTCAACAAATACAACAAAACGGTAAGAAGGGAGCTGGCAGTGCCCCACTTCTCACAAAAAAAAAGTGATCGTATTTTAAAATCCATTGCCACAAAATGGATTGACATCCAATATGTCATTTTCCTCAATGAGAAGCATGGGATTTTTGCTGGTAGTGAATGATGAGTAGCATCAGACTGCAGAATTTATTTAATTCTAACTAAAACATTGCCAGTCCCTACTGCTGATACATAAAAAAGTCCCCAAGTTACTCTTCAAGGAGGAAGATTTTTCTTAGTTCAAGTTTGAAATCACTGTATGGTGTGTAACTTTTGTCTATTAAAAGTCAGTATTTCATCAGTAATTTGGCTTTTTCCATTCACTCATCATGCTGGAGACAGGCAATTCATCAGAGGTCTCTCTCTTCCTGCACTTAACTCTTCTGTCACCTGGGCTATAGATCAAGAGTAGTTCACAACCCATTTTTCCAATCTGCCATTAATTTAATTCTCTGCTCTTTTTGAAGGGCTTTTAGAAACTGAATTAACGTTTTCCACAGAAACTCTCAGCAGTTTACCGTGCAAGTGTCTCTCAATCATTATCCTGTGACAACAATCCTCATTACACAGCTAGGAAATTCAAGTCTAGAATTATTTGTTCAGCTTCACATAGAAATTTTTTGGCAGCAGTGGCAAAGTGACACACATTTCCTGAAATTCAGCCTTAATCACTTCTCATTAATATGTCTACTATTATAAATGATGTATTCTTCTTTCCTTTATGACTAATGGCAGGAAGAGGATAGGGATAGTTTTCACCCTCCTGTTTTGAAGATGGAGAATATAATACCGTGAAGGATCTTGTGTGGAAATGGCTGGCATGGTGTGATGGAGAAAGGGGCCTGGAACAGATATTTTTACCCCTTATTTCCAGACAAAATGCCTTAACACTTGTGTGGGTGACTTTGTCTAAAGCAACTGGTATTGCTGACTGCCCCGTGCTCAAAGGTGGGGCTCTCCAGAAATGGCTTAAAACCTTCCTGCACAGAGGATCATTAAAGACAGAAATATAGACCAGGACAACTGAGAGCTGAAAAGCAATCACATTTACTGCATTTCCTCATCCTCGGAAAAGACTGCGGAAGAGGGGCAGTTTAGAGACCTGGAAAATCATGAGTGATTGGGAGCATCATTCAGAAAATAATTCTGGTATGGTGTGGCAGGGCAGCAGTCAGGGATGAGTGCCCCTCTGCACCCAAATGGCTCTATCCATTTTGGAGGTCTTCACACCTTGAATGTTTGTAGATCTTTCATCTCAAATGTAGGTTAAAGGATAAGGTGTGGAAATTACAGGAAACTGAAAACCATTACTTTTAGCTTAAAGCCCAGGGTTGTGAATAATCAAAAAGAAAAAAAATTACACAGGAAACTTCTTTATGAGGAGTCAGCTAGCAAATTATAGATGGAGGAGGGAGGAGGTGGGAGAAAAGACATTTGAAGAATAATATTGAGCCATTTCTTTATGGAAATAACAGAATTGTCACAAAAACATAGACAAAAGCTTGAAGAAGAAGTGTGCATTAAAATTCTTTTCTCTATGTGGGGATAAAGCTGAGGTGATGTTTATCTTAGATTACAAAGGTGAGTCTATCCTATTAATAGCTTAAGTGTCTTTAAAGCACAAGCTGTTAAAGTAAGATATTTTAAAATTAAATCCAAACAACTCTGATGAAACACTCTTGAATGAAGTGGTAGAGCTTTCTCTGCCAAGCGTTGATTGTGAATAAATCATGGAGCAGAGATGAAGTTTCAAAAGACTGCAAAAAAAGCAATTACCATGTTAATATTTATGATGTTTGCAATTAGGATAATGTACAGGTTTGTCAAACATTCGTCCTGAGCAAAACAATGAAATAGCTAATGTTGGCTAGTTAGTGATGCTGTTATAATAGACTCATTTGGATTGAAATTAATTGTAAATGGCTCTTATTGAACAAATGTGGGGGGTTAAATGAACTATAAATTGGGTTGAGAAATGTCATAGCGTTGGTGTCATTTTTATAGAAAAGGAGCACAAGCCATTTTTATTTAAGAAACTGGAATGAGACTGAATAAACATGGAGCCTAGTAAATGAATAAAAACCTGGCTGCTAAAATAAATGGAGACTCACCAGTGGAAAATTTTGTTTCTAGGCAGACAAAACATTCTGTTGCTGTACTATATCATACCTTATCAGTGGTTTGAAAGATAGACAGACTTATTACTGGTACAATTTATGGTTCATACAAAAATGAGAGGGGAGAGAGTGGTAAATTCTGAGCAAGAGACTCTGATGCAGAATGACATTACTCACTTAAAACACATTTAGCAAACAAACAGCCCATCTCCATTTGGCCAACTTGTGATCAGTTACACCTAGGAGCATCTAATGCAGACTTTTTGGGAAATCTTTCATGAAGCCTGGGTTAGATTTTGAGAATAGCTGTAGGTAATCAGCTATTTGTGGATTCTGGATGTGACTCAGTGGTTAAAGGATTAGTTTGGGTTCAATGAACAAATGTACAATGTAGAAAGGAAGGAATAGAGTGAAAGTAGACATTTTGTTCTAACTTTGTGGCACTAACTCACTGTTCTGCTATCAGCAATGCAGGGAAGTGTTGGTGAACTAGAATCAGACATTGCCGGAGTGACTCCAATATTGAAAGATTCCAAGCAGTGTTTTGTCCTGCTACTGGTCCCAGAATGGTTTTTGTTTTGTCCAGTGACTCATGGGAATGGCATGACCAACCCCTAGATAAGGGAGAAGAAGAAAAAAAAAAAAAATCAGCCTGTCCTTCCTCATTCACTGGCAAATAAATCTCCTTTGGATTTACTTTTAATTGTCCATTTTTTATGAGCAGTGAAGATGGGGAACAAGTCCTGGATAGTGCCACAGCCTTGGCATAGGGCACCTGCAGTGGATGCAGGGAGCTTCAGGGCAAGGCCATGTGCAACAACCACTGCACAGTGATGTACACAGCTCCTCCCCATCCTCTGCTTTGAAATAAATGTACTTAGGGATGAGGAATTGGACAGGGAACAGCCCTGCTCTTCCCTTTCCTAATGCCTGCTTTCTGTCTTTGAGCAGCCCTGCTCACTGCTGGAAGCCTTCCCCTGACCATGTGTGCAGCAGTGCAGAGCTCTCAGGGCCTGCCAGAGCAGCCAGCCTCATCCCATTGTATTTTAATCTGGGAAAGTGTCATTGTACTTTAGTTTTGGGAAGTGGCATCTCTGACCTGTAAAACATGGTGCCATCTCAATTGGTGCAGCTCATGCAGAACGAAGGGGACCAGTGGTGCTGAATGTGACACTGGGAGAGCCAGTCCTTCATTACCTTTCAGTCTAATGAAGTCAGCTCTTGTGTCTCTGTGAGCGCTTTTATTCCAGCAGAATGAGAGAATCATCCAATTAACTTTATCAAAGCGCTTTTTTTGCTGGGATTCAGTGGAAGGGCAGGAAACAAGTGCAGACATCTATCTGGTGTATTGTCTCTAATTGTGTTTACTGTCCCTGTCAAGGATGGTGGGAGGTAATTCCTTTTCTGTTCCTTGCCTTTCAAAAAAATTTTACGTGAAGAGGCAAAATAAAGGTCAAATAACTCACTGTTGTAAAATGAAACAGAACTCCATAGTGCTCCATAAATGTCCTCACTGTTCAGGGTTGAAGAAAAAGGGAACAGAGCTCAGGAGCGTTTTATAATTTTCACTTAAATTCCGAAGCATTTTGAAAGGCTGTTTAGATTGAGCCCATTTGTATTTGACAAAAATTTTTTTTCAGCTTGTTTTGAGAAATGAAACTAAATTCACCACAAACTGAACCAGAGCCAGAGATTTCTCAGAGAGAGCATCCTTGGGGAAGGCTTTGTGGTCAGTCAAGGATCTGTTGCTGGAGCACCCTTGGCAGGAGAGCAGAGGGGATGGCTGTGAAGAGGTGCTGGGCACGGGCAGTGCCTGGATTTCCAACACAGTCTCTGCCTGTCCATGGTCAGGATCTTCTCAGCAGAGCTCATTCATTTCTCTGGGCATGCAGCTTTGGCAGGACACTTCTCTCCCCTGAAGTTCAGTGCTCCTTAATCTCTGGGCTGGGACCAGAAATTTCTCCTTAGAGAGGACTTTATCAGGCAAAAAAAGAGTGATCTGTTTTCCAATATAAAGCAAAGGAACTAAAATGACAATGTTGGGAAAAATTCTGCCTGTGGCAGGGCTGAGATGGGTGGTGTGAGGATGACAAGAGACCAGTTTGTGGTGAAATGTGAATAGTTTGCTATCTTAGACCATTGCACTGGGCATTATCATATGGTAGTGATCAAGTGCAGTGCACTTCAGTATTTCTCGTGAAATAAGATGAAGAATTGCAATCCAGGTAAGAAAATAGATGAAGGAAAAGGTTGGTATTGAAAGGATGAGTGCTGGATGAAGGGACAGAACTGCTGGGATTTCCCCAGTGTCACTCCTGGGTCTTTACCAGTAAAGCTGAGACAAAAAACAGAAGAACAACAACCACATTTGTTGAAGATGCAAAGGAAGGTGGTTTTTTTGTAATCATAGGGAGGGATCTCATACAGGAAGACCTGGATGACCTTCAGGGTGGCTAATTCTTAACAGCACAAGATACAAGGTTGTTCACTTGATGTATGTTAACCACAGCAACAAGTAAAAGAGGTCAGGGAGTGTTGTCTTGGTCTGAAGATGAAGGGTTTGGGCACAATCCTGTTGCAGAGCCAAACTCTAGGCTAGGAGAAAGGAAGAAGAGATTAGGAAGAGTGAAAGATTCCATCATCCACGTGAAATGACAGGGGCCGCTTTCGTACTCTTATTCCTTGTAGTGAAATCTTCCAGAGCTGCTTGACTTGGGGCGAGTGCCCCACCATCACTTTATGTTTCATTCAAAAAATGGAAGGCTAAGTCTGCTAGATGCCAAACACTGCAAGACATGTCTCGTTTTGTTGCTTTGTTTTCAGCAGTGGATAGTTCTGGATGTATTTTCAGAACACGCCTGTGATCACTTCGTGTGTACAACTGGGCAAAATCTCTCCCTGGTCCCCAGCTGGGGATCCTTTTGTGCTGCAAAGCATGAAAACTGGTAACAATCGAGAGCATTTTCGGAGATCATTTTCTCAGTGCTGTGTGAGATAACCAGTTTAGCCTTGAACAAGTGCAGTTGGTCACTAGAACCAGCACATCTGATGTAGAGCAGGGCTCTGCTCTGTTGCTTCACCTCCCTTGGGGAGCACATTGCTGTAGGCTGAGGGTTGGGTTACACTGGCACTAACACCAAGCTGCTTATTTAGCCCTATTCCAGCTCCACTGTTCTCTGCAGGCATAAGGTCAGGGCTGACAATTCTCTCCAGCATAAGCAGTTTTAAGATTTAAGGAGTCCAGTGTTGGGCAGAGAGCTCAAAGATCCCATTTATTCTTTGCACAAAGCCAACACAGGAAATGTTTTGTTGTTGGTTGGTTGGTTTGCTTTTTGGGTTTTGGGGTTTTTGTTTTGCTTTGTTTTGTTGGTTTTTTGGGGGGAGAGTTTGGTTTTTGTTTGTTTTTTTTTGTTGGGATTTTTTTTTAACAGCTAAACAATCCTAGTACTTAGAGGATTTTTAAAATTTTTTTATTAGATGCTATTTGTGCAATGATTAGTATTGTACTTGCATTGTGTGTTTGGATTCCTTATCTCCTGGAGGCCAATTGTCTGTTTGGGATAAAATGAGCCATAGCCCCACGTGCATTTATATTGGTTTTAGGTGTGTTTCATATTTCTGCCCATTCTCTCTTTACAGCTTCTCCTGGACCAACACAAAGTGATTCACAGTGCTTACTAATGTGAGAAACCAGGGTGTAATACTTTTATTTTGCTACTAAAGCTCAGCTGGGGGAATAGTTATCTTTCCAAAGCACATGTGGGAGTTTTCAGCCCACCTGCCTATCATAGCTTTAGGGAATGAGTCCAAAAAGCATGAAAAACAGGCTGATGAATGATCTAGCTGTGTAACCTGCCTCTAGCATCACTGCCAGAGTTGTCACACCAAGTCTGCATGGGCTGATGGGGTTTATTCCACAGCAAAGATTCTTCTGCATTCCCAGCTGAAGCATGAAAATGAGCATTGCCTTATGACTTTTGGATATGCTGTGATAACTGTTGCGGCTGATTTTACTTGCAGAAGTACCTAATAATCTTTTTAAACTTGCAATCCATTAGCCACAAATTATATTCTAAGCAAGCAATCCTGTTGTAATTCCCCAAGCAAAATCACAAGTGTTTACCCACCGTGATAGTGGGTGTAACCTGTGTGTAATTAACAAGCTGGGGAAGAATTCAATGTAGTAATTTCCTTTAATTTGGTTGCATGCACATGTGTATTTAGCAGTGTGCCCTTGGTGCTCTGACAATTAATTAATTCATCTGCCTGGCACGATGGAGAGAAGGCAACTGGTTGTGATTGCAGTAAATAAAAACACCCTGCTGCTTCTGCTCAGAATTTGAGAACAATTTGCTTTTGTGTCTGGCTTGCATGTACAAGGGAATACTGTCCTTTTTTACAAATTGTTGTTTGACATTTTGCATCTCTAAAATTGCTTTAGTGTGTAAGGACACAGCAGTTGTTTTGAAGTGTCTCCTATCAGTGTGTCATTTTAACCAAACAAGCATGCAAAATAAGTTAACATGAAGCCTTAAGGGCAGTGCCAGAATTAAGTCCTTGGCTTTATAAATGTCATGGCTTGTCACTTTAGGAAAAAATGTAATGAACTTACCATTCTGGAAACACACCTAAACTACAGTAACAGTGGCAGATTTGTATAATGATTAAAATAAGCTAGAAAATGTTCTTACTCCTCACTTTCAGGCAGTAGATTTGGCAGCAGACCTATTTAAATTGCAATGCAGTAGGAGGTGCCATTGTGCTACTTGGTTGTTTCTTGAACTGTGTAGTTGTGAAGAGAACAAGGCATAAGTAGTCTCAGATGATTTACAGATGATATTTTAGTAAAGTTAATGAGCTTTTATGAGAAAGCTCTCACTTTGGGACTGTTTTACCCATGACAAAAATGCAATTTGTTTATTAATTTCCTATAGCATGGTTATTATTCCTGGTCTCAGTTGAGGGACTGTGCCCTATTATTCTTGATAAATACTCACTGGGAGACAGTCTGAGTGCTGGAGGACTTAGAGTGGGAATAAAGGAGGTACAGTCCTCATGGCAGAATAGGTTTGTAGTTTGGAATGAGTTTTCAAGATTGCACATAGAATCCGTGACAGAGCTAGGAGGCAAACCTGAGCCTCAGGCAACTGCATGAAGCATGAAACACTGCTTTTTTCTTCTCTTGTGGAGACTGTCCAGAGTCTGTTGTTGCTTTTGGTAGTTGCTATTGGTTCAGTTAGAATTGATTTATCTCTTTCAAAAACTTCCCCTTAAGGGTTGCTCCTCTAATTCATCTGTAAAAGGACAGGTATATGTTTGAGATATTTTTGCCCACACGGTCAAAAACAGGAATGCAGTTACAAAAAAAAAAGTTGTTCTGTCTCTTGTCATACATCTCTGTGCTATGCAGAGGAACACAAAACAGAATTCATCATCCAGCCAGGGCTGTGCTGGCACAAGTCTGTGCCCCTCTCAGCGCACACTGAGGTGCCACTCGCCCTTAAGGTTAGAAACCTTCCCCAAAGGGAGATTGTAATCTCTGCAGGGCTTTCTGCAGTTCCACACATCAGGAGCTGCTCCAGCTCTCTCCCAGTCCAAGTGGAAAGAGGAACTGGTCCAAAGTGTGTGTGCAGGATGCAGGTCTACAGGAAGGGGGACCCTGGGTTATGGAGGAAGCAGCTATTTGGCCATTATGCTGCTTGTACATATTTCTACACGTGTTTTGGAGCAGTGAATAAACATTATTTTGAAAAGAGAGTTATTTGCATGGGTTTTAAACTTTGCTGACCCTTTTTAGTTGTGTTCATACACACAAGCCCTTCACCGACCCAAAGGAGAGCATATGTGGCATGTGTGCCTATGAGGTTTCCTTCCATCTAAATCATCCTGATGAAAGATGATTTTCCCTGCAATTATTCCCATGGCAGCAATGCCCTTCCCTAACTGGACTGGCACACATAAGAAGACATCTTCACAGGCAGGAGTTACTGCCTGCTCCATCCCTCCTGGTTGGTGTTGAGTAATTGGGCAGAGGAGCAGGCATGCAGGGGGCCGTGGGCACATCCACCTTGGCTTTGGCTTAAGCATTCCCTGGTGACCTGAAACCCACTGCTGCCTTCTGCCAGGAACAGAGCCCTTCATTCATGAGAAATGGCCCCAGCTAAAACAGCAGCCTTATCCCCACAGAACTACTTTGTGCTTCCAGAAGGAAATCAACTCTCCGTATAGCCCAAGCACGTGCAAATCCCACAGAGATTTTGGGTCAGCTTCTGTTAATTGTATGGGGAGGAGAATTTAATCTTAGTTCCTTTTTTTTTGTTTGTTTTTCTGGGTTCTTTTCTCCCCCTCACTGGGAGAGCCTGCACAATGCAGAGCTGTGCTGTGCACAGACATTTACACTGCTGGAAAGGCAGCCCAGGTCCCAAAAGGGATCCGGCTGTTAGAAAGGTCATACCCCAGCTCAGGTAATTAGCAGGAGCGTCATCACTCTAAAATGGTTCCTCCATTTTTGGGATAGGAGTTGCAATCCCACAGCTGTGGCCAGCGTCACAGAGGCCTCTCAGGCACTTGGGGACTTGTGTGCTGTGCTGAATCACATCATGGGATGGAGATTTAAGAACTGTGGGTAGGTGTTTAAATTCATGGGGAAGGCTTTGGGGCACTGTGTTTCCTTAACCACAATCACTAAATAAATTCATTGCCAGTCATCTTTCATTTGTCCCAGGAAGGAAGAGGGGTGCGTGACAGATAAATTCCTGCATTATGTGTGATAATAAAATGTATGCACACCTTGAAATGTTTTTGTGAAATTCAGGGTGTCTTTAGGAGCAAGGGGCAGCATGAGGCTAGAGAGGTGGCACACACACACCTGTGTGTCAGTGGAGGCAGGTGCTGGGGAAGGTGAGCTCTGGCTAATCCACCACCCCAACAAACAGGAGTTGGCTCTGTTGAGACAAGTTCAGAGATCCTGGAGGTCTGAACTGAGCTGAATTAATGGAAATTTTTCTTTTTTTTCTTCTTTCTTGTCTCCTCCTCAGGTGGACGACAGCTACTCAGCCGGCAGTCCTTCAAAAGGCCTTTTCTCAAAGGGGCTCCAGAACCGACCTTCCAGCCCCGTTTCTGCCCCTGTGAGATCCAAACACAGTCCTGGCTCACCCAAAACAGTGTTCCCCTTCCCCTACCAGGAGTCTCCCCCACGCTCCCCACGCCGAATGAGCTTCAGTGGGATCTTCAGGTCCTCTTCCAAAGAGTCTTCCCCCAATTCTAACCCGTCTACCTCTCCTGGGGGCATCAAGTTTTTCTCCAGATCAAGAAAAAGTAAGAAATTGCTCATGTTATTTCAGGAAGATACACGGTACCTCTGGGCTTGGCCCATTCTTTACCTGCGGTAGTGAAGTAAGTGCAGATGAGGCATGTGCTAATTGTTCATTATCTCTTTCACTGACCGTGTGTTGTGGGTTTCTGACATGCTGGCCATTAGGTGTGACTTCTGCAGGGCCATGGACACCTCAGGAGCACCGACACAGGGCTGAGGATGTACTCCTGTACTTCGTTTAGAAATCTTTTGTCCACGTTTGGGAGTTTCCTGGGTGGTTTCAGCGAGGCTGGTTGGATGTTGGTGCGAGGAATTGAGAAGGGCTGAAGATGTTCATGGGATGTGTGGTGGAGGTGGGCACTGACATGATGTCACTCAGAAGTTACAGGTTCTGTAGACCCCAAAGGGAATTTCAGCTGTGTTCTTTGATTGGTATTTATTTGCCCTATTGTAGGAAGGGCAAGCGACCTTTGCTGGATGGAAATAAATTTAATTTGTTTCCAGTCAAATGACCATTAAGGGGATATTTGAGCTCCTCTGCAAGAATTTGAAAGGCATAGCAAACCTCCTTGGCTCAGAGCACTTACTATATACAGCTTGATACTCGGCAAAGATTTTAGCTCTTCAGCAGCCTGGGTGCCATTAACAGCACACTGCTAGAACTCAGAAAAGAGCAGAATTGAGGATGTGCTTCAATTTCAAAACTTTCTTACTGGATGAGGTTTCCCAGTGCTGGTCAACAAACTAAACCTGATCTGCATGAGGGTTTGGTGGCTGTGGGAAAGGAGCAGAGTTATAGGGGAAAGAGAGGAATAATATGTTGTGGATTCTGAGACCACAGTGAGTTTTCTGTCTGTAAACGGAAGAAATAATGAAAAATTGTTGGCAAATCTTCTGTGACAATGTAGTTACAGAATTGGTCATTCATATACCTGCATTGGGCTATGTGTTTCCTGCAATGTATTGATAATTTTCAGTGATTATAAATAGTAGAGAGGGACCTTCTAGTTTTTCTTTATGAGAATTTATCTTAAAATCATTGGCTTTAATCAGAACAAGTCATTTCATAATGATTTGTGCACAAGAACACAGCAATACAAACCCAAACAGGGTTTTTCTCTTTGTTTATCAGAAGTGTTGTTGAAGGTTAATTGAAATGGTATCTTTTCCACTCCTTGCTTCTCTCTAAAACACCACCAGGAGATTGAAAGTAGGAGTCCGTGTTTCTGAAGGACTCAGAGAAGGCTCTAAACATCTATTCAAGGACATTTCTTCATCCTTGCTTGAAGTTAAATTATGCTTTTTACGCTCCCCTCTTGTTAAAACCTCACAATAATTAAAATTAATTTAAGTTCTTCTTGCTTGTCCACATGGGTTCAAATATGGCCTTTAAATATTGGCAGTATTCTGCTGGTGGAGAATGCAGACAAGGGCTCTGCTGCATGAGTAGCAGCAATTTAGACTGCAGAGCAAAGCCATCCTGGGACTTTGTAATCAACTTATCTGAGCAGCCAGCACTATTTAAGTCCTAGCTAGGTACAACAGAATATTAAATAAAGGAATCTTCCAGGAGTCAGCAAAATCCTTTTGATAAGGTCACATCCCTGCCTCAGGAACAGGCTTGGAATGGGGCCATGCTATATCTGAGCTAACAGAAAATATCCATGACCCTGCTGTTCTGGGAGCCTTGCAGGAATTGCACTGGGCTTGGGTGCTTGTGGTCTTTTGTTCTTAAGGCAAGAGAGACAGCCTCTTGGAAAGGGTGTGCTGATTTTAATTGGTGTTTAAGTTGACAACTCTTCCCACAGCTTTTTGCAAAACAGAACATTTCTTATCTTAAATGCTTTCACAGCATTTAGCTCTCTTACAGTGAGTCTAATGCAGACACCTTCCCTTCACTACCACATTAAAGTAGATTTTGTCCAGAATGTGCTAAACAGGGGGCAGCCATGAATTACACTCTAAGAGTTTACTATACTTAATTAACTTGGATAGGATTTTATTTAGCAAAACCCTTTCAGGACTTCTGGAAAAGTATAGGTTAGCATTTCTGCTGTATTTTTATATTTTTACAAGCAATACTTCTGCATTCTGCTACTTTGCAAATAGAGTAACCCCACGTACTACAGAAGAATAAGTTAATTGGTTATGTGCCACTCAAAACAAGGTCTCTGTGACTTGAACAGCATTTCCTGAGAGACAAGACTTCTCAAACACTCCTCAAACCAGATACCTCAGACTTTTGCAGAGGTGCTGTGCTGAAGAGCTCAGAAAAGCTAAACCAGCACGTGGCTCCACATTTCTAAAGGTGCTTAAGTGCTTCAGTGCTCAAAATTGTCACAACCTGTGTGATTAAAATCCCATTTTCTCAAACAGCTTAGGATGCCTGTGTTAAAAGTGAATGAGACTCAGGTTGTTTTGTCAGTTCTCTGTCTGTGAGTGCATTGAGATCAGCTGGACTTGCTGTGTTTGCCTGCCTTTACATCCCTGCTGGTGCTGGATTAATTGCATTAAAATTAAAATTAACTCTGTGTTAGACTGCACTCTGGGGATCACCAGCAGGTCAAGGGAGGTCATCCTCCCCCTCTGCTTGGCACCAGTGGGACACACCAGCAGTGCTGGCTCCAGCTGTGGGCTCCCCAGTACAAGAAAGATGGGGACCTACTGGTCCAGCAAAGGGCTGTTGCACTGGGGCTGCAGCACGTGGTGTAGGGGGAGGAAGAAAAAGGAGGAGAAGACCTTTGTGCTCTCTTCAGTTTCCTAATAGGGTTAGGACAAGACAGTGCCAGGCCCTTCAGGGTTGCCCAGAGAAATTGCTGGAGTCAGCGAGGGAAATGCCAGGAACGTGTAGGGAAAATGTTCTTGGAAGGGCTGGTGTGGCAGCAGGGCTCCAGAGGGGCTATGAAATTGCTGCCCTGGCAGATTTTAATCAATTGACTGGACTAGGCTTTGAGCACCCCAGTTTAAAGTTGCTTTGAGCAGGGATCAGACCAGAGATCTGCAGATGTCCCTCCCAGCTGTGGCTCTTCTGGCAAACTCTGTACTGGAGCCTTCCCTTTGGGTTTATAGCAAACCTGTGTTTTATCCAGGCAATCAGCAATTAAAAAAAAAAAAAGTATCAGATAAAAGTTCACAGGGACCTGGGGTTTGTTTTTGTCCCCCACTTTATCTGAAAGGAGTCTGTGCTGCACTCCTTTGCTGTCATCATGAGCAGTATGTGGGGGAAGGTAGGTGCAGTCCTTGTTTTAAATAACATACCCTGTCTTCCATCCACTTCCTCCTCCCACACATTGTTCAAAACATAGACTAACCTGTTACTCCGCATATTCCTTGTTTTTCTTGGAAGCAACTTCTTCCTAGCTTGTTTTCATTTTAAAGACTATGTGTGGTATTCACAGCACTTGCTTTCCCATGTAGTTGCTCTTTTCCCAGCTAAGTTATTTTGCCTTTTGAATATACACAGTTTAGGAAGGGCTAGGGTAGGACAATGTTAAAACAGAAAGTGATTTGCAGATGTGAAACTTAACATGTTTTCCACTTCAAGCTGGGAGTTTAAATGCTTTACTCATCTTCAATATTTTCTCATTGGTTTTGGCAATATCCAAGAGCTCATCTTTGTGCCTCTTCCCTTTGGTTACCCCAGTTCAGTATCTGGTCATAACCCCACAGCTCTGATCTGACAAAAGATTTGCCTTGAAAGAAAAAAATACCTTCCAACAAGATGTACTTGGCTGCCAGCCACTTCAGGTAGTTCATAAGTAACAGCAGTAAACTGCTGGTGGGGGCTTCACATTCAGCCTCCCACCTTTGCAAAAATCCACCTCAGGCCCCCATGGGAGAGGCTCTGCAGTGACCTTTTTGGGTGAGGTGTGTGCTTGGCCACTGGGCCAGCCCCTTCACTTTGAGAAGTTCACTGCAGAAAAATCCAAGGCAGCTCTTGGCTTGCTGGGTTTCTGTACAAGTGCTCTGAAATTTAATAATCAAATTTATTTAATTTTTCATTTCTTTTTTGTTTGAGAATTTCTTTGCAACAGCACTGTTAGATTGACAGCTGAAAGCTGAATATGATTGGGGGTGAATTAAGCCTGGCTTTGAGGTGAATATGAATATGAGGCTATGGGGTGAAACTGAATATGGATTTGGGATTAATTAAGCCTGGCTTTGAGGTGGTGCAGAGGACTTTCTAGTGCTGCTCCCTGTGCAATGATGCTTGGTAAATGCATCCCCTCAGTGCTGCCCACCTTACACCTCCCAGGGCCAGGTGCTTTCTGCAAGTGGAGATTGGCTCCAGCACATGGACCCAGAGCTGGCTTCAGCCTGCAAGCATCCAACAGTGTGTGTATATCAAAGGACAGGAGAGGTGGTTGTGATTCATTGGGATGCAGTGGAAAATGCTGGGCCTGGGTGTGACATCAAAGCAGAGATTAAGGGATGGTTTTGTCCGGGATAGAGTTGATTTTCCTTCTAGTGCCTGGAACAGTGCTGTGTTTTGGATTCAGTATGAGAATAACGTTGGTAACTGCACTGGATTTCTGGGGCCAGGTTTTGGTAATGGGGGGACTACAGGAGTGGCTTCTGGAAGCTTCCCCTGTGTCCAACAGAGCCAGTACCAGATGGCTCCAAGGAGGACCCACTGCTGGACAAGGCTGAGCCCCTCAGCAACAGTGGTAGCACCTCTGGAATAACATATTTAAGAATGGGAAAATATCCTGCACAATTGAGGATGTACAGCTCAGTACCACCGGCAGCAGCGTGGGCACATGAGCAGCCATGGAACATTAAAATAATTAAATTTTAATTGGATTTGAAGTGCATTAGTGTGACCTTGTAGCTTGCAGTAGGCTTCCACTGAGCTGACACTGATTTCACAGATTTTCTTTGGGGACAACAGGAGGAAAGGGTGAGTGAAGAGGTGCAAGCTGAAGTTTGAGGGGCTGCAAAAAGTGATTTCAAAATTGGCATTGTGGAACTGCTTCCCAGTTTGTTTTAGGCAGGCTTAAAACTGCAGGAACTGCTCTTATGAGGCACAAGTTGGGACCTGCTGCTCCAAGACATGGTTGAGTCCTGGCTGCAGTGGGAAGGCTCTTCCCATGTGTGTCACTTTTGTGAGAGGTGTGATGCCAAGAGAAAGCAGTGACACTTCTCAGTAAAGCAAACTGGGGTGATCCAAAGTGAACACAGGAGGATGACCTTTTCTTGCATGACCTCTCCCTGCACAGCCAAAACATGTACAAATAAAAGAGAACAACTTTATTTCACAAAGTGGAAATCAGGGAGCTACCCCTGCAAATAGGCCAAACTCAGGTACCCTGAATATTTTATTAGAAGTAGATGGCTGTATGGAATTTAAGTCATTAACATGTACCTTTTTTGCTGGGTGTGAGTGCCTCATTTGAAGGACATCAGAGCATCTTCCAGTGCTGCTTCTCCTTCTGAAACTATTGGTTCAAGTACCAGCAATACTCATGACACATTAATGATGCTGTCAGTTTTACCAGCAAAGGAAATCAATTAAAAGGTTCCCACTGACCTAAAGCTTTGGGTTGTGGTGCATGGGATCAAAAGATAAATTTAGCTTAGAACTGAAAGTTGCTTATGGAACATTGAATTGAAAATTACCCAGCTTTGAAGCACCTTGATGCTGGTGGTTATATTTGAATCACGGTGAATTTTCACTGCACTTGAGAAAGGAAATGTTTTTCAATATAAAGTTTTAGTGTTCTGCTTGCTCTTAATACTCTTTTCTCCTTCTGGTATTCAATACTATTAACTGTGGTGCCTAAAGTAATCCATAATGAGGACTCCTGGTGCTTCCATAATAATGGTCCAGGTGGTGTTTTCTTCAAAAGGCTGTGAGAAGCAAGGGAGAATTGTTGTCATTTACCTTATTCATTCTAATAATTTATTTTCTTGTAGAACATCTCGTGGTTGGATCATGCCCTCTGTGAGAAAAACCCATGACTGTACTGATTTTTGCCCATAGATGGAGCAAGTAGCTCTCATTTGCAGTAATCCAGGGAAGAAATTGGGAAAACCCTGCCACACTGCTGCCAGATTGTGCTCTGATACCTTGAAGGCCTTTGGATTGTGGCTGATCTCTGCTAAAATTTTTCTTCAAGCATTCGACTGAAGTTCATTCCCTCCCAAGATTTTACTCCATGTTTGTGGTATTTAGGTGACAGCTGTCAGAGAAGTGAGTTTAACCCAGGACAGGCTGTTGTGGAGGGTTGGCTGCTGGGCACAGACATTTCACCTTCCCTCTCCTCAAGCTGTTTCCCACCCTTACTCTTCAGGAATGTTTTCCTGCAGGATGGCACCATACAATGGGGTGTCCTTCCTCATGCCAGCTGCTGCAATCTGCATTTGGATTTTTTTTTTTTTTTTTTTTTTTTTTTTTTGCTAAATCCATACATTCCTCCAATGGTCTTGGAGCCTCCCAGCCTCTGGACCACAACTGCAGAGACCCATCAGTTCCAGCCTGCACTGAACACTGAACACTGAGGCCACTCCATTTCCAGTTCTTCTCCTGAGTTCACAGTGCCCCAGCCTTCTGAATGGGCAGGCAGGTGGGGTGCAGAGGGAAAGGGCAGGAGGCAGCTTTGATTTGTGGCTGTGACCACTACGCAGGACAAGGAGGGCAAGCTGGGGAAGGACAGGGCTGCTTGGTCCAGGTCCACCTTGGGGGGTGATGTAAACTCTTCCACAGTCATGCCATAAAACCTGGAAAAGGTGAAAAGCTGATTGTCTTGCTTTATTCTTCAGTACTGGTGTGCAAGGACATTTAATCATCCTTTTTCAAGCTTGCTTTGCCCTCAGAGGCAGACAAGGGGACCAGCACTATTCATTTTGGTCTCATCTACACTAGAAAAATTACTTTTTGCAGACAAAATGTGTCAGCACTGCTGCAGCTAAGCTGATGCTGCACACATGGCTAAAGACCAGCCACGTTCAGCACCATTTCTCCTGCCAGTTACTGATGTCTGCTGTCAGCAGCAGATGATTTGTCTGGTTAAAACGTGCCTATGGGGATTGTTCTTAGTTTATTTGGAGATATCTTTCTATGTGCTTCCCTTTTCACCTTAGTTTCTCATGGTCAGTCTTGTCTGCACAGGGAGAAAACATCCAGTATGCTTCTATATTCCTCCCCTCTCTGTCTAGGCAAGAAGGATTTTTCAGCTTGTCTTCAAATTTCTAATGATTTCTATGCAGTCATTAAAAAAAAAAAAAAAAATCAGTCCCTAACTTTCATCTGTAGGGTATGTGTCAGACCTGTGACTGCATTCATTCCCATTTTTTATCTCTTTCCTAGGGTTTCAGCTGTGGAACATACTGCAAATAACCAAACTTTTTAATAATAACCAAATTAGTATTTCTTGTGATGTATGGACAAGACCTTAGTTTTATATTTGCTCTCTTAGAGACTGCTGCTGGCATGAAGGGGAAATAGAAGCTGCAGTCTGAACATCTCCAAAGGCTGATGAACTGCTGCTCTTTGTGTCTTTTGATAAAAGTTGCCTGAAGGGCATTGCTGACGTGCAGGTGACTTTTCCACACAGGCAGCAATGTAAGCAATAGTAAAGCTAAGGAGAGTGTTTTGCTGTCTTAAGCTGTCTAACCACAGGAAATAATTTGGAAATAAATTGTGGGGGAAATTTTTGTGGTTGTGGGCTGTTTATATTTAGCTGTCTGTATTTTACAAATCCGAGAACATGTGTAGGAGCAGACCTTCAATTATATTTATGCATCCATTTTCCATTTTGATCAATCATTTCAGAATTTGGTGCCTAAGCAAGTATTTGTTTATAAGTGCTAGAGAAATCCTATTTATTTTAGTAGGTTTGTTCACACATTTAAAAGTACACACATTTAAAAGTACATGTGTTCATACATTTAAAAGTACATTGCCTGTCCTTATTCTAGGTGAATGCTTGTCCTAATTACACTGAAAAAGCATTGTGCATCCAAGATTTTTTGCTATGTGTTTGAGTCTGGAGGAGTAATAATGACTTAAGGTATCAGATCCAAGTTTTACAGATATCATGGGTTATCAACTGCTTAGATAAAGTGCTTGGAAAATGCCTCAAAAATGGGCTGAATAAACATGACAAATTTTGACTCAATCAGTTTTCTGATCTGGAAAAATATGTAATGAAAGAACCTGATCACAAGGCATAAAAATGCATGGATTGAGGAATACAGTGGGTGTAGTAGAGTGGGTAAAATGCAGTTAAATCCCAGGCTCAGGCCAGCTCATAGCCCTTCTTGGGTCAGAGTGAGTTATGTCTGAGCTTGGTCTGATTTTAAAAATAAAATAACCCCCATAAAAATGATGGTAAATTGCTGTGCATTGTGAGAGTCAATAGGGCAAGGAGCTGATCACTATCATGTCTCAGTTTATAGGCTTTGTGGAAATGAGCCTTTGCTTTTTCAGCCTTTGGGCTGTGAAAACATCTTGAAGGGGAGCTCTGCTGATAACCAGTGATTTGACTGAGAGGGTTTTATAGGCTTCACAGAGACTCTGCTACTTGCCTGCAAGGTTTTCCAGATTTGTTTCCTGCTTTCACATGTACATTGTCCCATTGACCATAAAGCCAGCTGAAGGTAACATCCCCATTTATATGGGAAGTGATCATGGGCAGGCCCTGCAGTGTCACAGCTGAGCTGCTGGAAACCATCACATGAGCTTCCAGCAGCTGCTTTAGCAACTCCTCTCCTCCAGCAGTCACTGGCAGAGTCACAGATTGGGCAAGGACAACCTGGATCATGGACATGGATTCGCTCAGGGGGTGGAACACCTTCAAGTTGTGTAGTGATCATCTGACAGTGGAGTTGTCGTTATCCCATTTGATCTGTACAGCAAATTTCGAAGCAGATTGGTTGGTACTGGGAGAAGGAAATGTGGAAAAGCAGAGTAAAAAGTATAAAGCTCTGCATGGTGCCAGGTTTAGGATATTTTTTTCCCCATTGCCACAGTAAGTCAAATAAATATCAGTCTGAATTAGGAGATCTAGGAAGAAGCCTTTTGTCCTTGCAGTTTGACAGGGGTGAAACTGTTGTGGAAATGGTGTAATTCCAACCTAGGTCACCGATCTAATTCCTGTTCTTCTGAATCTGTGTAGTGCAGCTGAATCTTTCCATGCTGCATTCTCTTTGACCAAAGTGAGCTCATGTTTCCTTTGCCGAAGACAAGGAGAACAGAGATGCCACTTTTTAAAATTATTAGCTCAGGATTTTCTAGCCCAGTGAGTTAATTGATTTGAGGTTTATTGTGCGTAGAATAATAAACACATCAGAAGGCTAGAAGTCATGCTCTTAGTTTAAAATGACAGGCAAAGTCTTCTACTGATGTCAGAAAACAGGTCTTGGGTCTAATTCTTGGACAGTGATCTATGAATGGTTCCCATCCATCTGAACCTTTCAATAAATTTGATTGAAAATCCATCAAAACTCCTGACAAGCTTCCCTGGCACAGTGTGGGACATACTGAATGAAGCACAACACTGTGCAAAGGACCCAATTCAGGTTTATAAAAGCATTTTGTTACTCACAGGCACTCACATGCATGTTAGCCAGAGGTCCATGCTCCAAATTTTGCACCAGTTTGTGATTTGCCCTCTCTGAGCTGTGCCAGTGTTGTATGAAGTGGTTTGTGCTGCTGAGTGGGTGTGTGGGGATGCTCCACAGAAAAAGTGCAAAGGATGGGGCAGGGAGATGAGGATTCGTGGGGGTACAGTGTGAAGCTGGAGTAAGCAAAAATGTTGTAGTGAACGTGATTTTGAGAGTAATGCCCTGAATAGAAAACTTTCTGAAGGGAAGGTTTTAGTCAGTAATCTCTGATTACCCATCTCTGGCAATAATCTGTGCTTGGTGTTCTCACACCCTTTGGTCTGCTTGGGTATTAGAATTTGTTATCCAGCTGAACACCTAAACGAGTGCATCTGCAGAGCATTGCTAAAAGATTCAAATGGCAGAAATTAACTGATTTATGACAGTCCTAAAACCAGCAGTGGTGACTGCTAAATGACAAACCTAAAGCCAGCAGAGAGCTTACAAAGGTCCCTATGCCTGGGATCTCCAAGATGGATCTGTAGACTCAACCGCCTTCCCACCAGGCAAGGCTGGTTCTAGAAAGGGCACCAAGTGTTAATGAAATCTAAGCTTCTTACTTTAGTTTTATAACAAAGCAAAACAAGAAACAAAACAATCAAACAAACAACACCAAAAAAGGGTTGTGGATTGTTAGGTTTTGATTTGTTGTTGTTTTGGATTTTTTTCTATATAAACTTTCTGTTACGCCCTTTTCTTTTGCAGTTCACAGAGTATTTGAACATTCTTCTGTATCTTAAAAAAAACCACTTGTCTTAGATGATGAAAATATTAATGTGTGTAGCTGATATGTGTAACAAGTACTCAGAGGCTTTGATGATCAGCCATCAAAGCACCTCAGTTCTTTAGTTAAATTATTTTGAAACTTGCCTTGGGTTTCCTGTAAGCACACTTTGGTTGGCAGCTGGGGTGGGTTTCTTTGTAGTTTGCTTCTTGCAGCATCTCCTGCTGTTTACAGCTCTCTGAGCCCCAAATGTGAGTGAGTGCAGGGCTGGGAGCCCTGTGTGGGCGTGTGACACGGGACCGTGGTGACAAGAGCGTGGGAGCAGCTGTGCCAGAGAGTGCCACACTGTGCCAGCCCAGACTGCACCTCCCTGGCAGCTCCAACAGCACTGTGAAACGTAGGTGCCCTCCTGTGGGCATCCCACTGCTTCTCCTTCTTGTGTGGAGAGCCTGGGATTGCCTTGCCTGCCTGGAAATGCTTTGGCTTAGGTTTCGAGCTAAGAACTTTTGACTATGCTTGCTGTTGTTTTGTTTTGTTGCCTTTTTTTTTTTTTTTTTTTTTAAATAAAAACACTTCTAAACCAGTTAAAACATCAGGGGCTAAAAGCATCCCTCCCTCCAAACTGTAATTTCAGCAGTTGTTCAAGAAATCAGCTTCTCCTCTCCTCATCCCAGGAGAGTTTAACATTGCCTTCAGGTCAGGATATGACACTCCGTATCAAGGTAGACGTTGAATTGCATTGATAAATGCATGGACCTCAATGCAATTAAATTTTGGCTGAGGAACACGTGTGGAGGTAAGCCATTAATCAAATATTCTTCAACAAACACCATTATTTGGCAGTACAGAGCATTTCATTTCAGGGTCACTGTGAATGTATCAGCTTCACTGCCTGGGCAGAAGGTCTGGTGTCAGATTTGTTTGCTTAACCTCAGTATAAGGTTTCCACAGCTCTTCATGTTCACACTCTTTCCATGAAACTGTTTAATGGTGAGAGAACTGCACTTGGCAACCTGAGATGTAGCTCCAACAGGATGAAGCTGTTTGCACTAAAGCTTTTGCTTCAATTCCTCTTTCACACTGACATGCCCCAGAGCACTGAGCATCCAGAGGCCAAAACTGGCTTTGTTCCACGCAAAATAGAGGTGCACATCTAACTCCACAAAAGTCAAGAGTTTCTGGAGGGAAGGTGAAAGAATTTCACGTGAGCTAATGCTTAATACAGGAGCAAGAGCAGCTACAGGTGGCAAATAGAGCCCGTGTGATTTATTCTGTGTCAGCATCTGTATTAGTGCTGCCTCCTTTGTGTGTGGTAGAGAAGGGGTGAGTTTGGCCATGTTCAGTGCGCATTTAAGGATTTCTGAAAGACAAGAAGCACCAGTGGCAGCTGAAACAAGTAGCTAGCTAATGGAAATGGGCTTTTGGCAAAGGAGTCCTCAGCAAGGCAGCACCAGCCCGAACTTGTTCAGGAGAGTGAACCTCAAAAATGAATGCATGGTTAGCAGAGTTTTTTTCATCTTTTAGAAGAAAGTATTGCCTCTTGCAGCAAAGCTGGTTAAAATGTGTTTCTACTTCCATAAAGATCAAATTTTGCTCTGTTATGTGCAATTAAAGACATTGGATTTACCACCTCTGACTTTTTCACAGAGACACAGGAAGATTTCATTATTGGGCTCTGATCCCAGTGGAACAATTTCCAGACTTGGGTGCCTGAAATCAATAGTAAATCCCTGAGCCATATAAGTCAGTTGATCTGAAGAAAAAAGCAAAGACCTCCTTAAAGCAAAACAAACAAAAAGCAAAACAAAACAAAAACCCAAAACAAACAACAAACCCCCAAACCCACCAAACCAAAAAACCAGAAATATTTTGGCTAATTTCAGCAATATTTGCTCATCCCCCCTGTGAAGGTGGAGAACAATAAGCAATAGTTTCCTACATGGGGATCTAAGTGTTGGGTTTTGTGTTTAAAAGCCAGAGGAAAACCCTTCTGATGCAATCAAAGGGATAAATAGTAAGTAATGAGGAATATTGCTGATCTGACATCTTGTATGTTTGCTGGTGTTCACAGAAATCTTTCAAACAAATGGTGGGGATTAGTGCAAACCCATTTGTACAGCTCTCTAGATTTTGTTGGATCAGAAGCCCAGTCTGCAGAAAAATAGGTGAATTATCAGCAAATTCTTACTAGTGTCAAGGGAAGACAGGTAGGGAGAGACGTTCTAAATTTAGAGAAATGGTCAAAGCCACAGCTGTGGAGTGACAGATTTGGGCTTTGTTGCAGAGGTTAAGAATATTTTTCTTTTTCTCTATTTGTTGTAGAAACAAAGGCCAAAAAAGAAGCTGAGATTTAACATTTTTTTCTCAATTTCATTGATGTATATAATAAATAGCCATTCCTTTGGGATTCCTTTGTGATGGGCCACAGTCCCTTGAAGTTTGTTTAAGCAAAGAGGATTTATGCTCTGGTATTATCCAGGCCATTGGAGTGAAGAATGTGTAAAAAATACTGGAATATGAAAATGCAAATAAGAAGATTAGCATGTCGTATTTCTGTGTGTTATATGGAACATCACCATGTAGCAATAGTCACACATATCCATGCTGTCAAATAAATCCTGAAAGATAAGGCTCTCCTGATTTTTGGGTGGTGTGGGGGGTGTGTGAGCTTCTGTGCAAGGGAGATGTCATCAGGGGGGTTCTGCCCCATGCTGATGTGCTGCTTTTTCATTTAATCACAGAGTTTAGGGATGATGAAGAGAGCTGAAATCTCAGATTTTTTTTAAGGGAGAAAGCCCCACCAGACACTCAAGGATGGTGGCTACCTTGGGATTGTCCCCAGCCTCAGAGAGTGGTGCTGGAGGAGCACGTGGCTTTTCCAGAGGGTGACATCTGGGGTAAGGTTCCTCACTAAATGTGACTGTGCTGGCAGCTGGGGAAGCTGTGGGTGGCTGCAGTCCCTCAGTGACCCAGGAGAGGTTGTGCAGCACCCAGGAAGCCACAAGTTAGAGAAGAGGAGATTGAAGACCCTTTGGAAACTGTCCTTAGGTCAACTCTTGTTCTAACCACAGTTTCTTGGCATGGGTTTTGTTAATAAAGACATGTTACTGCAATTAAATGGCATTAAAGTCAACCCAGCCACTGCTGAGGACTGGCCAGAAGTCATGCTGCTGTTAAAGTCACCCATCATTTTGGGATGAGCTTTGAGGCAGAGTGTCTGGAGCTTTCTTTGAAGCAGCTGGAAGCCACAGTGGCTATCAGAGGAAGTCCCTACAGCCCCTCTGTTTGGAGAGCTGGGATTTGGAGACAGTGAACATTGTCAGTGGAGGAGCTTACAAAGCTGAATGGGTAAAAAAATCTGTGCTGCAGAATGGGAAACTTATATCCAGTGCATGCAGCTGCTTCCCTGGAAAGCCCAGATACAAACTCAGGAAGGGGGAATGCCAACAGAGCATGGACAGCAGTGGTGCCAGGGCTTTGCCATTTTTGGCTCTGGTTTAGCCGAGAGAGACCAGAGAGGATCCAGCTGCCCTGGGCTGGGCTGGGAGCCTCACCTGTGCTTGGAAAAGAGAATTGGACAGCGTGATTATCCGGACTCACACCATCAGTTTTGCTCCTTTATTGCATTTTGTATTTAAGAAGAGGTGTGCAGTGGGAGAAGGCTTTTCTTGTGCACAAGTTCAGTGGGAGCCTCCTGGCACTGCCTCCATGCACTGACTTTTGCATCTTCAAACACAATCAAGTGCTCTGATGGTTCCAGCAACATCAGACTGGGGAAGGCAACAGCAAAAGGCATCACCACAAAATGAGCCTGTTGAGTCATCTCCACCTTTCTTTCCTCTGCCTATGATTTTGTCCATTCCAGTTTTAAAGCTGAGAAGAAGAGACATATTTGTCAGGGCTTGTTTCTGCTTCTAGGTTTCCATCCGGGTTTTTTTTTTGGCAATGTCAAGTTTTTCTGAGTAAATTTTTTGCTGGTGCTTAAATTTTAAAATTTGGAGTGCTACAACAGGAAAGTGTCTTCCTTTCCCCATGGAGCTTTTGAAGCTGACAATGCCCAAAATCTCATGTCTGCTACTATTGTAATGAGAGGGGAAACAGGATTACATGGAATAGATGAACCTCACGTGTTCACACTGCTTTGTGCTTGGCATCAGCTGGGAAGAGTTATGAGATTGTGGTACCTGTTCTTGTTGCATTCAAGCTTTATTTACCCTTTTGATATGATGCAATTGTGATGTTTAGTGTTAAAATATATGGATTTTTTTTTTAATGAAGAACTGGAAGAGGAAGGAGAGCATGCCCTTTGCTTCAGCATGACTAAACTGAATCATTCCCCGGTGCAGAAGGGCTCTGCAGGAATGATGTTTGGGGTGGCATTGTTGAAAGACTTGCTTGCCTATTGAAATCCTACGACATTATTAGATACATTTAAAAAGTGACACTAAAGAAAGTATCTGAACAGCACATCATTTCCTTTGGAAAATAACCCTGCAGGGTGCTGAAATCTGCTGCTGTGGGGCACTGGGATAACTGTGCATTGTTCCTCACTTGGGAACCATGTCAGGGACCTGACTGGAAAAATTGCCTGCAGTGGATGTTTTTTACTTCTCTGTCATCTAGCTGCCAGGAAGAGGAGTTTAGTGCTGTATTTTGTATATGCCCTTTGGTCCTGTTTCTGTTTCTGCATGAAGCTCTCCAAAGTCCTTGCAAATTCTTTACCATAAAGGATAATAAAACTCTTTTCTTCAAACACTAAAGCACAAATCAGATTGGGAGCAGAACGGTAAAGGGAAAGACTGGGAAAAATTCACTTCCCTTTGGAGTAGCTGGATTTTTGCCATCTGTGAAAACCTGGAATCTATCCACTGTAACAAAAAATTAGCAGGTACTTAATAATGCTCTTTTTTCCATGACTCCATGGATACCCACCAGTAGTGATTTACTGTAAGCACTCCATGAGAAGCAATGTTAAATCCTGCTGCCTTCTGCTTTGGAGGTCATGGAGAGACAGCTGAGCAAATCTCAGCAGTGGCAAATGCAAGGCATGAACTACTGTCACTGCAAAAGAAGGAGCCAAGTCTTAATCACATAAACAGATTCTCATACACTTTTGCCATGCTATTTTATAAAGTGTTTATGTAACTGAAAAGATTAACCTGGAGGAAAAAAAAAAAAAGGTTAGAAAAAATATTTTTACGTCTTCTTATTTATGGCTTTACTATGGTTGAGGAATTAGTTTGCATTTTACAAAGCTGAAAAGTGGGGGAGGAGAGAGAAGGAGGGATCTGAATAAGGAGAGATATTTGCACGGATCTCAAAATGTTAAAGAAAACCTAAAATCCCAAGGAGTTAGTCCTGTCAAATGCAGACATGCAGGCAAATCCGAGGCTGGAGCAGGACTGAGTATCCAGGCAACGCCAACATTTTTTGTTAAGCTACTGCCAGTGCCGCTGACAGCTTTTGCCACTTTATGGTCACATTAAATAAAGAAAATGCCTGACATCACTGACATTCTTAGAAATTACTTTCTTGTCCATCCAGCAGATGCGAGACTCAGCAGCTCACAGCACATGCACATCTTGCAAAAATTCCAAGGGAAAAATCCGGTGATGAGTTCATGGCTAGGAACTTGTGTTTCTCTCTAAACCTGGCACTTTGTTTCCCCAAAGTTTCTTATCCTCTGCCTTGGACACAGATACTTGCTGTGCATTGGGAAGGAATCATGTTCAGCTGAGCTGTTTATAAGCAATTTCTGCCACTTCACTGAAGGCTGCAGGGATAGAGGAGCCTTTTGCTGTCCTAGGGAAGCCTCCAGCTCTTCTTTCCTCGTTCTTTTTGCATGGTGCAAAAGCCAAGGAGGTAAATGAGGTTAAGAACTTAATTAATACACTAACAATGCTAATATAGGAGGGGGGAGGCCCTTGATTTGCAGCCTTAAAGGGGTGAGTTGGGACTGGTGGGCACAGAGTAGTGCAGCCTGGTGGGCTCAGTGCTGTAAGGAAAGGACACTGGTTTGCCACGTCCTTAGAGAAATGCAAGTGGTTTTGTGCTGGTATTGTTAACACAGTGGAACTTTCCTTGGAGCTGAGCAGTCAAAACTGTTGAAGAGCCAGCTTCAGTCTTCACTGTGGACCAAGTCAGGCTGCACCAAGCGCTCTCCAGGCATGGCTGCATGCTTTGTGCCCTTGCAGCAGAAAGCAAAACCATCTGTGACATCGGGAAGTGCCTGGTGACAGCAGCCAAGGGAAGGTTGTGCAGACACATGGAGCTTCCCAGTCATGAAGGGGGGGGTACCACAAAAACCCAGTAAAAACTTGCTGCTGGCATGAAGTGTTGAGCTCTTAAGCACATCAGGATGAGATGCACAGGGAGCTGCTGAGCAGCAGAAATTCCTTTGGGCTCTGCTGGTGCCCCACGCGTTCCCTCCCACGCCGGATTGGTGCAGGCTGTGATTTTTGCAGGTTTATGCAGGCAGGGAGGGTAAAGGCTGAGACAGGAGCATCCCTCTCTGCTTCCAGTTTTCCCAAAGCTTTGTCCATGAGCCCGAGTGGATCTGCTCCATGTTTTGGTGACATTTCATTAATTAATGTAGTATAGGAGTGTGAATTTTGTAGCAGGTGACTGTAAATAGGGAGGACTGAAGGGTGCAGGGGGAATTTGAAGGGCTGATTTAGGTTGGTGGTGTTGAGGGTTCTGATTCAAAGATCAGCAGAACCTTCCTAGTCAGGGCTGTGCTTGGCACAGGAGCTCGTGTCACATCTTTTAACATGTGCAGGAAAAAAAACCACTCAAAAATTAATTCAAAGACATCTTGAGAAGCTCAGTTTTGCTGGCAGTGAACCTGGGTGTTGCTACTGAGGCCAGTAGAAGTTTGGGTTGAGGGTTGGTGTTTTCCACCCTGCACTTATCCCTCTCTGAGCTATTCCTGAAGACACAGGAATTTTGCTGTTTGCCTCTGAATGCAGAGGCTTGTAATGGATATAGGCAGCAAATAAACAGGGAGGAAAGCCAGAAACCTGTGGTCACTGTAAAAATCTACTTCTTCTGCTGTGGGTCTTTATTTTCTTTAAGGTTTTTAATTAACTTTCTGGTTAATAGGAGTAGAAAAGGGATTAGTCTAAGCATGAGACTCTTGCAGTGCAGTAACTTCTGAAAACAGATTTTCCTCTGAAGCTCACACAGAGGTGATGTGGGTTTTTCCTGGCTGTGCAGTTGCCTGATAGCAGAATTTGGAATAAAACCAAAGTCTATTAATGCCATACTCAGTCCCATTTCAGTGTTTCTTCCTCCCCTCCTCTGCCCTGAAAGTATTTTATTATGACTGGAAACAACCTGCCTGGTTTAAAGGACTATGTGGCTTGGAGCAGTAATTTCTGTTTGTGTCTGTTAGCACAGAGGTTTTAATTTTTTTTTTTTTTTTTTTTTTTTTTTTTTTTGCTCCAGTGACGTGCTTGCAAATAAGCTGAGCATCAGATTTGCCAGGCTTTATTGCCAGCTGCCAGGTGATGATGGAGTGGGTTTTTTCCACAAATATGTAATAGTAACAAAAGTGTTCAGTCTGGAACACGGGTAGGTTTTTACAGGCTGTTTTAGGCAACCTTGACTCTGAGAGCCAGAATTGCAGCTCTAGGCCTGTGTTAGAAATGTGCCCCTGAGAACAGAGGCACCTGAGTGAGGGACTAGGGATGGAGGAGGCTTTAGGGGCAGACCAAGAAATTCAAGAGTCTCTGCTGCTGGATATATCCAGAGCTCTGTGACCACAACACTGAACTTCAGCTTTGTTTCTTGATGTGGAATTTAAGGATTAGTGACAGGACAGCTACTGGGTAGAGTGTTTTCTTCTTTAGGCACTGAAGCCACTGCATGAACCTTGACAAGATCTGGGGACCTGATGGCTCTCTGCAACAAATTCTGATCAGCTGTGATACTATTTTAGATCATTTGCAATTTACTTGACAAGGTATAAATAGTATTAGGATTGACCCAATGTATTGCTAAGCTAAGTCACACTAAAAGAGATTCCATGATTCCAGAAGTCTCTCAATTTGAGGTTTAATGTGTTTTGAGGAAGTGAGCAGGGAAATATGCTGGCTGCAAATGAAGTGTCAGCTGGGATTTGCCTGAGCACTGGTCCTCTCATTCATGAGGGGATCCGAAAACATAAGTGACCAAGGAAGGAGTGGCAGTGACCAATGACTTGTGTAAGGAGCGGCAGTGGTGTTGCCCCTTTCCCACTCTGTCTCTGGCTTTCAAGCAGATCCCCAGGGACACAGCTGACAGCCTTTCCAGTCTCTTCCTTTATCATTAGCTGCTGTGAAAAGTTTCGGGCTGTTTTTTCTCCTGCCAGGTATTGTGTGTGCAGACTGGCAGGGTTGGCTTTTCCAGGAATATTTTCTTGCTGCCTTGTAGCTCCCGGGTTTCCAGTCCTTCTGTCATCTCAAGGCATAAAGACTCAAAGCTTTCTCTAGTTCATGTCTGCGTTGGTCCCAGCCAACCCACTGAGATTTTTCACACAATCCTAAAAATAACAACTCTGAACTTTACAGTGCTTGGTGTTTTCACTCGTACAATGAATGAACAGGGAACCTTTCACCACCCAAGCTGTTCCACACTATCCTTTGAATCCTAGGAATGTGGCTCCCACAGTCACAGGAGCTCTTTAGCTGGACCCTGGGGATCCTTTTGTCCAAATCATCTGTCTTCCAGTTACACAAATTGGTAGAATCATCAATAAATAGGAAATACTTGGGTGGTTTCTAGATCACTGTCAAGAGTAGAACAACCCAGTTTTCCCATACATGTCCACTGTCTCTTTCTGTGTCCCTTTTGTATCTTTGGAGATTGTTAAGGTGCCTCTGTACCACCTCAAAAAGCTGCAGAGTCTGTCTTTCTCACAGTGCTTTCATCTCTCTTTAAAAGTCAGTGAAGTTTCTTTTGCTATCAAAATTGCTCAGTGTCATCTGGGTGCAAAAAGTGTAAAACAAACCCCATTAAAACAAACAACAGCAACAACAAAACCTGGAAAAAGAAACCAGAAAGATTTTCTCTTCCAGACCTCATGTGTGTGACAATGTATATTTTCTCCTCTATATTCCCATCTCTTCTGGCATATTTGGAAAACTAATTCTAGTAAACTTCCTCTCTTGATGTGTCATCTATATCTATATCATCTATATCTATATCTATATATATCTATATCTAAGATGGTGGTGGTTCCTGAGATGTTTATCTTGGGAAGTTAACAGAGCTGGTTTCCCAGATGTTCTGTTATTATGACATTAAAGCAGGCAAAGCACTTTGATTTTATTCGTTTGCTTACAACTAATGATGCTTCTGAGTCATTAATTTTCTTGGAAAATTAAGGTAGAAAATGAAGACAGATCTTGCGGGGGTTTTTGTGGATTTGTTTGCTGTGGGGTTTTGTTTTGTTGTATGGGGTTTTTTTTTTTGTTTGGTTGTTTGGTTTTTCTGTTTGTTTGTGGTTTTTTGTTTTGATTTTTTTTGGTTTTGTGTTGTTGGGGTTTTTTTTGGTTTTTTTTTTTTTTCTTGGTTGGTTTTGGTTTTGGGGGATTTTTAGGTGAGGGTTAGTTTGGTTTTGTTCTTTTTTTTTCCTGTTTTTTTTTTTTTTTTTTTGTTGCAGGTTTCGGGGTTTTTTTTAATCCCTTGTATTATTTTTTAAAGACCTGAAGGTCTGGTGTATTTTGCTAAGAATGGCTTGAACAAAGAGATGAAGGGATTTGCTGCAATTCCAAAAGACTGTGCAGAGGGGTGGATTTCACTTCAGTCCCCATCTACAGAGGATTCCTCCCTTTCTATTGTATTCCCCTGGCTGGAGCAATCCCACTTGTATTAAGACTGCTGCATTGGGTGGTCCTGTAGGAATTTTCCCTCTTGGCATCTCTCCTGTGTTTAGTTCATCAGGATGGAGTCCTGTGCCGTGTCCTTGGCTGTTGGTGTAACCACACTGGCAGTGGCTGTATAATTAGTTGAAGTCCTTCCCATGGATACCCTGGCTAGTCCTTGGGATTCTGTGAGCTTTGAGCTGAGTTCAGTGAGCAATTCAGCTCACTGCTACAAGACCCTGCTTTCACTACCAAAATAACATTTATGTAAACACCTATAGGTGACCTCCATGTAGATTTCGGGTTCTTCTGCACCATCACAGCATCGAAGAGCAGGAGAGGCACACAAATCTTCCTTTGCCCTTGAGATTAATGGGGAATGTTTTATTACTCTGGAAATTGCTGCTCCCTTGCGTCTGAACTGTGAGGTCCATTTTTAATCAGTGAAGAGTGGGAGAGTCACTGGTGAAACTGCTGGAGTCAGGAATGGGAAAGGCTTCTTAAGCATTATCTAAGCATTTAGCTTTTTAAGGTGTGGTTCAATTTTCTCTTTAGTCAGCATTTCTGTGTTGTTTCACAGGTCTAATAGAATGTTGCTGGCCACTGTCTCTGATTTTCTGCATGTAATATAAATATAGCATATAGGTCTTTATTTCACCCACTGGGGCATAGCAATGGGTCATTTTGGGGTGACTGGTTTGTGTAGGGTTGACAAGCAAGGACAGCTGAGCACTGGTGCCAGTTGCTAACTCAGTGAAGTCTTTCCCTTCCCTTCCCTTCCCTTCCCTTCCCTTCCCTTCCCTTCCCTTCCCTTCCCTTCCCTTCCCTTCCCTTCCCTTCCCTTCCCTTCCCTTCCCTTCCCTTCCCTTCCCTTCCCTTCCCTTCCCTTCCCTTCCCTTCCCTTCCCTTCCCTTCCCTTCCCTTCCCTTCCCTTCCCTTCCCTTCCCTTCCCTTCCCTTCCCTTCCCTTCCCTTCCCTTCCCTTCCCTTCCCTTCCCTTCCCTTCCCTTCCCTTCCCTTCCCTTCCTTTCCCTTCCCTTCCCTTCCTTTCCCTTCCCTTCCCTTCCCTTCCCTTCCCTTCCCTTCCTTTCCCCTCTTATTACTTTTTTTTTGAGCAATTTCTGTCTTATTTCATTTGCTGACATTCCCTTTGTGATGCATTCAGTGCTGGTTTTAAGACTTTAATTTAAACTGAAGGGGGTATTTTGTTCAGCATTACAATGCCCATTTTAACTTTAACATCATTTAATCTGTTCCAATTCTGCATGAGAAGTGAAGAAGCAGTAAAGAAAGAGGACAAGAACAAAAAGGAGATTTGTGATATTCCAGTGAATTCTATCTCCTTCTCAAGGTTTTGTGGATCAATATATTTGGAAGACTTCATAGAAGAAAAGAAGAAAGAGAAGCAAGAAGAGATGAGAAAAGCCCAAGTGGAAAATGCTTCTAAAGAACTCTGCTGTTTCTTTTTTTTTTCGTTTGAAAAAGTTACTGCTGAGATATTTTTCTTTAGCTGAGAACTTACTAAATTTTAGAAGTGGTGTTGTCACCAGACATCTTGTACTTCCTGGATTGAATACTGTTTTGGTGTTTTGAGCACAGCCAGATTGTGATGCATTTAAAAACAGCTCAGTTTTTCACAATAGATGTGAAATTGCTGAAGAAGTGAGTGCTGGAAACATATGCACCAAGTTTATTAGAAGGATGGGGGGAAATGATAAAATTATCATTTGGATGGGATCATAGTCATCCGTCCCAGCTTATTGCTCTTCTGGGATAGATGCTCTGGGTCTGAAAAAGTGTTTTTCTTACTGGAAATCAAGAATATGCCACTGCTACTCCTATTCCTGCTGGTTTGTGTTACAAGCTCTGGAAAGGTAGGATAGGAAAACATCACAAAGATGCCAGGATGTCATTTCTAAGTAATTTACCAAGAGTTCTGGGGAATATAGTGTGCACCTTAGGGGACTGCAGGAAAGAAGTGAAATTAACCTTTTAGATTTTTCTGGCAGATTTTTCAGAGATTGAAATCTTTCTTAATGTATGGTGAAAGCAGCATGAAGTAGTATTTAAAAAGGGGGATGAAAACTTGTTACACAGAAACACTTGGTTATGATTATGGGAAGTAATTGAGCCCAGCTTGGAGTCATAAACTTGCAATTCTTTTATGGGGTGTGAGCTGGGCTTGGACCAGATGGAGAAAGTGGTAGTTTGTGTTTCTCTTTGAAAACACGGGCTATATGTTCTGTTCAATCCGCCTGCAAATGGTGTTCAGGCTAAACAGGCTTTTTGTTTTTGTGCATTGCATCACCTGGACTCCAGAGGCTTTTTTTTTTTTTTTTTTTTAGAGCAAAGATCTCTTGTACATATTTATTTGCATGTTATTTTGAAATATTTTCCACATTTTCTGTTTATACGAAATATGGTTGCAGTTAAGATCAGTCTGGTGTTGTAAGAGGTGTAAGCATGTGCCAGCACCACTGACAGCATTAGAAAATGTTTGATTTTGCCAACATCATTATGTAGAGTTTAAAAAATGAAAATTAGAAAAAAATCCAATTTAGGGGAAACTTTTAGGACAACATGGCAGAGAAACATGATCCATGTAGAAATGCAAGCATGATTCATGCTTTACCTTTCTGAGCATGGATCTGAACTTTATTTCTCTTAGCAATGACAAAAACAGAGGGCATTTTGAACGAGGAAATTCTCAGCAATGAGGAAAGGGAAATACTTGGTTTTGCTGATTTGCAGCCAGCAGCCAGTTCAAACAGTAATTGTCACTAAGGGGATACATATTCCTCTTAGCCTTCCTGTTTTGAGCTAAATGAGCTCTTAAATTTCAAGGAGGAAAACATTGTTTTTTCCATTTCCACATCAAAATAAATTAGATAGCATTAACTGGCCCCTACTGCCTGCCCTGTGTTCTGCTGCTGCATTTGTATATCAGGTTCAAGCTCCTGTTAAAAAGGCAACTGAGGAAATGGTTTGAAATATCATTTTTTAAAGTATTTTCCCCGTGGCACAGAATTTACACCTCTGTAAAATGGATGAATCAGTTTGTGTTTCAAAGCTCTGGTGGCTGCACTTGTTTGATCTGATGGCATCTTCTGTATTTTCTGTCTGGTGACCAAATCTGAACACTCGCCCTCAATTCTACCTCATAGAACAAACCTCCACATCACATCCAGAGAAAAAAAGATTTTTGCTATGTTTGTGCCTGAGGAGTCGTGGTAAATCACTGGGGGCAGGTCCTTTTATCCTGACAGATGGAGAACTTAAAAGCAAGAAACATCAAAAAGAGGGAGCCCAGCCAGGGATGGGGGTTTTGGGGCTGAGGTCTGCAAGGTGAGCTTTGCAGATACAGTGGGACTAGGGAAGTGTTTCACACACATACACCAGTGTTTGTTTGCTCCTTCCCCAAAAATAATTTTATTAAGCTGCCCATTGCTTGGTATCTCTCAGAGTGAGTTTGTGTAGGATTTTTGGAGGGGCATGGTGTTATCCTTATGCAGCTAAAAAATCATAATATGGGATAATTCATTTGGGAGATTTTAATGGAGCTTGACAAGAGTAGATTTCATGGTTGCTTGGAGGGGATGGAAAGGATTTGTGTTTTCAATCTCCAGAACATAGATGGCCCCAAAGGAACACTTTGAAGCACAGCTTTTTATTATTAGTTTTACAAGATCCTTGCACTGGAATCATTAAGAAGATGTAGTACCTGGTGTAAATGTGCAAGTATCTGCTAGACCATTAGCTGTGGGAGACAGACTGATTATACTCAAAACACTTAGTGCTTTTTTAACAAATTACTGTGGAAGTCAGTTGTTAAACAGTGTTGTTTCATTTTCTAGTAGCTCTGTGTAGAAACATTAGAGTCTTGCTGCTTCCCTTAATGAGGGGAAATGAGCCCTCCTGGTGCAATGGCCCTGCTTGAAAAGGTCATCAGTGACTATTTATCCTTGGTTTCTATCAAAAAGGGGGCTGTTTCCATGCTGAAGCAACAGCAATTCTTATCTCATTAAAAAGGGATTTTAAATTTTTTTGCTTTCTGATAACATTGAGTCATTCCTAGCAATCCTCTAGCCACTGAAGAATGAGGTATGCTTTTCTGAAATAGAGGGAGCTTGAGGTTCAGACTACATTGGGGGTGTAGGCAACACTTCTTGTGTCTTTGGTCAAATAAAGACTGGACAGGAAACTAAATAACTGCTGTCAAATATGTCAGGGGTGACTCTGGATCAGAAAGGAACACTGTTCTCCCTGTGTATGGTTAGTGAGAGAAGAATGACTTAGTTTGCAGCAAGGAGAATCCAGGTTTGGTTTGGGGGAGCTGGTTTTCAAACGGGAAGTACTTCTGGAAGTAGGCTGAGAATCAGCACTTGAAATGTGCTTGTGGGGAGAGGCAGAGCTTGTCCCATGGCAGCTGCTGTCTCAGTGCTGGTGCCATAATCATGGCAGAGTGAACGGAGGGGACAATGCAGGTGAAGTTGCAGAGGTAAATGTGGTGGTCACACACCACAGATGGGGTGTGGAGAGCTTAAGGCTTCTTACAGCTACATAAAACCAAATATTTGAGTAACACAGACACTTTACCCTGCTAATTCCTCAACTCATTGCTTCATTTGCTTCTCCTCTGTGCTGGGTGAACAGTGAGCCTCAAGGGAGGGGCTGGAGAAGGGGCTTTGTAAACACACAGTGCTGACAGGAGGTTTTATGCCAAGGATTGTTATTTGGTTAAAAGCAGCAGGATGTTCACTTGCAGAGCTGAAACAGGGCCACAGAGATGAGGGTAAGAGAAAGTGGGAGGACTAGTCAGAAGGGGAAAGTCTGAGGACGGCTTCACATTAATTATCATCATGCCTCACTTGAATATCAGTTCAGAGCCTTGTGTGGAAGGTAATTAAGTGTCTTGGTAATAATTTGATTGTTTTGGTTGCTAGGTGAAAGAACAATGGTGTCTTCTGTACTGTCTTATTTCGCGTTCTTCACAGGGTAGACTTGGGGGAACCTCTGGTAGCTGAAGATGACAGAGGAACCTGCTGTCACCTCTGCACATATTCTTGGGGTCCCTGAAGGCCCAAGGCATCCTTGCATTAATGCATCTTTCCAAAAAACCAGAGCTTGTAAGGAATCTGTGTTGATAAAGGCCTTTTCTGCAGCATTCAAGGTTGGGGTTTGTTTTCCTTCCCAATGATATTAAGTCCCAGAAGTAATCATGGGCACAAGGAAGAAGTCATTTTCTTTGTAGAGGAAAAAGGTGATATAACCTTGAATTCTTCCTAGGAATTAAAAAGATAAGCCTCTCATTACTCATATAGGGTTTGATTTTTGAAAGAGCTGAGCTTCACAATCTAGTGCTGTCCAGAGGAAAGGCTGTAACTTTGAAAAAAGCTTTTGATTTAACAGAGCATTTACTATGATCTTAGGAAGGTTTGCTACGGTGGTTTGACCATGCCTTGGATCACGCTCGCACCCCTCTCCAGCTGCTCAAGATCCAGCCCACGATGATCAACCCTTTCCTAAAATAAACAGCTCTAAATGTAGACTCAGAGCCAAACATCATCATACAGCCTGGCTGATTGGGATGAGCAAGAGCCTCGTGCATGTTGGTCTCATTGAAAAGACCACGAGGTGGATTTAGCTGTGTTGCAAACAGCTGTGCTGGTGCCTTTTGCTTTGCAGAAAGCGAATTTGAACAGAGCGATCTGCACTGAGCACAGGGACACGTGCAGCACGGGGAGGGCACGTCACAGAGAAGCTCCAGCCCATCACTCCAGCTACGGTTTCCAGAAAGTATCAGCCTTCTTTTTATGAATTGGCAGGAGCTGGAGCCCATGAATCCATCAGTCATTAGCTGTGGAGGGCCAGGCGTTCCGGAGCTCTTGGACAGTCAGCTGGGCTCTCCTGTCCCTTCCAAGACCCAGCACACGTGAATCAAAATAGTTGGGTGATGTCACGTCGTGGTGCCAGTGTGCCTGGGACACTGCTGCCAGGAATTGTCTGTCCAGGGGTGGTTTCCTTTTACAGCCTGTTGAAAGAGTCGTCATGCCGAGCTGCACGTGACAGTTCTCTTCAAGAGGGCTGGTGGCTCCTTCGCACCGTCACTATTTTTTAAACAAGGGAGCTTATCAGGCGGCTCCTGACCTTTTCCACATGAGCTGTTCCACTGGGAAACGTTTTGGTCTCTGAGGCTTCTGACAGCTGATGTATAAGAGCTCTGTGGCTGCAAGCTGGGCAGACTTTGAACTTCTCCCCCTGTCCACACAGGCTTGTAGGGCAGTCACTGCATGCTGGAATTAAGGCTGGAAGCGCCTGGCGGGCAAGGGTCGGCAGCCTGCTGCAGGACAGCTCTCCACGAGGACCACAGCCAGGCACCTTAGAGCTGAGCTGCTGGCCAGCTGGACTTTTGCAGCCACACTGTCTTTCTGGAGAGTAATTTTCTCACACCTGGGCTTTTGGTGTAAGCAACACCTTGCCTTGCCCCTCGTGCTGCTTTTTTTTCTCCAGCCCTGGGCATGAGCGACAGCTGCCACCACGCAAGTGCATGTTGCAGCTCATGAAGCGTTTTGGCAGCTTCAGAGGGAGCAAGAAGAGAAAGGAGCGATGCAAAATCTTGGAAAGGCGCCACTCCGACCCCCAGGGCCTGTCTGGTAAGGACCCTCTGCATCCAGCAAGGAGGGACACTGCTCTTTGGGAGAAGGTGATAGTGAATTATTGAGCCACAATGTTGTGCTCCCCGGTTTCACTGACTGAATCGTGTGTTTGTTGCGTGGAGGTTGTTTTGGTGTGGGTTTGCACCAGGGATGAAAGTCTCAGCTGACACCTGTAACACACATCAGCCACAACCTTTAGGAAAAGAGTGGTGGTACAGGAAGCTTTGCAGTAAATCCTGTGGCATTCAGAAGGGGCTGTTGCCTGATGTCACTTTAATTGAACAGTAACAGCTAAGTTCTCAGTTAGGCCTAATAATATCTATTGATACATGAATTTGAAGTAGAGAAAAAATTCTTATCAGTCTATTAATTAATGCATTTGAAAACATCTTTCTGATACTGCAGTTATCAGTATAACTGTGTTTGAGTTGCTGTTCAGGACCGTTCTCTCTAAATCAAAAGCTTTTCCTGGTCACTGAGGATCAGGTCCAATAGAGGTGCTGAGCTGTGTGTGCCAGAGAGTATCTGTGTGTCACATAGGGATCAGCCGGTCAGGAGAAAAGGGATTTTTCAACAGGATCTGGCTGTTGTCTTAATAATGGAGAAATACCAATTTTAATGCATTTCCTAATGTATATGGAGTAATGGTAGCTGGTTCTCTGAAGACCATGAGTGTTACTGAGCAATTCTGTTCTGTGACTGAGAAGGTTAAAACTGATATTACACTGAATCAGCTGGATAAGGCTCAGTTTAGAGAGGCTGACATGTACAAAAGGTAGGCAAGGCTCTTTTGCTCTCTATTAATCAGGAGTCACTGTGCCAAATCCAGCAGAATGATGGAAGTAGGAGTAGTGTTGGACCAAATGCACAATGTGGAGACATACATGTACATTTGGTGATGGGGAATTACAGCTGTTGGATGGGTGGCTGCCCTGGAGTCTTGGTTTTCTATGTAATGTTTTCCAATTTATTTAGTGATTGGTTGTGTAATTTTTAAGTTGTAATCCTTGCAAACACTTCTCCTTTTGTTCCTGCTGCATACAGTTAAGTGATTTTAAATCTAAAACTGTTTATTGTGTCTTGTTCTGTGTTTCCCTAAACCCACCTGAGGGTTTCTGTGGGACTGGTAGGAAGGTCAAGGTGATGTGAATGAGAAATGACGCATGTCTTTGGAGTTTCACAGTGTCAGCAACATGCACAAAGACAGGTCACAGGGTTTATGCAACAAGAAGGGGAATATTTATTTAAAGACATAAAATTCCTTCCCAAATCTCTGATTAAACATCCTAAATTCTCATGTAGAGTAGATAGAAACATACATGCAATTTGTTGATTGAATGTTGAATGGCACTTTGGACCATTAATTCACAGTCTTGTTGTGGTTTCATCAACAAAGGGGAATAGCAATATCTGCAAAAGGATTCACTGCTGGAAGCACTAAACATAGTGTTGCATGTCTGCTTCCTCTGAGTCTAACTCTAAACCCTGTCCTCAACTCCCTCCATGGAGAAAATAATTTGTTCTGCACCAAGAAACCTGGCTACATGAACTGTACTGCTTGTGACAGAGTTATATAAAAAAAAATTTGAAAAATATAATGCTAGCAGTGCCAAAAATACTTGCTCCTTCTTTTCCTCATTCCTGTTATTCCAGCTTTGTAGCCCACTCCAGTGATACACAGTGAGCACCAGGCAGAGTGTGCTGCACAGTTTTTACTCTACAGATTTCGCAGATGTCATTCCTGTAAGAGTGTGACCAGGTCAGCTCCCTGCACTTCCATCACCAACAGAGAACTACTGAGTCACAAGGGTGGGGGAAAGCAAATGAGATGTGTCTGAGTTACTGCCTTCCTTGCAAGCCCTACTGTGGAGATTGCCTCTGCCATCCCACCAGAGTCTGGGGTCCTTTCAGGGAACAGGTTAAAACGCTTGCAAAGGCCTTCCCCTCATGCCCCCCACCCCAATGGCCTTAATTAATTGCAGGGAAGTGTCAAAACAAAAGCTTTGCACTATTTGCTGCTTTTAATCTGTACCTTGTAGCTTTTAGGCCTCAATAAGCACTTTCTGAGCAGCTTTCAAGGGAAGTGCTGGCACTCAGCAGGTTTTATGACCAGAATTAATGTGTGCAGGAGCGCTGGTAGCAGCCAGGCTTGGTGGCTCCTCAGGGTTAATCACACACCAACACATCCCATTTGGTTGTCATCTACCATCAGGGGTGAGAAATGAATGACAGCAGCGTCCCTGTTGCTAAATGAGCTTGGACTGTTTTCAGAAAAGGAGTGGAAAAGGAAACAAGAGGAAAATATCCCCTGATATTTACCCAAAAGGGGTAATCTGACACCCAGACTGGTTGAATTTGAAATTTTTGATTTTTCTTGGCCACTTCCATAAGCATTTTAAGGAAGAATCCTCCAGTCCTTGTAAACAGGATTGGGCCAGTGCAGCTTCTTGGTTTCCCAGGGCTAGATGCCATCAGGCCACTGCAACTAAAACTATCAAGTAGTACCATTCTTCTGTGTATCAGTTGAGCTGAACCCCTTCCCTCCTCTGCACTGGTGCAGAGGTTGCATCCTGCTGGAGAAATAAAGAGTGGCATTGCCAAGGATGGTCATTTCTGTAATTCTCTAGGTTTGGAGCCTTACAATCCTTTTATTCCAAGTGAACAGCAAGGGGAGACCTGAATGCAAACAGAAGCAGAGAACACACAGAGAGGGAAAGGAGAAAAACATGAATGAGTACCAGGAGCAAATGAGAGCAGGAGTGAAGGCAGAGATCCCATGGTTTGCTCTGGGAGAGGAGCAGCCAACAGGGAGACCTCAACGCTTGAGCTGTCCACCAAAGAGCGGGGAAGCTGATTTATGCAATAGGATTTTGGCAGGGCTGAGAACAGGGATTACCCGAAATTTCTCCAGCCTCTAGATCACCGCTGCATAGTTTCCCCCTTCCTCTTGCAGTTGCTGTGCAGGGTTCTGGCAGTTTCTCCTCCTGGCAGCTGTCGCCGCAGCCCGATGTGTTGTAAATGGATAGGCTCTGTGGCATTTCTGAAGGGGAAAGATTTTTGACTTCAGAGAGGCTAATTGCTCTGCCTTTTAAAGAACACCATCTATTCCACAAAGGACTGAGTGACATATGCAAAAGGAATAATGTTTAAAGTGTTTTTTCCCTACCCAAGTCATGAGTGCTCAGCAAAGGAACCGCTCTGCAGCACATGTGGCTGCTGTGGGGCTGCACCAGGGCTGCCTTGTGCTGGGCATTTAGCCTCAAAACACTTGTTTTGGAGTCTTTTAGCTGCATGGAAATGCCCAGGAGCTTCTCTTTGCCCATGCTGCTCCTCCTGGGGTTTGTTACTTTAATCAGGTGGCTTTTAATCATCAGGTGCCAAAGCTGAGCCCCAACAAACCAGGTCCAAGGTGCTCTGAGCAAGCCTGGGTGCTGCCCCTCAGCCCCTGTCCTGTCCCACCTCAACAGCACTCTTGAGGAAAATTTCCCTGGCAGTTGTTATAATTAGGTGCATATTAGGACTAAATGTGGAGTGTGCCTGCTGGATGTCTCAGACCCCAATAAACACAAGTGCAAAAATGCTCCAGCCCCGCATGAATCAGGCGGTCCCAGAGTCGCTCCGTAACCTGCTCAGTGCACCTTTCATCTGATGTCTCTGTAACCACCTTGAAATGGATGGAGGGCTGCTGAGGAGTGGGATGGAATGGAATAGAATGGAATGGAATGGAATGGAATGGAATGGAGGGCTGCTGAAGCTCTAGAGTGCTTTGGGAGGTGCTGTGGGTTGTCCTTAGAATACTCAGCCTAAATGGAAATGTCTTCCCCCCTCAGTCAAAAACTCAAGGGCCTTCTTCTGTCTCTTGTCATGGTCCTTCCCAGACCCCAGGGGTTGGGTGTGAGTGTGGATTGTGTGTCAAGCAGAGAAATTATGTTCTTCCTTCCCAGTAATGGGGATGTGGTGACTGCATCCATGATCACCACATGCAGGTAATGTGCCATGGGATGTGACCAGCTCACACAGCTGTCCACGGGCAGGGACTTACACTAAACCAAAGAGCTGGTGCTTCACAGCCTCTCCAAGTGCAAATGAAAACCCAAGGGATAATTCAGCCTGGCTTTCATCACCATTCACTGGAACAAGCCTGAGAACAGGGGCAGAAAACATGGGAGAAGTGCAGGGTGAAAACATGAAGAACAGAACACATGATGGAGTAGCAATTGCAAAAAGGAAACAAGACTTCATCTCCTTCTCTTCCAGCCTGGAGAGCTGCAGCTCACACACTGCTTCACCCCAAAGTGGGTGGTGCTGCTTGTGGGAGGATGAGAGATATTTATCTTTCTCATTCTGGTGGGATGTTTTTGTTATGAGGCAGTGGGGGAGAAATCATAGTGAAAAAATTTCTGGAGAAGTAAATGAGAGTGAAGGAACTGCTGCATGTTCCAGCGCTGCCATAAATGAACTGAAAGAGCAAAATCCTGTTGCTCCAGAAAAGCAGCTTAAAACCACCATCATCAGACACTGGGCATGAGAAACTGAGACATCTTTGGTTTGTTAATGATTTTCTCTACTGGTTTTCATGCTCTGTTGAGCTGACAGTGATTTTAGAAGATCTGCAGTCCTGGCTGATCAGTACTGATTAATCTTGTACTACAGAGAGCACCAAGACCTGGAAGCTGTGGAATTTCTGTAGTTGGTTGTTGGGAAGGAGAAAAGCAGTGACAAGCCTGATTAAATGACTGAGACTTTTTAATTTGCCATTTTCTGCTTCCTTATAGTGACCGCCCTGGTGCTTTCGGGCACATCCTGGCTTTGTGCACAGCTTTGAGGCATTCTGAATGGGGGGACAAGGACTCTGGCCATGAATCAGTAGAAACAGCAAGCTGTTTTCAAGCAGGCACCTGTAAATTCAGATAGTGATAAACCCCATAAGACCTCCACTGCTTTGGTGGAAACTGAAATGGAGGTGGATTGAGCAGGGTGCAGCATCCCGCCTCTGCAGCCCTTTGCAGGCTTAAAGAAGATGTAGACTCTGCCCTCATGATGAGTTGTCCAAGAATGCAAATTCTCTGAGTAATTTATTTTCAAAGAAGTTATTTTTGCCTGAAGGGCAGGTTAGGCATGTAAAAATACAGTGTGTTCTCAAGGCACAAATTTCCAGATCAGTGCTGCAAATGAATCTGCCCACTGACTCTTCTTCCCAGTCCTGCTCCAGGCAGCTCTGTGTGTCTCATCACAAAATTTGGTCCAAAATATCTGTATTACTATAAATGACTGAATTACTCAGCACTGACGTGCTGTTGTCAACAATGTGGTGAGAGCAGCAGGGCCAAGCCTCCCTTTTGATGGGCTGCTTTACAAACTGTGCAGGATTTTGGGCAGGGAGATCTCCCATCTGGGAGGAGTCCAAGTTGTTCTGGTCCTTGTTGCTACTTGTGGGTGCAGGTGTTTGTTCCCCAGACACAGCAACAGCAGGAAGACTTCATTTTTAACTGTCTGAAGGACACTTTCCTGTAATTCTGCAATTACTCAAATAGTGTTATTTGAAAAGTGGGATAAATGCTATTCCTGAAAGAAAAAAATTAAAAGCAGGTCTTGGGATTGACTCTGAGCAAAGATGTGAAATGCAAGTATGGGGAGGAGTTCATTGAAGTGGAAAAGGAGAAACTGAGATAGAAGGAAGCTGGATACTGACTGTGAATGAAAGAGGGTGCAGATCCTGCCTTTTCCTGACAGCAAGTAATATTTATGTATTTATCATATTTCCTTTTTCCATCCCCCTCTTCTGTTCTCTTCAGGTAACAAGTAATTTCTAATAGGTATGTAAGGCTGGAACACTATCTCTGTTACTTCCGATATAAATAAATATCTGATTCATTTTTGAGACTGAAATAAAATAAGACTTTCATATGTGGCATCTCAATTTAATGAACACAACCTGGAGTGCCTTCACGATGGATGCTGGAGGGTCACAACCTACATACTAAAAATCACTGGAATTGCTGATTTCCATGCATCCTCTCTCATCCTTATTACACCAGTTGGGAGTAGCATAGAGATACTTTTTTTCCCTGCTTTCCCTGTACTTTCCAAGGGTTCTCAGTTCAAAAGAATATCTGCATGACAAGCTGTTATCCTAGACTGACTTATTTGAATGTGCTAAGCTAGACTACAATTTATTTATACTCCCATGCAACTATATTGCAAATCCTCTTGTCAGACTTTAAAAGCAAATTTCAAGCCCAGGTCTGTTTTTACAGCCTAAAATTGCACTTGACAGTAGCATTTAGGTAGGTGGGTACTTTAGTTTAATTAGAAATCAATGTTTTGGACTATTGACTCCTTGCTCAAAGTTTCAGTGAATTGCCCAAGAGTGCAATTTCAAAGATGTTGTTAGGGCAGTTTGTTTGTCAGGTTTAGTGGATCAGCAAATCCCTGGAATTACCAAGATTCAGCTGTTTTCTACTTTCACCTCTATTCTTGTCCAACATAAAAGCAGTTCAAGGACTTAAAAGTGCTGGTAATGCTGAGATCGAACGCCTTGAAATTGTTTCAGCCTTTTGATTGTCACTCCAGAGTCACACTGGCACATGAAGGCTTTGCTCTCAGGAGATGAAGGGCTGCTCTGTGAGATATCGTGGTGCAGCTGGCAGGTTTGGCTCAGGGGCCTGAATTCTCCCTGCTGGAAAGGTCACACAGCCTCGCTTGGTTTAAGGACAGACCCCAGTGCTTGCACCTGAGAGCTCCCATTCTGTCCTTCTTCTGCTCCTCCTTTGATGAAGTTAGGACAATTTAGCTGGAGGAGGAGTGATGGGATTGGCTGACATTAATTAATAGCATCCCGTTGTTTCTTCAGAGGTTTTTCCAGTCCTTGGAAAACAGCTGCTTCCCAGTGCCCTGTTCCCTGTGGGGCAACAAGGACCCTTTTGACACACTCAGAGCTACAGTCACCGGATTGTTTAACAGATCCTGCCCATCTGGCCCCGTGGTTTTATTTCAGTCAGAGCAGGAATGCTGATAGTGAACCCAGGATCCCTGTGACAATCCTGGAGGGCCATGCTCCTGGAGAGGAACAGATGATTTGTGACATTTTCATGGCTTTTATAGAGTATAATTAGGGATAATAAACAAGAACAGGGCAATAAGTCAATTTAAGAAATACAGATCAGGCAGAAATGGGATGGCAAGTCAAACCAAGACATGAAGGAGATAGAAAGCTTGCAATGGAAGGGGTCTTGCTGCAGGAGTGACTACAAAAGTTGGGTGGGTGTTCAGAGGTGAGGGTTGCACCAATCTCCTTGAGAGGAGGACTGAGGTGAAAGGATGAGAAGCTGGAATAATGTTGGCCTTTCCCAAGGGACCTAATTGTATTACTGAATTTAGGGATAGTTAATATTCAGGGATCAGGATGGGGACTGGTATTGTTCATCAGGGACCTGGGTGGTGAGGTGAGCCTGCAGCAGGACATGCTGGGTCCTGACTCCCAGTGAGCCAGGCACCCCAGGACTTGGGGTTTGTGGTGGATATAATCTGGAAAATGGTCCAGAAATGTGCTGTCATTATCAGCAGGTGAACCCCATACTGGGTTACATCAGGAGGAATGGAGCAATCCAGTTCAGGGAGTTATTAATCCCCTCCACCTTGGCCTGCTGGGCTGCACCTGGAACAAGATGTCCAATTTCTGGTTCCACCCAACAGAAGGACAGAAGGAGGCTGGGAAACTGAAGAGGGTTTTTCTGAAGGGTTGTCAAAATGTTTTGTGACTTACAGCAGATGTTTTGGGATCTGTAAGGAGAGGCTGAGGAAACTGGCAGGGTTTTTTTTTTTTTTAATTGTCCAGCAGAGAGAAGATTAAGGTGCATTTTAACAGCAGCTTGTGGCTCCCTGAAGGGCAGTGTCAAAGGTGATAGAGCCAAACTCTTCTTAGTAGTGCAGATAGTAAAAAAAAAGAGGAAAAGGCAAGAATTTGTGCCTGAGGAGGATCAGGCTCAGCAAAAACTCCCTCAGGAGGTTGGTGTGGTACTGGCACAGGTAACCTAGAGAGGCTGTGGCCTCCATCCTAAGAGATTTGCAAGAGTCTTCTAATCAAAGCCATGGCTGACCTGGTCTTGGTTGATACCAGACCTGTTTTGAGTGGGACATAGAAGAAGGGGCCTCCAGACATCCTTTCCAACCAGGAAAGGATGCTTTCTGTGATGCTCAGTTGTTCAGTTGCAAGGAAAGCTGAAGTTGCAAACATTGTGGCTTTTCCCCACCCAATTCTCAACGCAGGCACAAAACCATTCTTGTTTTGATGAACATTCAAGAACAGAGTGACTTTCTTGGTGGATGCATTTGTGCAGCTGATTTGGAGAAAGGAACCACTGCAAAGCTGAAGACCAACACCAGCACATTTACCGGGCCAACAGAAGCAGCAAAGATGCGTGTGTTTCCTACAGCAGGTGCCTAGGCTGCCTTCTGGCTGTTTCATATGCATTAAGCATCACCCTGAGAGTCCTGGGCAGTTTTTAATGCCCCCTGAGCTGAGCAGTATCTGGGCACCCCCAGGTGCTGCCCCACCTTGGGGAATGTTCCTTTCCCAGCCCCAGGAATTGCAGTGGGACTCAGTTTGTATCAGCTATCTGTCACTATAGCAACTCCTCACTTAACCAGTCCCTGCACTAAAAATAGATCACCTTGATCTCAAGGAAAGAAAACCAAAGGAAATCAAAAGGGGCAGTGATAGCAAGAGCTGTAGAGTCAGGTGTTGACTCAATTCTGGAGCATTTGAAACCTCTTAGGAATAATCTGTCACACAAAACTAATATTTCAGGGGAATCTATTTATCCAGAAGCCCCCCTGTGTCACTGGGTTTGAAGCTTTAGCAAAGGACATGACATTTTATCAGAGGGGTGTGTTTGCAGCTATCACCCAGCACATGGGATGTGAAACCCTGCGGGACGTTGTTTAGCTGGTTAAGACACGTAAGGGATCTTATCTTCCCTAAAAGCAGATCTGCAGCTCTGTCCTAGAGCTGATAGCCTCCTGTGCTCTTGTATGTAAGTTATCAAAATCCCTGCTGGTTTATGAAATTGTTGCTGGTGTCTGCAGGACTCTGTGAGGGACCCAAACCTGAAAAAAGCCAAATGCTGTTGGTGAAGTCGCTGCTATCTCACGTTGCAGTGAAGGGGAGCTGAGTGTTTTGGCACCTGATAGGGACAGGGCCCTCTGCAAGGGACGTGTAAATGATACTTGATCCTATTTTTCCTCCAAACCCAGCTAGTGCTTACATCTTATCCTCACAAAGATAGGGCAATGGAGGTAAAATAGCAACAAGATTAAAAGTTTGTTAAAGAACTACAGAATGAACTGAGAATGCCTTTGATGGGAAAAGAACAGAATTTGCGTTAAGACAGTTCATATATCACAGGCAGCACATATGATGCTTAGGAAAGGGTTAATTTAGCTTGTAGAGATGACTGGAATTAGCAGCAGGTATTCAGCATTATCAGTCAGCAAGAGTTTGCTCTTGATAAAGGGCCAGATTATTTTAATGACCTTTTAGGGCTGACAGTTTGCAGACACGGGTGATATTAAAATGTGTAGGTGCTTTAACTGCCCCTGCCTTGTATATACTGATTCTTCTTTTATTTAGTATTATAAACTGTGTCTTTTACATTTAGTTAATCTTCCAAGAACTAAGATAAGCACCTTTCAATGCTGTCATGCACCTCTGCAGCAGGGGAGGGTGAGAGGTGGCACCAATCACCAATTCCCTCCATCCTTTTCAAGGATATTATTGCAAAATATAGAATTAGTCCTTAGTACATTTTTTGACCTCACTTGAGATCCACTGCTGTTACACTGTCTGGGGACCAGACCCATATTCCTCACCTCTTTCTTCACCAGATGATCTTTTTAATCAGCTTTGGAGTTGTGAAGGAACTGCACTGCAAAGTTATTAGATATCCTAAGTGTATTCCCAAACAACAGGCATGGAGGTGTAAAAATAGAAATTTAGTTTTGTAAACAGAAGAAAATCATACAATGAAAAGGTCCTGTGATACTAAGCCCATTCCAGGCATGACTCCAGCCCTCTGTCACTGCATTTTGGCTTTATCAACGTTTGGATGAATGTCTCTCATACACAGACATTAACGAGGAGGAGATGAGAGCAAATAAACTGTACATATCATTCAAAGACTTGTACAGGGGTGGATGCTGGCTGCCATCACTCAAGGTGCCAGTGCTGTATCTGCCAAAAGGCAGAAGTTCCCCCACATTGCAGGAGTTGGTGCCAACAAATGCCCTGCCTAGTGCTTTTCTTCCCAGCTCCAGCCTGGCAGCAGATTTGGCACAGTTACAAAATTTGCTGTAGGAAAGAGCAGGATACCCAGAGCCAGTGTTCTCCTTGCACAATCTTTTCAAGACAGTAAACTGTTTTTTACCTCACTTAGCTGGAAGGATTGCTAGAAGTGCTTCTTCTGCCTCTAAAGAAGCTGCTGTTTCCACTGAGATGCAGTAAAACTCCCCTTCATACCCCAGAGCAGGTGACAGCTTTCTCCTGCTGTCAGATTGGGGTTTCTTTTCCTCCCTATTTTCTCCCCTTATCCTATAATAGGATACCAGAGTTTTCCTCTCTGTCAGCCAGGTTTTTGTTTAAAACTTCACGGAGATCCTTCCAGGCAGCGGTAATAGGAAAACTAGAGACTATGTGAAGTCTGTTTGAGCTTTAAGGGTTGTAAACAAGGGTCTTACTGTAAATTATTACATTTTTTTTCTCAAAATAAACACCAGTCTAGTTTAGAGCATAAAGTAAAGCAGCAACATACCCATAAAAGAAGTCCCAGCAGCATAAGCTAACCTTGAGATGTAGGAAGCTAACACAGAAAAACTGTAAAATACTCAAGACTGACAAAACTAATCCTAACTAAGGCTACTCGTAGAGAAATGATGATATTATGGGTTTAAAGTGCCAGCTGAAATGAAAGCCTGGAAAACACTGAATGAGCAGCACTCTTTAATTTTTAATTACAAAACTCTGTGGGAGATCAAGAGATGCTGCTTCTCTGTTGGGTGGAGCTGGTGAGTGGTCAGGACCTGGAATGATACACCTGGTGCTGGCTCTCAGCCAAAAATTAGATCTGTGAGGCTCCTACGTGAAGGGGAAAGTCAGCCTAAACCAGAAAAGAATTAGGCCTGAAGAAATCATACTAGTAGAAGTTTTTCCCTCCGTGTGGGGATAGGGAATAGCCTCAGTCTCACTGCAGCTGCCAAGGTGGGTTTGTGTCCCTGACACATCCTTGGGTGACCACACAGACTTGAGTGTGCCTCTGCTGCAGCCCTGCTGTGCAGAATAACTCCACAGAAGCCAACTTTAAATTAGCTGATTGCCAATTTAAAGGAGAGCAGCATCTTCCCACCTACCCCAAAAGGGAGTTCAATTCACTTTGCTTCCCAGGTGAGCCCCACAGCTGTGCTGACACCACGTTATCCCGGTGCTGTGTTTAAAGGTGGCTTGGATCCCTCCTCTCTGCATTGCAGGCAGGACAATTCCAGCTTGCCTTTTCCTCCCCGGCTTCTTTCCTAATAGGAGTCAGGAATGCACCAGGTCTGATCCTCTCACTGCTCTTGCAATGCCTTGTAACCATAAACAGGCCACGTAAGCTTGGACTTGACTCTTCACACTTCTGAAAACAGCAGCCTGAGCCCCTCATCCTGGATTCCAAAATAAACACAAAAAGGAGGATTTGACCTCAAAAGGCATCAAATACTCTGCAACAGTTGGTGCTTCTTAAAATCAGATTTAATGCCTGATGTCTTTTTACCCCTTAAGACCTTTTCACAGACCCTTGACTAATTGGACCAGTACATATAAACACATTTAGGCAGCTGGAAGGTTTTGGTTAATAACATGAGCAACTCCTCGTCATTGTGCCATTTGTTCAGTTGTAGATCATGGAGTATCTCTAAAAGATGGGCACCATTAGTATCATTTCACAAATGGTAAAGTTTAGGCTGTAGAAAACAGAGTGTTTTATCGTAACCATCGTGTGGATGGCACTAGGATAAAGGCACGTCCTGCTTGGGTGTAAGGTTACACTGCTACTTTTACTGCTTTGAAACTCACTTTCAGATAAAGCACAACAACTCTACTAGGTCAGGCCAATTGTCCATCCAGGTCAGTCTCTTTTTTGCCAATTGCCACTGACACAGGTAGTGTAAGAACAGGACAGGAACATAAGGGACGTGTTTCCCCTTGTACTCTCCCAGCTTCCAGCACTTTGTGGCTCACATCCTAAGCTAAAGCTGATGTTTGGAAGGCTTTAAATAGTTTCTTTCCAGGATCTTGTCCAATTTCATTTCAACCCCAAACTTCCAGCAACTGCAACAGCACCTGTTCTGCTGTTTAAGAATGTGATATATCAGAAGTATTTATTTGTTTTTGCTTTGAGCCACCTGCTAATTTTATCTAATGCTCCTTCCCTGTTTACCATCTCCATCCCATGCCCGATTTTACAGGCTTCTGTCATATTCTTTGCTTGCAGCCTTATTTTCCTAAACTGAAGGGTCACTCTGGACCTTCAATTAACCTTATCAGCCTTTCCTGCATCTTCTCTGGCTTTTCTGTGTCCTCTTTGAGCTTGCTCAGTAGAAATCCAAGGTCATCTATTGCAATGTATGACTGCAGCTCATTCTGCCCCTCTGTATCACGAAGCTGCCTTTGAACACAGCCCATAAGTGACAGGAGAAGGCCACCACTGATGCCACCCTTGGGCCTGACCCGTAGAGCTTGACACAAAAGAAGGTTATTTTTGTTCTGCAGCCCATCCATTTATGTCTGTGGATTGTCCACTCTGCTTTGCAAGCCTTGGCTACCCAAGGCACAGCTTATCTGAAAAGAAGCAAGCTTGGCCTTTCTGGTGTATTTTATGATATTTTTTTTTTCTCCTACACTGATGAACAAGGAATGGGTACATTTGCAAGGTGGGACATGTAAGGGGAAAAGCATTTCTTGGCTCACTGATGGGATTAGGAAAGTAGCTTTGTAAGACCTGTAATAAGGGTAGTCAAAAATAGTTCCCTGTCTAGCAGATGGGAAAATGATAAACCCAAAAAGTGTTGTTATGTGATTTATCTATCTAGAAGATTTAAGTCAATAGCAGGAAAGCTTTTTGCAAAGAAAAGGCAGATCAGACTGCCTTGAAGACAAATTCAACTCTGCACACAACTGTGCCTATAGTAAACTAATTTTCTGAAAAGTGGAGTTGTATATTTATTATTTCCTTGGCTTGTGTCTATCTAATCAGTCTTTGTTCATGTCAGCAGCACATCCATAATAAGAAAGTGCTGTGTGGATTGTGTGAACTGGAATTAGAAATGTGATAATCAGCCAAACCGTTGGAGGCAATGTAAAAGCTGCCTGGAATTTGCATTCCTCTAGCCGAGGAGAAAACCTTATATGTGCAAATGAGTTATTGGGGCTTTTTCCTTCCTGATATGTTATAACCAAATTTCTCCTGAAGCAGCACTTCCCTGACAGCAGGCCAGCTCACACTGGGGTGCCTCCATGCCTGGTTAGACCTGTTCCAGCCTGGTGGGGACAGCTCTGCTGTTACTCATATGTGAGGTGATGTGGCAGATAAAGGCACAGAGATGCATGTATGCCATGGAAATATTTGCTGATATATAGGTGGGCCCTTGGTTTCATCATAAGGACACCACAATTAGGATCAGAAAAATCCATTTTCCCATCTGTACCATTCTGATAATATTAATCCATCCCATCAAGATGTTCTGAAAGTAGCTAAGAATTAGAAAAGAAGCCTCACTCTGTGATCCTCACAGTGCCTCAGTATCCTAAATTGTTATCAATCCTGATGTGAGCAATCTGCCAGTTACCTGGTTATTCTTCAGCCTCAGGCTTTTCTGTCCCTATCTTCTTTGGCTCCTTTCTTCCCATATTTGGGTTCACATCACAATTGCAAGGTTATAAAGGTGTAAGGAGAGACTGTAAGCACAAGCCTGATGTTACAGGAGGGAAGGTATGAAGTGCTGAGCAGGTAAAAGCAAGGTTAGAAGTGATGAGTAGGACAAGTTCAGCAAAGTCTGATCCTAAATTCAATAGCAGCTCTTTATGGCTACCACACCTTTCCTGGGTGCAGGAGGAGAAAATTGTGGGTGAGCCACTGGTGTGCTGCAGTTCAGTCCCTGTGTTCAGCCCTGCCCATACCCAGTGTCCCTGCTGTCATGGCAAGAAAATGAGACAGAAGAAGGTGAAACTTGAAATGAAGAGTTTTTTTCATTTTAAAGACCTGTCCTGACATACACTCCAGGGCATACATTGCTTATCAAATCATTCTTTAATGTACATACTTTTGAACCATTCCTGGAAAATATTTATCCATATTTATAAAATGCAGAATTTGACATTGCTCTATACATAAAGAACACTCTCCTCCCGAAAGCTGCTAATCAGCTAAATGAGTTTTGGCATGTTTTAATGGTTTGGATAACTAAAAGATAGATGAGTCAGCTCACCCTGCATCAGGACAGACCTGTGTCCCTTGTTGGGTTCCATGACCCACCACAATCACCCCCCTGCCATTAAGAGCTGGATATTTAAGTTCTCAAGGGTACAACCTGAGAGAGGGAGACAGAACAATCTCCCTTTCTGCAGTTCTAGGGGCATAATGGGACAGGTCTGTACCCATCTTTTGGTTTCTGAAATTCAGGCTCATTGTCCCAGCCTGAACCTACTCCCTGCTCACATTGATGCTGTGTTTAGTGGCAGGTGCCAGAGCTCATCCCAGCTCCACTGGCATCTGGAAGAGCAGGAAATATGAAGGGAACTTTAAGTCTGAAATGTAGGAGACTGTCTGAAGAGTTCATAGCTAAGACATTGTGCACCAATGATTGGAAACAGGAACTCACAGGAGTTCTTGGACTTATTCCATTGTCTAGTGGCAAAAGGAACATTTCAGGACAGAGGAAGCTGATTACATTCTTCCCAATAATATTCTTCTTCAAAGAGACTGACATGTCTTTCTGGTTAAACAGAAATATGAGCTGACAAATGTGGTTATACACTTGAAAAGTAGCAAATCTCAGCTCTGTGTTGCTTACTCAGGCATTGTGAAGGATGTGAGGACAAAATAGCTGAGTTATATCCAAATGCAGTATTTTGCAGGAAAGTGATATGAGGATGCAGATCAATTCTTCTCCTGCTCTCAGTCTCCCTCAGCTCTTTTCAGCCTTGAGAAAAGACTCGATGAAAAAAATCTGACCCACTCAATTTTAAATTCCCTTGGGTGAGGTTGTTCAGGAAAAGGTGTTGTCATAAGAAGAGGGGTTAATGTAGCAGATGAAAATCAGAGTTGTGTTCACTGCACTGGCAGCTTGAGTTTCACCCCAGCTGACTCCTGCTCACATGCAGGAGGTCCTGCCTTTGATTAAGGGATGCTCTAAAGCCGAGCTGCTTTGGGAGGGGGCAGCTGAATTGCAGAGGGGCTGCTGTCCCTGCTGACACTGCTCATGACAGTAGGTGTTTTATTTCTTTTTCTTTCACTCTCAGGGAAGAAATCAAATATAGTAAATCCTGGCTTGCAGTGACAGCCAGCTCCTACAGGAGATGGAAAGGAGCACAAACAGTGTAAGAGGGGATGTTGTGAGGGACTGTAGCAGGATGGTGTCAATAATTGGAGAATTTGACAAAGACTAATTGTTTATACATGCAATTTTTTTAGTGTTACTTACCCAAAATACATTTTGGCTAAATATTTCTTTTCAGGAGTCTTATTGTAGCAGTTCCAAAGAGTCTTTATGATCTATTTGCTCTCTGCAATAATGTGTCATGGTCTGGGGTAGTAATAGCAGTTTCCTGTTTTTTTACAGAATGTGATAAGCCTCAGCCACAGAAAGATGAAGGAATTCTGTCAGGAGGGATTCAGTATCAAAACCAGAATTGAAATTTTAAATTTTTCTATTTCAAATTGCACTTCTCACATAAAGGGGACCTTTTCTGCTGGCTGGCTCACCTAGCTTGTATGTAACAGGTGCCTCTATTTAAATTAGCATTCCTGAACTCTCGTTTTTCTTGGGCTTTTTTGTATCACAGCACCCATTCATTCCTGCTTGTTACTTGAGAAGACTGGAGAGTAGACCAGACAAACCACACCTCCTTCTTGGGTTACAAAGCAGGTAACTCAGGGCCTGGTTTGCTCAGGATGCCTTCAGTTGTATCAGTGCCTGTTTCCCATCCTCATATCCAAAGACAGTGTTTTGTGCTCAGTTATCTCAGCCAAGTGTCTTCTCCTCAGGTCTCCCATCAGTATGTGTTTCCCATGGGCAGGTGCATTTGCAGAGATCTTTGTTAATTTTTCCAACAGAAATAGTTTTATGGAGGGTAGAAGGACAAACACTGACTTCTTTCTGAACAGTGATTTAGTTATTAGCAAGTAAGAGCCAGCAGAGAAACTCAAGCAGAATGAGATTTTTGTGGGTACTGTGTCCCTGCAATGTGAGATTATATTTCGATGTTTGGGAAAACCAAAGAGACACATGGAATAATCCTTGATTTTGCAATTATGACAGATATTGCTGAGCACACAGAGAGGAAACCAGCATATTTTAATGCACTTCTTTGGCTCTCTTGGAGGAAATCTGAAGGCCTGTGTGAGTGTGTCTGTCTCTGACAGGCTGTGATGATATACAGCCACCTTGCAGGTGTACTGAGTAGGCTTTAATTTAGTTAAATCAGGTAATCCTTTGGCAGGAAACTCTCTGCATAAATACCCTGAGGTGTTGGCAGATCTGGTGAGTGCATGGTTGCATTTTCACATCTCTTGGTTGTGGTGCAGACACGCTCTTTATTGCAGTCAGTATGTTGTTTGCTCAGATTTTTTTGTATTGTGAAGTTTAAAAGGATGCTCAAGAAAGTATTCTGCTGAGTTTCAGATGACTGGGATTACCATTTCAGATTGGGGTGTTGATGCATGTACTGCTTAGACAAGGGAGAGGGCAAATGAAAGGTTTAGATTTTGTTGATCAGAGCTTGCTGAGTGATTTTGGATAAATCAGATAAAAATTTTCCCGTTCGGGTGCTTGCAGCTCATTTCCTAAAACCCTGTGGCACAATGCCAGAACAGTCTTCAGTAGCACAGTGGAATCTGAATCCAGTGAGTGCCCTTTGCCTTAGCTAAGGCACTTGGGCAGTTATTTAAATAATTTCTATGGATTTGGGTGTCAGATCAAGTTTACAGTTCTTGCCTTAAGATCTCTGTTTACACAGCTGGCAAAAAACGTGGAAGAGTGAGCTCCCTATTTTGAGCCTGAATTTCATGAGAGTGTTGAATGTAGAGGGGAGCCTCATTTGACAACAATCTCACTTCATTCAGCATCATCGCCAATCTTCCTTAATTTAATTTAGCTGAACTATCAGCATCTGATGCACATTAATATAGGATGGAGATTTGAAGAGTCATTGGTCTGAGGCAAATAGGAAATGATGGTTGATGTATTTTGAGGCTTTTGGAAAAGGAGCTGGTATTTACTGTCCCATTGCTGCATCCCCAGTAAGCTTTGAATCGTCCTGCAGTTCTGGGAATGAGTCTGGAGCTACAGTGTCCTCTGCTGTGGGTATTTCTGTAGGCAGAGGCAGCTGTGCTGGAGCTCATGGACTTTATTTTACCAGTGCAGTCAGTGAGGGAGAAGAGAGCCAAGAGTCTGAAAGTCAAAGGCATGCTGATGTTTCTGGGAAGGAGGTGTTGGTAGCACAAGTAGTAATGCCATGTGTCACCAAACAGCAGAAAAAGCCAGGAACAGGTTTTCTTCCCCAGAAAACAGGTTTCTGAGAGATTTCTGAAAAGGAGGTGGAAGTGTCGAACTCCCAGAACTGGAAAGAAAGGAGCAGAAACTGTGAAAGTGGTTTGGCTTTTTGCTTTCTAACTCCCTGTGTTTCATCCTAATGATTTAATGGGCTGTTGAAGGTACGTGGGTGAGTTCTTGGAATCTAATCCACCTATAAAAATCTCAACTGGTCCTGTCAGTGCTTATTAGCTGACATTGAGCTTCCTTCATTTCAGCCTTTCATCTCATGACAGAAGAGGTTTGCAGGTGGGGCCTCTGGGTAGGTTTCCTGTCCTGCCTTCTTGGGCACATGCTGAGCGTGACTCTTCCAAAAGCAGACTCAGTGTGAATCAAGCTCATGTGATGCTTGAACCTGAAATACATGAGTTATGGATCACAAACTTCTACTCTTCTGTGATTTTATTTTATATATAAAATATATGTGACTAGGCCTTGTTGTCATGTGGTTTCAACCCAAATATTGTGCCACATTAGGCACAGAATTTTCGTTGTGTACAGGGAATGGCAAGGCACAAGATTCTGAAGCAGTGTGGCTGTGCACAAGTAACTGGTGACAGATATCTAAAGATACAGCCCATTGTGCTTTTCAGTGAGTTATTCTGTGTCCATATGGTTTTTAATGCTGTAAGTAAATGTAGGTTTTCATGGCATTAAAAATCACAGCACAATTTCTGGGCTTAGCTTTTCAACACTATAAAAGCTTCCTTATGTGAATAACTCATGGAGAAACTATTCATAGCAATAACTGCTTCTCCCAGCCCTAAGGATTTCTATTTTATTTTGCATAAACCTTGCCATACAGGCAGGACAGGGAGCATCTGTCCCACTAACATTATGGAATTCAACTTTTTACAGGAGATGTTATTGAAACATAGGCATGGGGGTGGATGAGTTGGGGGTGCAAGCAGCAGAGGGGCTTCAGGGCAGAAATGTATTGCTATTTCTTACTCCAGGATCATGTTTACCTGGGATTGCTGTTACAATTTTTTCTTCTTAGAAGATGTAATTGGAGGTGAATTTTACTTCCTGTTTAAAAAGCACCAAACTGTACTGTTCCTTCTGCAGAACCAGCAGAGTTACTTTAGACTGTTTTTCAACCCTTGTTAAAAACACAGGGTTTGGCAGTCAGGCAGGCTGGGTTTCAGGATTTTCTATTACTAAATTCCTGGTACTGTTTTGAGTATTGGAGCCTGGCAGTTATCTGTAGCTGTCTGACAAACACTTGCTTGTCTTCGACTGTTCTCACAGGCAGCTTTGCTTGATTTCCATGAGGGTTTTTTTGGCAGCCGCTTAGATCTAAGAATACATTATCAGTCCCCATCCAGGTCCCCATAACTTGTAAACCAGGCTGTACCCAGGCTCTCTGGAGGCAGCAAAGGGGAGAATCTCCTCTGTGGGCTGTGGAGCAGCAGAGATGATCCAGGACTGTGGCAAGTGGTTTGGTGGCTGTGGTTGCCTCTGCCCCTTTGTGAGAGCATCCTTAGCCCTTCATCAGCTTGGATCCAGCGCAGCCATAAAGCTGGTGGAAGGTAAAAAATTATTTGCCAGGGCAAAGCTGCTCTTTATGCTGAGAGTATGAACACAAAGACCTTGCTGGGGAAGGGGAAGGTTTGAACTCATCCCGCTGTCCTCAGCCATGCTTTGGCTGGTTTGGCCCATCTCTGCCCCATCCTTGCTGCAGCAGAGGCCAGAGATGTCTCTGGCAGAGCCTCTCCATGTCCTGCCCTTCCCAAACTTCATTCGTCTGGTTTTATGGAGACCTTCCACCTCTGTGTCCAGCAGGTTTGGCTCTGGCAAGAAAGAATGTGCTAAATTCTCAGCACAGAGCAAAGAATGTAAAACCAGGAGGTTTAACCTCGGGGTGTGTCACCCAGGCATGCCCCAAGCCCAGGTGTCTCTCTGTATTGAGTGGTATAACATTCATCCCGCTGCAGCAAGGCTGCCAAGCCACGCGGCTTGGCAATCGGACGTGCAGGCGGATTGTTCTTTGACATGTTTAGAGAGGCACACCTACCAGGCAGCATGTTTGCCCACATTTGAAAGAATCTTAATTGAAACAAGAGGGATTACAACATTCAGTGTTCAGTCTCAGGCTGCAGGAGTGATTTCAATTAATTAAATGGCATCAGGACAAGTTTGGGAGTTGTGTAAGAGCATAAAATCCAATATAAAGGAGTCATGGAAAGGCATCTCAGCGCGGCTGTGAAATGAGGGAGGCACCTTTACTGCCCTGTTCTGTTGTGCATTTGGTGCTCAGGATTTAGAGAAGTGCCATTTTTTTGTAGTGGCAATCAATTAGACAAATATTGCATTCATTCAAAAGTATTTCCACAGTCTGTGGGATTCCTCTTGGGGATCTCTGATGGATCTGGGTTCCACAGTCCTTCCACTGACACACACAGTACCCTTCATGCTGCCTGGTGGGATTGTAATTGTGTCTTCTCATTCTCCACATTGTTGGTCTATAAATGCTTCTATTTCCACTAGTGAGGGAATCAATTTTTTTTTAATGTCATAGGTCTTTCTATTTCAGTTTCTTTAATACACCTTATGGAACATCAGAAAGAATGGCTTGTTTTTCTTCTATTTTCTTAGACACGGCTTTATACTAAAGTCCCCAAACTTCTCTAGGACAGTTTTACACGTAGAAAATCTGTAAGATGTCCAGCCTGGATTTTTACATTGAATGTTTGTTCTAAAAACCTGAGTCTTTTTTTTTTTTTTTTTTTTAATTTCCTTATTTATGTGTGTACATGTGCACAGTTACAGGTACAGGCAGCTGGAAGTTGGTAACCTGTAAATTTGGTAGCAAATCAAATTGCACAGTCAAATCAAAATACAGTCCATGGCCACGACTGAAGTTATAACACCCATTTCTATAAGAACTAATGCATGCATGGCAAAGACCAGCTATACAAAAAACCTCAACCCAGAATAGTTTAAGTTGTTTTGAATTTTAAAATATTGGAGAATAAAAGTGGCAGAGACTGTGCAAGTCAGATATGAACAGCTTGCTGTAGAAGTTACTCTGAGGCAGGAAGTACATGAGCAGATATGTAGAGTGAATTGTTAACTCTCTTGGAGTCCAGGTAATGTTCACTGGAAGTCTCTCTATTGATTTTTATCGGGATTTAGATCGAGACTTTTGCTTGAGAGTGAAATGAGAGATGGAATCAATCACAAACCATTTCCTCTCTTCCAAAATACAGCTTCACTAAATAACAACAATAAATGAACAAATCAGCTCACTGTGGCTTGTTCCATCAGTTTTGTAGATGTGCAGCACGCTTTTCAGTGTTGCTAAGGTGGTGTAGTATTCTGTTTTACATTTTGCCACTATGTTTTGTAAAAAATTTAAGAGGTTTCTTAGATATTCATAGCATGATAGAACAAGTCATAAATCATTGCTGTGTGGTAGGTAGGAAATGTCCCCAGGATTCACAGAAAGGGGAGCAGAATCAGAGGAAAATAAAATTGTGGAGTTGGAGTGCTCTTTAATTTCCCTTGTTTTTATATCCTATACTATTATTTCAGTTGAACATTTACAATTTTTTGTGATCATAGCTCATGAATAATTGCTGGGTTTATTATCATATTATGTACAATGGAAGTCTGATTCTTGCTTCATAAATAGATACAAACCAGGAATTAGTTGAGGTATTAATTTTTCATATGTGTATATAAATGAGAAAAGAAATCAAAATTTATGAAGCAGAATTACCAGCCTAAATTTATTTCAGCTTATTGAATCTGTAGTATCTAATGTCCCTGGTTTCTGGAATTATATTACTTTTTAAAAGCTCTAATTTTCTTTCTTTAAAAAAATTGAAACAAAAATAAAAGCTTTTTTTTTTTTTTGTCCCATTGGAATTTATAGCCCCTTATAGTGGAGAAAAATATTGGAAAGACTTAATGTTTCAAAAGAAGAAAACATAGGAATCCTGACATTTATAGGTTTAAATGCCGTGACACTTTCAGGGTTGAGCTGGTGACTTTTTGAGGCATTTGAAAGCAGTCTTAGTGCTGAATACAGTGTGTGCACACAAATGTTGTGTTCATCACAGTAGGACCATATGCATTAAAATGGCTGTATGGGACTATTGTTTGTTTAGTCCTGGGACATGTCCATGGAAAACCAGGCAGCTAAACCAGAAGCTGGCTTCATAATCAGAGCTGCATTACACAGGCTCCACATGCACAGCTTTAGGCACAGTTCTTTGACAGTTTTGACTCTTGGTCTGGGTTGTGCAATGCTCAAGCAAAGGTGGCTGAGCTGCCTGTGATGCCAATCAATGAATGAGTTAAAAGTGGATTGGCTTGTGAGACATCTATGACTAATCCAGTGTTTTGGTAGCTCTGCTGTGGCCATATCAAGTCTACTTCTAACAACACAGCTATTGAAATGCTGGGTTATATTTACATTCAAGAGGGGAATGGTTTGTTGGTGTTGCTGTACCTAACTCAGAGTGTGAGATCCAGCATTTGTGCCAGGGGATCTGAAACACCCCGAGCAAAACAAGGTGTTTGGGAGCACGTTCAGCTTGGCCACACTCTGGTGTCATGGCCAGCAGAAACCACAGCTCTCAAAAGTGACAGTCTTCCCTTATGCATGGAGTAGATAAACAGCCTAAGAATCCAAACCTAGATTAGTTACATTGACTTATTAAAGTATAAATGACCCCCTGTGAATCCCAGAGGGAATTTTTTTGAAGAACTGTTTGACAAGGTCAGCAACTCAGTTTGGAAATCGCAGAAAAACCCACCCTCAGCTTGAGCAGAATGGCTGGGGAGGTTTTTAGGCCTGTTCACAGGAGTGAGGGTGGGCCTGGCATCCTCAGCCAGAAAGGGTAAGGTCCATATTGGAGACAAGGCACGTAGATCCCCTGGGAGAAACACTGGAGCACAGGGAAGGGGAAATAGCCTATATTGTTGAACTGAGTATGTAAGAATGAAGGCTTCATGGCATTTCAATGAAATTCCCTTGTTTCTGTCTGCAGCACAGACCTGTGCATTGCAGCCTTGCACTGCTGGGGACAACTGGGAAGCCCAGGTGCCCCATGAAGTAAGGTCAAATGAGAATCAGCTTCATTATCCAAGTGGGATGAAATGTATGGAAATGGAAAGCAGATGAGATCTGAAAGATTCCTGAAGCAAGACAGCTTGTCTTCAGGAAAAACCAAATAAACAAATTCATGACTGGCCATGATTAGCCACATTTCAGACTAGAGTCATCCCGTGTGTTACCATCATGATAAGCATGTGCTTTTTCCATGAATTTCTGTGGCACGTTCCGTTTTGCACATTATCTGCAAGCTGGCCTCTCACAAAGCCAAATATTTGAGCAGGAGTCATCGCCATGGAGTTGGAGGGATCAGATCAGCAGCCCAAGAGCGAGCGGGGGCAGCTGAGTCAATGGCAGAGGCTGACCCCAGCAGCCTGCCAGGAACGGGCAGCTCCGCATTCCAGCCCGGCGCGGTGGGAACGCCGCCAGCCCCGGCTGCCCAGGAAAAGTCATGAATTAATGCATGTCTCTGCCGAGGAACAGGGATCTGCTGGGGCCTCTTGGGAAGGAAGGGAATGCACTGGTTTGTGCTTCTGTCCCCTGCTCAAAGAGCAGCTTTTAACCCTGGGGAGTGTATAAATACAGGGTTTGTAAACCAAGATGTGAAGGTTGTTATTTTGATCTACATCTCGTTGTGGATAATGCTCTACATTTTTGATGTAAACGGTACAATGGGTCTGGCTCCAAAAGAAGCGTGTAGCTCAAGGGATAAATTGCATCTCTTCTCAGGGGAGTAAGAGATGCTGCTCTGGTTAAGTCTAATGCAAGCTAATTTCTTCAGAGCCCAGTGTATTCTACTGCTGATGTCTTGCCTTTGTTGGGTTTTGTTTCACATGATTAATTAACCATACTGCTGCTTCCAAGCACCTGAGACCCCTTTGAAGTTGCAGTTTGATCAATTGATATGTGTTGGGCTACAGGTATAAACAACCTCAGAGCATTAAGCTGACACTTTAAGTAGTTTTACAGCCCGAAAACTTTCCTAGGAAGAAGTTCTCCCTGCTGAATCAGGACTTCATGTTCTAGCAAAGTCTCTACCACCAAATGTTGGCTTTGGTCTTTAAAAATGCCTGTTGTTCTAAGCAAACATCACTTTTACGATATGCATTGCCACATGTTTAAGGCAGTTGTATTGGCTAACACAGCTCTCCAGAGAGAAGAGAACTGCAGCCTGTAAGGGATCTATACAGTGATTAATAATCTGCTGTGGAAGAGCTCATTGTGAGGACTATCTGGTTTTTTTTTCTCTGCAAAGTGCTCAGTATTTGTGATGGTGTAGCTGATCTATGACAGTGTTGCAGAGCTGAGTGGACAGGTTTGAATTTGATGCCGGTTCTCCTGGGATTTGCAGTAATCTGTCTCTGTGCTTTGAGCCATCTGACCTTCCCCTCCTTTGGCAAGGCCAGCTCACCGGTGGGTGTTCCCACCAGGGAAAGTGATGGTGTGAGCACATTGTGCTCCTGCTTCCTCTTCCTCAGCAAACCTGGGAGCAGGAGCACCATGAGCAACCAGGATGCAGGAGGGAAGGAAGAGATTTGTTAACAGAGTCTGGTAATCCCCACAGGAATACAGAAGGACGTAGCAACATCTGCGTTTTCAGGAATCGTCCCTGTAACCTCCATGAGGGAATGAAATCCTGCAAGCACCTGGCTCCCAGCAAGGTCCCATCCCACTACTGATGTCATCAAAATCACAAATCTTCTGCCCATGCAATTGCATGATTATTTCCAGCCTTAGTCCTGAATCCAGTCTTGTTCAGCAGGTGCTTTAGTCCTTGGCCAAAGGTTTGAGATCTGTCTGAAAGGCTGCTGGGAGAGCCCAGAGCTGAGTAAAGGAAGGATGAAGTTGCTCTGGATGACTGTGAATATTGAGGTGTTTCCTGCATCCTTCAGTTCGTATATATTGGTGGCAGACAGTTTCCCTGTGTTCAGCACACATTTCTCCTTTCTTCATTTAATTGAGATAAATCCCCTGTGTCATCCAAACCAAAGGGCTCCAAGTGTGAGAGAGGAAACCAGCATAGGGAAGAGGAGGAGAACAGGAAGGCAGTCAAGGGAAAGGACTGAGCCAGTTTTCCTTGATCACATTGTGGCACGTGGCCGGGAATCACAGGGTCCCCGGCTGCGTGTCCTTCCATCTACAGCAGCCGTCCACATGTCTGTCACACTCTGACACTGGATCTGCAGCAACTGTTGCTTCGGCAGCTGCTGGCACGTACTTATCATCAGAGGTGTTGAAAACAGAGCCAGGGCAAAATGTCATTAAAACTCCAGCTCTGGACACCAACAAGAGAAAAATGGAAAAGTGGCAACATGGGATGCATGTATTTTTTAGTGCAGGGTTTGGGAGATTTTTTTTTTTTTTTTTTTTTTTTTTGGATTTTGCTTGATTTCAGGTAGCAACCAAAGGAATGAAACAAAATACAGTTCCCAATGTGTTCTGTTGTTCCTGCATGGTTTTATTTCTACCTATTTCTTGCTCTCTGCCATAGTATGAAGGTGTGCAGTGGCTGGGAGCCTTGTTACTGCTGGTGGGACACAGGGCTTGGGCAACAAGGTCGCTGATTGGTGCTGATGTGTCTCAGCAATGACAGAGTTATATAAGTATGTCCTTTGGGGATCCTTTTCCCTTTTGCATATTACTGAGGGACTCCCACAGATTGGGCCTTGTTTACCTTGGCCATTTTAGTGCAGGGCAGGCTCTGGTTGATACCCGTTTGTTTCTGCAGTTCTCGCCTCCTCCCATGGCCAGCTGTGCCCCCTGCCCAGCTCTGATTATTTTCCTTCACACTAAATGGTTTTGATTCACCATCAGAGCCTTTATTTTCACTGTGCCTTTGTTTACTGAGATGAAGCAATGCACTCAGAGCCCAGAGTAACACAAATAATTGCAGTTTGGGGGAAACTCTTCCCCCAGCCCCTGAGATCTCAAGTTTCCTGCTCTGCCTGCTTGGTACCAGTGGTACCACACACCCAGCTCCCATTTTGTCTTGGTTTGCTGGTTGCAAAGTTTCAGGTTTGTGCTGGGAAGTTACTTTCGTACAAACTCCAGGACTTTGAGGGGTGGCAGAACTCGACACGATCTGTGTTTGGAATAGGGCTCAGTGCTCTTTTGGCATCACTGAGGTGGACAGGGCTGAGTCAAATGCTATCACAAATCCCACACTTGGCTCCACATAGTGTGAATACCTTGGACAGAAACTCTGCAAGGCCAGTGGCCAGCCACGTGATAGTCCAGAGATCTCAGCTGGCCTGGGCTGGTGTTCAGCTTGTACCAACCACTGACACAGCTGAGTTGTTCCAAACTGGATTCTGTTCAAGTTCTACAGAACTTCAGGGATGCTTCATACTCAATCTTGTATCAAGAAAAAGTATCACTACCAGCTGCCTTCTCCAAAACAGTGACTGAATTGCTGTTACAGTGGTGAGACTTCAGTAGACTACATCTGTTTAATCAATGCAATTGTTGGGATTTTTTTTTTTAAGAGGAAAAAAAGGCTTCTTTTGGCCATAGCTTTACACTGTAATGGAACAAGTGGTGCAAATGAACTGCTGAAGCCCTTTGTTCTTCCAAGAGCCCATAAGGACAAATCTTAGGGGAACTTATGGAGAGCCATGACCATTATTCTGTACCATCCTGCCTTCTCTTACAAGGAGAACATTGCAAAAATTCCTGATATGCTTTGCAGTCATTCTGGAAGCTCATGGTTGATAGGAGTTGAGGATCTCATGCTGTCTCTGCAGTATCACCTATTTTTCTGGCGGTATCGAGAACATACCTCAGAAAAAAAACAGGCTCAGGAAAGCAAAGGATGTGGTTTTCTCGGCAAGTGCAGTCTCCTAATCTTATGTCCTCTGAGACTGGACTGGAAGGACTAGAAACCAGTCCCCTTTTCTATCTAGTTTTTGCAGGACCTGGCTCAGCTCATGTGCTGTCAGCCACCAACCCTTGTCTGGGTGGCTTTTTAAAGCCAGCTGGTATTTTACCACCTGAATGATTCATTTGTGTTGAGCAGCAGAAGCAAACTCCCAGCGTGACATATATTTTCACCAGTGTTCTATAAACTGGGGTAATATATAGATGTTTACTGCTTGCAGAAGTGCCTGAGAACTTTGTCACAGTGTTTGTGGAGGCAGATTCAATCCAAATGGCTTCCTGAGCAGGAGCCCTGGGTATCTCAGGGATATGCAGACACTGAGATGCAATGCACTTGTCCCAGAGCTGCCAGTCCTTCGAGGAACAGGTTGCAGCACTTCCATGCTTTAACAACTGAAAGCAACCAGTTTTCCAGTGCAATAGTTACTTGTTACAAAGAGAAAACAACTCATAATTTATTTTCAGGAATGAGGTCAAAGCAGTGCAGCTTGGGAGGGACGTGACGGGTGCAGCAGGTTGGCGATGAGATAAAAAGCTAAAAAGCCTTTCCTTGCTAGGTTAAATCCAGCTTCAGTCAGCAGTGACTGAAATCTTTTCTCATCTGACAGTTGTTCCCCGTGGCCTTTGCAGTGTTGGCTTTGCTCCCTGACATCTGAGTCAGAACTTGCATAACCAGCCCCCTGCTCAGGCCTGCACAGGGCTGGGGCAGGTTGGCAGGGAAGCATCCGCTGGCCTTGCTGGGATCACACGTGTCCTGTGAAGAGACCTTCTGCTCTTCAGAAGGGTTCAGGTTGAATGTGCTTTCTTCCAGTTTTGAAGCCCTGACCCCTGCCTGTTTCCAGCTGTCTCAGTGGGCAGGGTGGAGCTTGTAGGAATCATCTGCTCCAAGCTGATGGGCAGCATTTGAGTGGCTCTGCCAGGGCTGTCGCAGCAGCCACACCAATTGTCCATCTGGTCCTGGCTGGTGGAGTCATCCCTTCCCCAGGAAATCTGGTCCTGCCCTCAGGTCCCTTTCTTACAGCCTGCTCTGAAGCCCCTCTCCTGTGTGCACAGGATTAAAGCCTTAACTATAAGAGCTTACAATTCTTCTGTGCATTTCCTTTCCTTGACCACTGCGGAGTTACAGAAGACAACAGGGCAGGCAGTCAGACCTCTGCCCACAGGCTGCCCTCTAATGCAGAGCTTTGTGAATCATCAGTGTGGCTTTCTTACTCATCCATCTCAGGTGGGAAACACTGGGAGCAGATGCTTAAGAGCGGTCTGTCCACGCTTCTTTTCTCCTGCAGGTCAGAGCTGCTCCTGCAATTGTTCCCCTTTTAGTATATTACATTCATATTGTAGACTTTGTCTGCATCTCTCCTGCCCAAGATTTTGGATACTGTGTTGTCTCTAGTTAGAGAGGCAGCAAACCTCAAGGAAGAGCTTCTGCAAATGTACCTGCTTGGAGATGTGCCAAATTTTATCCTGACGCAAAGGAAACACCAGTCTGTTCACCTTTGTGAATTTTATGACTGCTGGCTTTGCCTAACTTCTGCAGCTTCCAGTGTGCCAGTTTACACCTGGCTGTCTGTGAGCAGGCATGGCTCAGACATCCTGAATCCAAGGACTGAAGTGATGCTGTAAAATCCCCACCCCACTCTGGAGTATTAACTTGAGCGGGAAATGAGGCTGGCTTGGTATGTCAGTGTGAACTGCCTGTCCACAGCTGATGCTGATGTGCAGGAATGGGATCAAAGTCTCTGGAGACACTTGCAAAAGATGAGAACTGGAGGGATGGAGAGGAGCAGAATGCAAGGGCAGGGGTAGATCTGCTGAAATACATCACATTTCCCACTGAGCCAGGGGAATCTCTGGCATGGAGGTGTCCTGTGCTCCAACAAGCCTGCTGTTGAGCTATTCATTCTCAACATGCCAAGTCCTTTTGGCTTCTATGTTTTCATTTGCTTCATAGCAGGATGACAGCTCTGGGGAGTAGAAGAAGCCAGGAAAGTGACTTTATCATGTGCTGGAGGCATGCTGTAATAGTGACCTGGGATGGGCTGTGGGGTGAAGCTGGGGTTGGATGACAGAGGAGGGGAAGGATTTCCTGGAGATGCAAACTGCCTGACTAGCCCTTGGAAAAACTTACTCTGCCAAAGAGCTCTCAGGCTCTTTCCTGCCAGAGGTTTGCAGCACCACAGGGCTGGGTGTTGAGAGGGGGAATCAGCTCCTGTTGGGCAGCCAGGCAAAGAAAGCTACCCTGTGCATGCTTTTGGGGGCTGGTCTGTTGACTTGGCAAGTGGAGGAGATAGGTCTAAATCAGCCTGCATGTTGAAGATGAAATTGCAAGAAAAAAATAAACGTGTGAGGAATTCCTCTAACTTATTCTCGTAGCATCAGTCTGTACTGGTCCTGAAATGGAGAGTCAGATGTGACATTTTAGCAGGAAACGTGGAGGGGAGAGGAGATGGTTGGTCTGAAGAAGAAGGAGGCAGATCAGGAGTGAAGAAAGCCTACATGGTTGGGAAGGCACAGGCCAACCCTGTGCCCTGTAGTTGGTGCAGAAATATCAGAAATGTTGCAGACAATAGAAGCACATGGCAACAGAGATATGAAATCACACCACGTGTTGATTGATCCAATGCAATGGAAATCACTGAAATGTTGTCCCCTCCCATCAGTTTGAATTTTATTAATGGGCAGATAAGAAGAATAAGATGATGGAGTTTAACTTGATAGGATCATTGAACATCCCAAGTTGAGTTTTTGTTCATTCCATGTAAGTGATATTTATCCAGGTATGAGCTTGAAATTCCCTTTAGGCTTATGTTAACAAATTGGGGATTAATTTCTGGCTGAACGCCTTACGTAGGATGGGCCCAAGTGTTCATGGCTCTCTTGGGCAGGTAGCAAACGCTTGCTAAGCCTGTTTGACTTCACAGCTGTGGCAACACCAGCATCTAAAACTCTGTAGAGATATCTACTGGTAACCCTTGGACAGCTTCTTGGAGTACTTCCTGGCTCCATCCTGAAGTTTAAATGTACAGATGTGATATTGCTGCTCCTCAGCCTCATTTCATGGCTGGGTATCATAATAGTACTTTATTGGTAAGAGTGTGGAGAGTCACAGCAAGAGGACAGGGCTTAATTGGATTTTATTCTTACCCAGTTTCTGTGCTGAGAAAAGAAAATAAGATGGTAACTGATTCCTCGTGTATGGGCAGCATGGACTTGCCAGGGGTTGATAAGTACATCCCAGTTCAGGGCTTTGATATAGTTGTGGGTTTGGTGCCTGGCTATGCAGCTGTCTTCTTTTCCCTCCCTTGTGCCCTCAGCCAGACCCTAGATGGACAACTCTGTCCCACTGGAGAACTTGGGCTATTGTTTCCTGTACACTACCAGGGGTAAAAACCAGCAATGCCACTGTACAAAGTGATTCTGCTTCGCTCCTGGCCCCTTTCCCACTGCTGCCTGCCTGTGCCAAGAGGAGTGTTTGTACTGCACTGGAAACCAGTCTGGTTTGGAACTAACCAGAAGGATGGAGGCCTGAGGTTCTTTGTCATCCACATCACCTTGAGATCTAATTGTGAAAGGCAGAAGAAAGCTGGTGCTGCATGGATCATTTCAAGAGAAGGGGAGGGGAAGTTCTGTGCCAGCTGGTGTCTAGAGAAAGCAGCCATTTACTGCACTTATGTTCTGCTGAAAGCACCATCCAGTACCAACTAAGGCAATGGAAATTATACTACCAAGTGGCATGAGGAGCAGGAGCAGTCCCACAGCAATTTATTTTCAATCAAACAAGAGCCGTGAAGTCATTAGTTATTTCTTCAGAAGGCTTTGGTAGGTGTGCTAGAGAGCACTGAGTTGTCTCTGCCATGCCATATGTGCACAAAAAGATTAATTCCCAGGTTAGCAAGAGAGGAATTATGATGAGGCACAGGTCTGACTCAGACACAGTGGGAAGAGGCAAATGCCACCGGCTGAAGCAGTGCTTGGACTCTTGCTGAATTTTGAAAGGAGCTAGAAGGAGAGATTTTTCTTTCCTTTTAATAAAAGAAGAAAAGAAGGTTTTAAAAAAATTAGTATCAGAAGCAAAGAAATGTCAAATTATGGCTTCTTTCTTTAGCTACAGCTTTCCTGAGGATTTGGAGTACTTTGCAAATATTTAATTACTCGCAGCTCAGTGCCCTTGTAAACATTGCAGAAAATAAACAAAATTAAACTGTGCTGCGAGACTGGCATTCCAGCTGTACCTCTGGTGCTGTTACTGGCACCTCTGGAGCTATCCTATTCATTGCAAGAGTAGGAACCTGAGGCTAACATAAACCAGTGAATTAAATAGAGAACAGGTCCCAGGGCTCGAGTCCTGAAGTCTCTGCCCTGATAGCCTTATATCCTGCTATTCCCAGCCTTGGGAAGCATCACAGTGTGATCACAGCTTTAGCTGCATGCACGGTACAGTGCAGGACCCCCTGGCTCCAGCCCTGGAGCTGTCATGCCTACCCTGCAAATAGATGCCCCACTGGTCTTCATGTGCATTAATATTCTGTCTCTCGCTGTTACCCAGCGAGTGGATGTACTGTGCAGATGAAATCACCCACAGGGATTTCAGTGGGCTTCTGCAGACTCTGATTTAGACTGTTCTTTTTGTCAGCTTGCACGTCTAATGGCATATTTGTAAAATGTTTGGAGGTTTTTTTCTATTCCACGGGGTGTTCCTCTGCTTTAGTGTGTTACAGAAATAAGGTACGTGGTTAAGGTACTGTTTTATTGCAAGCAAATCTTTGCCTCAATTACCTAATTTTTAAAAATTTACACTGGAAGAACATATCATAAATCATAGGTGAAACAACAACCTACCCTGTTCTGCAACCCCTCAAGCAGCTGCTTTCAAAAAGCTGACGTTTATTGCTGTAGTTAAATATGAAATCCCTAAATGTGAGATTAAGCATCAGAGCAAGTAAGTAATTGCTTCCAAACTTGTCTTTATGTACTGTGCATGCAGCATTCTTCCTCCCACTTTTCCCTCCTAATTTTCCTCCTCTTTTCCTTTGCCTTTCAAAATGCAAACCCTTCAGGGCCAGGGCTCTGTTTCCCTGTTTGTCCGTGAAGAACTTTGCACGCAGCAAAGAAGAAGCGGAACAGGAGCAGTGATGATGGTGGCGGTGCTTTGGGAGTGCAAAGCCAGGGAGAGAGGCAGAAAGCAGTTCTAGCAGTCCCTGATGGAGGGCAGGGTGATGGAGGGACAGACAGTGCTGGCCACCAAAGTGTCTCCAAAGACGGGCAACTTGCAGCTTTCTGTAATGGCAGCGGAGCATTTAGCTCAGCTTGGCTCGAAACAGAAGAAAGCCTGGATAGGACAATAGAGGTTAATGTGGAAAGCGCTGTTAAATGCCCGCCTGAGCAGCCAGCCTCTTTGCTAAAATAGAAAACAAAAGTTATTTCATTAAGGGCTCTGAACACAAAGTACTCAGTGAAAGTTTAAATGCCAGGTGGTGTATTAAGTAAATAAAGGCGTCCCGCTGTAGGCATTGTTCCTCCCAGCAGCCGGCTATAACCAGCAGCGCTACCAGGGCCATGTGAAGCCCTGCCATGTGCTGGGGGCTGTGCCCGGCCGGGGCTGGGAAGGCAGGGGGGACTTGGCTTCCAGCAGCTCCCAGCACATCGATAAGGGCCAACTGCAGCACGTGGCTCGCTCGCCTGGGTTGGCTTTCGCTCATCACTCATCTGGTTTGGATCAGAAGCGTGGGGTTTGCGCCCATGCCATGTGTTTGAATGAAGAGGAGTGATTCATTTTCATTTTAGTGACTTTTTAGATGGGTATCGCAGCGCTGCACGGTTAGCTTTTGTTCCAGCCCAGCGGTCGTCCCCAGGCAGCGGCTGTGGGATGTCACATCCCATTACCGCCAGTCCCGGCTCTGTGTGCAGCAGGCGGCCCTCCTCGACTCCTCCTGCTCTGCCCTCGGTGGCAGGAGGGGAGTTGCCTGGCCAACGTGAAAAGCTGATACCTGCAAACTTCTTGACCCCGTGCTATGTGGGTGATGGATGCACAGGAGGGTGAAGCATTCTTTGCTCATGTGTGTGTTTCTCGTAGAGATTCCTGCTCAAACTTCCTTCTCCTGGTGTTGGAACCCAGGGCACAGGGAATATTTCTCTGCCTGTCCTGAGAAGTCCTGACCCCCAGGAAAACACTGCTTTTAACCTTCGTCCATGGAGAAAGATTCCAAGACTTTGGGATGAATTGAATCTACGAGTGTGTGAAATAGGTTTATCACAGGGTGAAAAACTTAGAGTTTTTGGGTTTTTAGTATGGAGGTAGATATGAGACAAGATGGAGGATTTTGGGTGTTGTCTGATCTCCTTCTTGTTCTTCATCTACTCAATTTTCTGCAGTGTTGGGAGCACAGGGTGGTTGGTTAGAAAGAACCTCAATGCAGATGTTGCATGGACAGAAATAACTAGTTACTGGTAGAAAGGTAGAAATAAAATACATTCTAAGTGTTAATGGAAGAAAATAGCTTTAAAAGAACTTGAATCTGTGTGTCTTGCAACTTTTGGTGCCTTCTCTTTGTATGCTGAACTTCTGATAAGAGAAAAATAAACAACAACCTGAAGGCCCAAAAAAACAGAAGTCCCATCCATCTCCCATTCCTAGCACAGAACTTTTCAGGGATCTCCCCATGAGGGGGATCCACGGGGGAGGTTTCCACATCCTGGTTCTACAGGATGTTCCACCATGGGGCTGTTAGCTGCTGAGGATCTCTGTTAGTCCTTCTCTCCTCTCACTGGCACTTGTGCTGGCAAGGTACACGTTGCCTGTGTTTCTGACTCTGTCTTGGCCGCAGCCATCTGGTGTCTGACGAAGTCTCGGTGCTGAGTCTCTCAGTATAATTACCGTGCCGAGTTAATTATTTGTGCCAGCCCTGGCACTTTTTCAGTGACTACCTCAACCATTACTAGGACCTCTTCATTCATCACCTGTTAGGCTGTCGAACAGCAACGGAATGTGCATTTGGCTGTCTCAAAAAAAAGCCATTCTTTCCCATCAAGCTTGTGAGTGATTCCCCCTTTCTTTCCTCTGAATTATCTGGCCGTGGTCCTTTCTCCAGTATTTGCAAGACAAAGGAGAAGCATTGGCAGAAAAATATTAGTTAGAAGCCAGGCTGGAACCTTGAGGCCAATGAGAACTAGAAAAAGCCCATTGGGAGGGATGCTGTCCACCAGGATTTCTGATCTTGGATCTCACATGTTTATTGCTTTATGAGCTAACATAATGTGTCAAGTCTCTCCAAATTTGACAAGTATATTTAACAAATGTAAGATAACCAAGGTGTGGTTCTGGGCAAGGTGGAAGATCCTCTGTCTAATCATCAGTGCAGGAGAGATCTTCAGTAAACTCCTTTAAGCATACAGCATCATATTTTTAAAAGATACAGCCAAGAATTTATCCTGATCAGCCTTTCCTCATAAAGGGGCCTTGAGATCTTCAGAAAGAAGAACAATTTTTAAAACTTTGCTAATCAAACTCTTCAGCTCTTGATTTTCTCAGTTTTATGAGGAAAAGTTGTTACCTTACAGATTCCACAGATACAAGTGTGGTTTTGGCACATAAATATACCACAAGTGGAGTAGAGCAGGCTGAATTCTGGATACCAGTGGGGTTTTGTCTTTGGTTTTACCAAGTGACATAGCATCTGAAACAAAAGCTGGAGCTTTCAGGGTTAATCAGGTATTTCTATGGCTGAGACCACTTAAGAAGTGGTTTCCTTACTATGTTCAAACTACTATAAATAAATCACATTTTTTAAATTTTTTTAAGCTACAAAATTATACATTTTCCAGTGAAATTTTCAGACAGCGTATGATATTTTAATTACTTAAGAGGTGTATTTTTCTCTTCCTCTGGTTCATGAAAGCATCAGAAATGTGTTTTTGGAAACAAGTAAGCTTCGCATTGAGTGGTGTACCCGCTACATGGAAAGCCATGGAGCTGTTTCAGTAAGACTGAAACAAATGCCTTTGCTAATGCAGCTGGGATAGATGCTGCTCAGCTGGAACCAGGGAGCTTGGAAGGGCTGAAAGGCCTGGCCATTATATGGGTGATGCAGTGTCAATCACAGATAAAGACTATAGGGTTCAAGAATAGGACCAGTAATTCTTATATGGTGGGAGGCACCTGAACTGGTGTGTACATGACAATGTTAGATAAAACAGGAAATTTCCTGGGCAGTATCCATGCTATTTTTTGGTACAATAACTCTTCAGATTTACTCTTCAGACTTCATTTATTATTTTTGAAACTAACGGGTGTTTTACAACATTAAGTGCCAATGTCATCTGTACTGTTTGGATGGAAACAGGCAGTAGCCATTTACCTGCTGATGGGTTCCGAATCTGACTGCCATTAAGTGGCATTAAACCTCATTTCACATAATTTGCATTGATTTGCTTATGTGTCAGAATTAACACAGTATTGTGTCTGAAGAGTGAACCAGCTTAATGAACCAGCAGCTCAAGTCAGATTCACTTGTGCTGCAGGGTACTTAAAATTCAGCAGCCACAGCCTGCCTCCTTCTCTGTTGCACTGCCAGCTGAGAATGCAAGTGAAAGGACAGTGTTGTCCTGGGAAAGAGTCAAGACAAAAAGTGTCACAGGGAGACACTGCAAATGGAAATTCCTTTGGGGTTTTGTTGCTGTTGTTGTTGGTCTTTTTGGTTTGGTTTGGTTTGGTTTGGTTTGGTTTGGTTTGGTTTTGGAGATTTTTGGAGTTTTTTTATTTTTTGCTAAGAAGTTTCACTCTAAATGGTAAATGAATATTACCCTATATATAAACTTGGAAAACTGATTTAGCCACAGCTTTATTTGTTTGATTGGGTAGAGGATCAGGTACAGGATGAGAGAATACTGAAGTGTGATTCATATGGAAAGTGCAAAGAATGATTTCATTTTCATGGTCAGTAACTCTTTCCAGTTTCAGCAACTTAAGTACACAAATGTAAATGTAAAAGTTTGAGGGCAGCTGCTGGCTCCAACCTTAGGGCCCTCAATGGGGAGTGTGACTCTGGTACTGTCCCCCTGAAGCCAGACCTCTGTAATGAGTGTTAGCACATCCCTGAAATGCCTTCCAGCATCCTATGGGGGCAGGTGGCTCCAGGGGTTCATGGGGGGAGCAGCTGTTTTTCTTTCTGGAAAAGGGTTAATGAAAAGGGGGGCTTTGGCAGGAATCACTGGGCTGTGAGCATCCTGCCTCCCAGAAACCACCAGATGCATCCTGCCAGGTCAGGCATGAAATGTAGGTGACAGAACTCATTGTGGGTGTCACCCTGGGAATGTAGGAAATGTAGGAGGGCATCCACCCTTCTTCCCTTGGGAGTACACAGATGACAAGGCAGCACTTCATCCCTTCCTGTTATGTAGCAGTGGAGAGCTGGTTTGGAGCAGAATGCCCAAGTACATGGGGGGAAAACTAAATGCTGTGCAAAATAAGGGCTTTATTTATGAGAAATTATTGTAAATACCAAGAGAAACAAGTGAAAGGAAGCAACATTATTTTGTATGTGCCCAGCTTGATACCAGCCAGCGCTGGGTGTGACTTGAGCCAAAGGTGTGGGCACTGCCATTCCAGCAGCACTTCCTTGGGGCTTTTGCATCCAAGCCATGATGTGTGGCTTGATCCCAGCTGAAGCTGCTCAAATAGGGGCACAGAACTGAGTGCTGGGCCATCCCTGTGTACTGTCCCTGTCACAGGGGGAAGGCAGCTGGAGACAGCCCCATTCTGCTCAAAGTCTGCTATCTAGTTCTGTTAGGATCTCACATACACATTCCATCTGAAGTTGTAATGTGAAAGTTGTTTTGAACTATATATTCCTGTGAATCTCATGAATATTCTTATTCATATGCATAATCAGTCATGCAAATGTTAGTACTTATGATTCATCAATTTGGAGACCACAAAGTTATCCTCTTTATTTGCTTTTGTTTTGTCCTGAGAAAGGTAATGTGGGAATGAATCAGAACACAGCAAAACTCTCAGGTTGTTTCAGAACTGGATAGGGTTAATCAATAGGACATATAGAATCATTGAATCATCAAATGTTTTGGGTTGGAAGAGACCTTAAAGATCATCCAGTTCCAACCCCAAAGGACAAGCCCTTTTGTTAGCCAGAGACACAGCAACCAGTCTGCTAGACCCTTTTCTCTCTTTCTAATTTTTTTCTAAAATTCTTCTCTGCTATAAAAAAGGGATGGCTATTTCATTTCATAACATGAAAACACCACATTTTGTTCATATTGTTTCCAGAACTAGTAGGGTTTGTAGCCAATGTCAAAGTTTGTTTCTTCCCCCAAATCCTACATACATACCAAATAGTTTCAGCTTCATTACAGAAGAATCCTGAATTGTTGACTGGTTTTCCCTGCTTTATTATTTTAAGTACATTCTCCCAAATAAACTGTTTTTAGCCAGGGGATAGAGATGTATCTTGTCTCTTCACTGGATTCCTTCTGCTGTAGTAGAGCAGAGCACTTACTGCATGTACAGATAACAATATATTTACACTCATGCTGCTGTTTAGTTGTCAGTCCAATAGGACTAAAGTCAATACAAAGTCCTGTTACTCCTGAACTGCTTTTGCTCTAGAGATATGTTACAGATTTTTATTCTTTGATGTGGAAGGCTTTTATAAAGGACTTCATAGGGTTTAGGGTGTTAGGCTGTATCACAGCCGCCAAAAGTATTTTGTTGTAATATTTGTAAAAAAATTAGCATTTCTTATGTGATTATGATTCAATCTCGGTATTGTACAAATGTAGATAACATAGATACCCTAATAATGCTATGAGGTAGGCTTATAAAAGATTGAAAAGCTTTATTACAATAATTTTATCAAGTGCCCTGCAAATAATTATATTTTTCCTCCAACTCTGTGCAGAAACTGAGTCACAGACAAATTGAATCTCAGATGTATTAGGGTGCGCCTCACAGTGAGTACTTTATGTTTGAAGTGCCTGGTTGAAACAAACAGTTCTAAGGCTCAGTGTGCTGGAGTCACAGATGCTCCTCATCCATAAAAACTCATGCCAAGTATCCAAGGCTGGCATCCAAAAGGAGATTCACCACCAGTGAAAGTTCTTATAAAGATGGAAACCACGCTGTCTGTCCTGCCTGGGCTGTTACAGGTGATGAGGTGACAGCAGTTTTCACAGGATGTAAGAGGTGTTACTTCCGTGGTCCCCTTTGATCCACGAGTCCCTGTGTCCTACAGATGTCCTCTGCTCTTGGCAGGCCAGCCTTGCTGGGCTGCTGAGTGTGTGGTTTCTGTATGTCTGGTAAAAGCTCTTCTGGCAGAGCCTCTCGGAACTGGAAATTGTTCTTGTGGACTTGCTGAATACATTAGCACACAATAAACACATCCCAGCAGCAAGACTTTAAGATCTAATGGTGTTTTTCTCCCTTTTAGTGGTTTTCCATTTCCATCAATTACAGCTATCTCAGCTCTCAGTCTGAGCACTCAGGGAACATTTGTTCAATAAAAACACAGAGGAGCATCTTCCCCAGAGATGCTTATTTAAATTTGTCTGCGAGCAAAATCTGAACAGGCAAGTTAGGTGTCCTTTCAATCCTTAAGGAAGTGGAACACACTCTCCAGCCCCCTGAAATGAGCAGGGGTTGAGGACATTCAGAATGCCAGGGTGGTTACTCCTGCCTCACTCCGTGGCATGTCACATCTGCCAACATCTGTACCTGCCTCCAACCCCAGTCTCCTCTGGGCCTGAGGTATTGCTGCTCGACTGGCAGAGCTGCAGGGCTCCTTAAATATCAAATTAAATGGAAGACCAGCTGCAAGTTTGGAACAGGATCAAAGATAGGGGCTGAGTAGGGGGTCCTTTTTGATTCCAGCAGAGCTGAAATTTATCAGTGAGAATTAAGATTTTCTTTGAAAGAAATAAATACAGTACTGTGTACCACTAAACCCCCTATTAATATAACATATCAGAGCCTAATTATTTTGCAGGTTTCATGTTGAGTGACTCTATTATTATAGAGTTAAGTCTCTTATTATGTAAAAGCCATCAAGAAAAGTTGTTTTCAAAGAATTATAATAGGTAAAGAACAGTTATCTGTATTACATGTTAATTCCTTTAAACACAGACTATGCCAACTCTTCCCCAGATAGGTCAGGAGTAAAAGTTTCTTCAAGTAATAGATCCCTCTCTGAGTTGTTGGATGTCCAGTGTTCCAAGTCTAGGAACTCAGGAAAAAACCCAATGCAATAATAATGCAGGAAAAAACCTGGTGCAATAATCTCTGGTGGAGCCCTGAAAGCTCACACCAAGGAGCCAGACTTACCATGAAAATGCAACATTGTGTTCCCAAACACTCCTTTGAGTGACCTGGGCTTTCATGCTCGTTAATCTCCTCTCTTTTGATGGGCTTGAGTCCCCTTTGGACTAAGTGATCATCTACACAAATCTATGGAAGCACAAGAAATGAGCCAAATTCAGAGGTCTTACAGCCCACTTAAAAATACACATCCCAGTTCAGCCTGATGGTTTTTATGCATCTAAGTCTGTCCTGATTTATGCTGGCACCAGAGAACCACCCTTGGTTTGCTGATGTACATGTAACCAGAAACATAGATGTTGGAACCTGAATTTTCTGAGTGGTGGTGGATGTCTGCTGGTTCTTAAATGGGTAATAAACACAGTTTAAATCTCTTTGTTCACAATTCAGAGCTGAACTAGGAACGTAACCAAAAATACAGCTGGGGTGCATACATGTGTCAAATAAAAACAGGGTGCTCACAAGAACAATTATCTGCTGCTGACACTGATTTTTGGCAAAAGATATAATCAATCTTTCTCCTCAAAGGCAGCTGAAAACAATTTTAGTTTGTACAAAGGCTGTACAAGAGCTTTACAGAAAGCAAACTGAGGCTTAGGAGAAATGTGCTCTGTTTCTTTTTTGTCTCTGCTCCTAATTGTATTTTTACTGCTGGCTGAGATACTGTTAAAATAATGAAAAGGAAGAAAAAGCAACCATTAAAGGTTTTGAGCCATGTGTCATGAGATAATCCTGAGACTCACAGGAGTATTAAAATGACAACAATAAAGTAATACCCGTGCTGAGTGTCATTTTAGAAGTAGGCAATCAGACAGGAGGTTAGCACAAGACAAACCTCCAGCACTCCCATCTTGCCACTGTGCCTCCCTGTAGTGGATCAGACAGTTCAGCCAGCTTAAAAGAGTTTTAATGGCAAGGCACAGATTCCCCTTCATAAACAAAGAGCTGAGATCCCTACTTTTAGTTTGGGGAAATGTGATGAAAAACTACAGGATTTCTGTAAAGCTGAGATCTCCATCTGCTTTTCACCGGAACTGATCTCTGGTCATTTTTGTTGTTCACAGCCTCTGGCCTCTCCTCTTCTCCATCTACCCCAACACAAGGGACCAAGCAGCCCACGTTTCCTCTTGAATCCTATAAGCATGACCCTGAGAGACCAGAAACAAGAATTCACTGCTCCTCACCTCCGGACACGGGGCAGAGATTTTCTCTGCCTCCATCACAAAGTGCAGCCAAGCCTCCCATCATGACAGCAGCTCCCTGTGCTACCTCAAAATCTGTAAGTAAAGCTTGTGTCCAGTTTGCCATGGGAAATGTACGGGGCTGTGTTGGACTGTGTGTTGTGTCACAGCTGATGGCTGCAGTGTGGGTGTCCATACTGTGGCACAGATGGGAACAAGGCCTTTTCCTTCAGTTTACTTCAGGGTTTGGCTCAGAGGCCACTGGGAATCCAGAGGTGGTGGCTCCCTTCTGGTTTACTCAAATGATAACTAATCTTTGCACTGCCTTCAAAGAGAGTTTTGCAGTGGCTTCAGATCACAGGATACACTGCTGAGACACCACCCTAGAGGTGGATATAATTTTATTTAGGATTTTCTTTTATCTCCCTTAAGAAGAGCTGATGAGAGAGTTAGCAGCCAAAGAGAGCATATAAAAAAAGAAATTCACAGTCTGAGCTGCAGGGGCTCAGGGTTCCTGCTGCCTCTGGAGTCTGAGATGACTGGGACAGCTGGTGACTAATAGCACACGTTGCTATCACACCTCCTGCCCCAGCTCAGAGAGTAGAAAAAGAAGGGCAGCACTACCAGGGCAGCCTCCCACATAGCAAAGGTGTCTTCACAAGAGTGGTTTCTTCTGTTCCTGCTAATGCATGAGCTCAGCAGTTCCTGGGAGCACATGAATTCCAGCCTCTGATATTCTCCAGTACTGCACAGCTCTGTGCCTCTTCTCCTCTCCCTTGGCCAGCCTGAGCCTCAGAGGCACCACTCTCCTTTTCTTTCTCCTCTGCCTTTTCCCCCTCTTCTCCTTTTGTGTAAATTCCTTCACATTACCTGTATCTTTCCATTCCTCTGACTCATGGAACCAGCAGACTGTGATCTGTCGCCAGAGTAAACTACCCTGCATCTGTCTTGCCCAGCTTTTCTTCCTTTTTTTCCCCTCCAAAATATAAAATCTTCAACATTTTTTTGTATCTAGAAATCTAGAACTGTAAAGGGCATACAGGTTCATGAGGTCAGTTGCTCTGTGGAACAGCTACGAGTTCTGTTTCATTCCAGTTCTCAGTAATTTATTTAAAAGCAGGAAGTTTCCTCCCACTCACCCATGGGAAAGCTGTTCCAGGATCTGAACACAGTAACACAGCAATCCCAAAGCCTTTTTGCTTTTGTGTGAGGTACCTCCAGTAGTAGCAGCTGTTGTGATGCTGAAAGCATTTGGTTCCTGTATCAGAGTTCATCTGCTACTTTCAAGTCCTTCACACACATCCCATAAAGCACCTGCCCTATTTTGGGGGCCTCTTCTGTAAAGGCTAGGAAATCTCTGATTTTCAACATAATTTTTTTCATGGACAGGTTGTAACTATTTGCTTTTATAAATAATGGCCTTTTTCATTCATTGTTTGCTACATCCTGTTGTACCAGTAGCCAGCCTTTGTTTTTTTAGATCAAGCAAGCTGAACTCTCCCTACAAATTACAGACTTTCTGTTCTTCTGCTATGCAAAAGTAAATTATTAAATTATTAAATAAAATAAGTCCTACATTTATAGTTAGGGAACTCCAGCAGTAACTTTTCTGCAGCCAGCTCACTGCCCTTCCATGTCAGTATATTCTCGGGATGCAGACATAATTAAACCCAAAAGTTTGTAGGATACAAAAATATTTTGGATAGGTTTTAGTCAATCAGTTATATTATTTGCATATGAATGTGTTCATCTGTGTCATGCAGCTACAGAAGAGTCTTTTGTACCTGTTAGAATAGAAGTGAGGAAACAGCATAATCTTAGCACATTCCACTGACTGAAAGACTGAAAAGTTTGTTTTGTTTTTGATTACTTGCTGATTCAGACAACATGAAGTTGAGTAGAAGATGCCAGAATAAAGAAACAGAATTCTCAGCAGGTTTTTATGAACAGTTGTGGCTGTATATATGTACAAGAGAGAGTCTGGGGAGTAACTCAGAATGCTGAACTCAGTTCTCTCCTGTTCAGAAGATACAGAAATATGTGGGATGTGTAGCACCTGATTGTCTGGTACCCTCTGTACTCATTTATGTCTGAGAGCAGTGAGTGTGCAGGGCTGCCAGTGAATCATTAGGGTTTTGGTTTACTTGGCAACAAATGTCAACAGCCACAGAGCAGTGAGGAACAAAGCTCTGGATGTTTAATTTTCAACAGAGACTGAAAAGAGAGATTAAATTTGCCATTCTCTTCTAGAAGGAGAAACTGTTAGAGAGAAAGGCTGAGTTCCTGCAGAAGCACATGAATCTGAAGCTGATGGGTGTTCTCTCAGCACTGTCATGTATTTTGATCCCTGCAAATTATTGACCCAACATTCCTTTGCAAATACAACAGCACTATACAAACATTCTTGACTTGAGTACTGTATTCCAAACATTTCATTTATTCTGACTTCTGTGTTAATAAATACATCATTTCACAATCATGTGCCATAAACAAATCTGTAAGAGGCAAACTCAGTTTCTTCTTTACTTACATCACTATTTGCTGGCAGAACAATTTCCGTTATTTTAAAAACACACTATAAATTTTATGATAAATGGTTTCATAGTGGCCATTCTGTTAGGTATTCAGTTCAATGATATGGAATCTTCTATGTTGATATCTGAAATGAGAAGCTGACTCTTATCTACAGGGTTCTGTCAACTTAAATCTCATTTTCTTATTACATTGCTTAACTAGTAATGATAATGTGTGAGACCCCAGGTCTATTATAAATTAATCATAATTGCTATATGTATTGCAATAGGGAAGAGGAACCCTTGGATCCGGACCTGGAAATATTATTAAAATAAAAAAAAAACCAAAAACAAACCAGAAGAACAGATAACTCTAGGAAGATATATAGTATCAGGACTTGGCATTAGCCCATTTTTATAATTAATGGCATTTGAAGCTGGTTCTGAAATTGTTTTTTACCTGAGACATGGGTGCAGAATGGTTAAATCTGTTCAGTAAGAGAGAAGACATGGAGAGAAGAATAAAAATACTTATTTCCCAGCAGATGTAGCCAAAACTTTTCATGTTTTACTAGCACTTCCAACAGTGGGTATTTTCATGTGATTTTTAAGCCTATGATTCTGGGGAGGGGAATAAAGAGTGGGAGAAGGAGATCCTCCTTCAGCAAGTATCATCTCAACACAGAACACAAAGCTAAGCAATTAACCTCATGCTAAATGGGTGTCTGTGGTAATCAGCAAGGTCTGGATTTATCCCACCTAACTTTAGAAACCTTTCTGAGCTGCTTAAGCTGGGAGTGCAGCAGCTCCAGTAGTCTCTGTGTCCCCCAGAGAGGCGTCTGCAGGGGATGAACCAGGGCCCAAGGGGCTGAGGAGCCTCTGGGGCTGACTGGGAAGGGAGGGATTGACTCCTGCTGCTGCATTTCTGATCCAGGCACCACTGCAGCAGCTCTGCCAGGCTCTCCCCTGCGTGTGTAGGTGTCCCTAGTGGCTGAGTTTGAAGGTTATAATGAGAGATTCAGCTGATAAGAGATCAAAGCTGTGCCTTAAGATTACTGCGTGCTGCATTAAACGGCAAAGGAGCAATTTGGTGTCTTACAATGCAGTTCACTATTCTGTACTTTGGCCTTGTGTTGTTTGGATGGTGTAACCTTCAGGCAGTAAGTGGTAAATGATAACTCTTCTCTTGTGTGACATTACAGACCATGAAGGAAATGCAGAAGTTGCAAATTCAGTCCTGAACCTGTTCGCCCTGTTTCCACCTTGTCTGTATTTTGAAGTGGAATGTGGTACTTTGGGCATTGTGTGGTTGTATCCTTTTCTTTCATCCTTTCTTCTTGCCCTGACACTAAGACACTGTGCAAATAGCACTCACTGCAAACACAAGCATTTCTGTGCTACCTCATCTCCTGGCTTCCCCTTTCCCAGCATGAGAGGAGCCCAGGCCAGAAGGTGCTGCTGGCTCCAGACCGGAGAGGTCTCTTTTGGTGGAAAACAAAGCTGGGGCTTCTTTTGCTCACAAGAAGTGACAAAGGCAGAACATGCCTACAAAAGGTCCTTTCCATATGATTGTCTAGTGAGCCACTGTCCTCCAAAGAACTTCCAAGCCAAGTAATTTCCCAGAACATTCTTAACAAGAGGAAAAGTCAGCCAGAAGTTAGTCAGAGACTTACTCTTAGCTTGTGTGAGTGAATCCTGTTAAAACTGCAGACAGAGGACACAGAAGGGAGGCTGGTCTGTATTCGTTTTACACAGTCCTTGCTGCTCCAGCACATGGGAGAAGAGAGATGTAATGTACAGCTGGGACTCTCTTCCAGCCCTGGATAAAAGGGAGAAACCAGATTGTTCCTGCAGCTACTCACTTGTTAAACAGTAGCACTTCCCTGCAAAGCTATTCATGCTGTTTCTTAGCCAAATGTAGTAAACTCCAAAACAGGGCTGTTAACTTGTTCAGCGTGAGACAGAGGCTGTTACATCACACCCTGTCCTGGCAGGGAGCCTGGGAACCAGGATGTGTGCAGCAGGTCCTCTGGTTTGGCTCTCTCTAAAAAGCCATACCACCTATCAGAGCTCCGTAATCTGCTGGGTGAGTAAAGAGATTGAAATCTGATGAGGAGACCAGAAAAGTGTTCTTTGATTCTGAGGTGGTAAAAAAAAAAAAAAAAAAAAAAAAAGTACAGGCTGGGGAAAAAAGGAATCCCGATTTCCAATGTACCAGAACTCCTTATTTTAGTATTTGTGTGGTTTAAGGCAGTGTATGAGAGTGCCAAGACGTTACTGTGATTCACACCACAGTAAACTGATCACCAAAATTAGAGCCCCAAAGGCTGTCATTTACCAGGGACAAAGCTCTGGCAGTGCTGCTGTGTCCAGGCTCATTTTAAATGCCTTAATAGCAGCACTCCTGGGAGGTGATTGTGTTCCCTAAGAGATCTCAGGAGCTGTAACAAGCTATCCTTGCTTAATCCTTTTTCCCTACAGGAGCTGTTGCTATCCATGTGAAAATGTGTTTAAATTTAAAATCTTTCTCCAATAGTGGTCACATTACTAATTAGTTGCAAACCTAGTAAAGTAATCACTCTTTGATGAACCCTACAACAATTATGAAAATACTGCTGGGAAAATGTTTGGAGCCCACTTGGTTTGATTTCAGTCTCCTTTGACTGAAGCATGAGCATGATGGTGCCTCCACTGAATCAAACATAAGTCCACAGGAAAATTATTTAATATAGTTGGAAAGTCCATAGTGAGATTTAGTGGGACATACAGAATAAATGAACCTGAACTTTACAAAAAGAGAAAGCTTTAGCTATATCACACTATTTTTTAATCACAGCTCCCATTCCATTAATATTCTGTTTCCTGACTTCATTTCTCCCTATTAGTCGTATTTTTTGTATCCCATTTGGTGTTTTTCTCCCATTTTAGTATTTAAAATATGCAAAAAAGCATCTTGCTATCCCTTTTATATAGGTTAATTTGTTGAGTTGTTTTCTTTTTAAGCTACTTACTGGTTTTAAAAGAAAAAATGTTCAACCACAACCTCCTGAAACACTGGTGTCCTCATATATTTGTATTCTGGTTGCAGCTTCCAGATTTGTGCAATCAGTCTTACAATGCAGAAAAAATTTATTGCATATAGATGATTTTTTTTCTTCCCTAAGGAAATGTGCGTCTGTGTCGACTTATGGCTTTTTCTGCAGCTACAGAAATAATTTAATCAACTATCTATGGGTTCACTCAGTGGAGAATGTGTTTTAATGACATGAAGTCCTACAATTCCTGTTCCTCCTAGTCCTAGATCAAAAGGAGGAAGGTGAGGTGGAAAGGATGAGTAGCCAGAATGCTGAGTCCAATCAATTCACAGCTGCTTTGACAGCTCTCATAAGGCTATAAGCAGCTAAGGCAATTAAAACTAGAGCATCTCTGGGGCTTTTTTAAGATACTCATTGGTACCAAAATCATGACCCCAGCACCCTGAAGACAGAGTTAGTAGCTTAAACCTAAATTACTTTTATCACCCTAAATCCTGCACTGTGCATGGTATAAAAAGGCTTAAACCTAAGAATCTGGCCTCGTGTGTCTGTATAAATAGATATCTTTTGGTTAAGTACCATGATGTAAGAGGGTGCTGGAGGGACAGCCTCATTTTACCCATTGAACTGATTTCTAAGGGCATGGTTTATTTTGAATTTTAGACTTGTTAATTTAATAAGCATCCTGTTATTCTGCTTGGAATATCAGAACTTCTGGTAAGAGTAACCTCCATCAGTGATTAGAAGCTGGATGCCTACTCTGTGATTTAATATAAAGCTGCAGTTTCATGCAGGGTCACTGACAGTTTCTTACCAGCTGTATCTGGACAATTTTGGAACACTAAAATTATTCACCATCAGGGCTGTTTATTCACAAAGCAGTAGGGATTACAGAGCAAAGCTTTCCCGTGAGAATGGAGGAGAGATAAACAGCTTTGAACCTGTTTGGTTGCACCTTTCCTGCTTCTGATTGGACTAGAGGGAAAGTGACATAAGAATAAGGAAAACATTCTTATGGAAGGGTCCTTTTAGAATTCCTAGCCATCTTCATCTCTCTTAACCCAGTTTTGTCTGTATTTTAATTTTAGATACACTATCTTTAATGGCCGCCAGAGCTTTAAAGAATGTAAAAGTCTGGTTGATACCAGGAGGAAATTTTCTGTGTACAGCAGTCATATTTCTTTCTCACTTCCTCATAACATTCCCCAAGCTCTTTCTCTGACTGGATGAAATAAACTGGTGAGGTTGGAAGACATAAAAGGGACATCCCAAAAAGGGCTAACTGCTGTTCAGCTTCTTCCTCCCAGCTTTCACATTTTCTAGTGTCACTACCTGCTTGTGCAAGAGGAGAGCAATACAGCTCTTTAAAAATGCAAATGGTTGTTGTGGGTTTTTTTTTTTTTGGTTTGGTGTTTTTTTCTTTTTTTTTTCTTTTTTTTTTCTTTTAAGATTACAATCAAACAAGTTTGGCCTTTTGAAAGTCAGCTGCATGGGCTGCTGAGTCAGAGGAGGACTAGATACCATCTTGGCAGCAGCCTGGAAAAATGTTTCCATTGTGCTGGTGAAATGAATGCAAAATATTTATTCTTTGAGCTTGTTCACAACAGCAGCTCAGTTCTCAGCTGGAACCGAGGGTGGGGCTATGTGGAAGACATTTATAGGAAGACAATAATGATTTGTACTGGCCCAAGGTGTACAAAATCTTATTTTATGATTAACAAAGGACAAGGCTCCAACCATATGGAACTCATAAGCTGAAGTGTAAACCAGGGAAGTAATCAACAGAGGATAAAAGAGAAAAAGTAATGGAGGCAGAAGGTTAGCAAAAGAAAGGGAGGGAGCAGAATTCAGGAGGGGAGGGATTACTTTAGACTTTTTGCATATTTAGGGTTACAGTAAAATGCCAGTGCTAAGGTTCATACCTTGGACTTTTGAAATTTTGATCTATCATACTTTTTCACTTATGACTGCACAAATCAGGTCATCTGTGGTATGTAAGAATCTTCTTCCTTGTACCTGTGAACAGAAAGTTACTAACTGCTATTTTGTGGTATATGAGCACATATGATTCAAGCAGAAAAATAAACATGCTTTTTGCCCTGGGGACCTAGTGTCCAAAAGCCTGATCAAGCAAAACAGGCCAGGCAAATTCTAAAACTCTAAGAAAGCCTTGGCTTAAGCAGGGTTGTTCCTAAACACTACTTCCAGTGCATGCTTGCAGAAGAGATTCTGAGTGTAGCCATAACAGAGGTTAGCAATGACAGGAGGCACTGCGGAGAGGTAACCTGAAGGTTACAGTGCTGCTTTGGTTGGGGTTGCTATGTATTTATGTTGCTGAATTTCAGGTGCTGTTTTGTTCTGGCTGATGTCAGTGTGGTGATGGCCTTGATCCAGTAAAACACTTAAATGTGTGGTTGGATTTAAGCACAGTGGTAGCTCTGCTGGAGTCAACAGTACTGGAGCACTTAAAGCTGTGTGTGTCGAGTCACTTTGCTGGATCAGGGTCTTTGTGCAATTTTTATGGTCTATTAAAATATTTTTAAATTACAACAGCAGGTACTGAATACAAGAAAGGAAGCTGAAGGGCAGAGAATGAATAAAAGAGTTGAGGAAAATATTAAAGGTTCAAAAAGGAGAGGAGAGGAGAGGAGAGGAGAGGAGAGGAGAGGAGAGGAGAGGAGAGGAGAGGAGAGGAGAGGAGAGGAGAGGAGAGGAGAGGAGAGGAGAGGAGAGGAGAGGAGAGGAGAGGAGAGGAGAGGAGAGGAGAGGAGAGGAGAGGAGAGGAGAGGAGAGGAGAGGAGAGGAGAGGAGAGGAGAGGAGAGGAGAGGAGAGGAGAGGAGAGGAGAGGAGAGGAGAGAGGAGAGGAGAGGAGAGGAGAGGGAAGGAGGAAGGGGAAGGGGAAGGGGAAGGGGAAGGGAAGGGGAAGGAAAGGAAGGGGAAGGAAAGGAAAGGAAAGGAAAGGAAAGGAAAGGAAAGGAAAGGAAAGGAAAGGAAAGGAAAGGAAAGGAAAGGAAAGGAAAGGAAAGGAAAGGAAAAGGAAAGGAAAGGAAAGGAAAGGAAAGGAAAGGAAAGGAAAGGAAGGAAAGGAAAGGAAAGGAAAGGAAAGGAAAGGAAAGGAAAGGAAAGGAAAGGAAAGGAAAGGAAAGGAAAAGGAAAGGAAAGAAGCTCTTGGTGACAATGGAAAATTGCTGCTGAGTGAGTGGCAGGGAGGGCAGCAGCTGGAAGATTGCTCTCTGCCTGCTGTTGTGTGCCTGGCATTTCTTTGGGTGTCAGGATTGTATTTACTTGGAAACATTCATGGTGTGTGAATGGATGGAGCTCCTTGTGTAAATGGGAACAGCTACTGATGGAGACATGGCTCATGAGAGAAGACACCTGACCCCTCTCCTACCCCTTTCCCTTGAGCCTGCCAGAAAGAACTGCACAAAAGTAAATCCCAACAGACATCCTGCACACAGGAACAGGACACTGCCAAAGCTGATCTCTTAGGAAGCACTGTGAGGAATACAGAATCACAGGATCATTCAGGCTGGAAAGGACCTCTAAGATCATTGATCTTTCAACTGATCACTGAGTGCCACATCCACTCATTTCTTGAACACCTGCAGGGATGGTGACTCTGCCACCTCCTTGGGCCTCCATTCCAATGTTTAACAACCATTTCCATGGAGAAATTCCTCCTGATGTCTAAACTGAACCTCCCCTCATGCACCTTGAGGCTGTGGCCTCTTGTCCTGTGGCTGTTGCCTGGGAGCAGAGCCTGACCCCACCTGGCTGCACCCTCCTGTCAGGGAGCTGTAGAGTGATAAGGTCTCCCCTGGAGCCTCCTTGTCTCCAGCTAACCACCCCCAGCTCCCTCAGCTGCTGCTAACAGAATTCACTCTCCAGAGCTTTCTCCAGCTCCATTGCCCTTCCCTGGACATGCTCCAGCCCCTCAATGTCTTTCTTGTGAGGGGCTCAGAACTGGACACAGCAGGTGAGGTGTGACCTCACCTGTGCTGGCTGCAGAGGGACAATCATTTCTCTCATTGCTGCCACACAGTTCTTGATACAAAATCGTTGCCCCAGAGAGTGCACAACTTTCTTTCTTTCCATGGCTATGGTACAATATGAACTGGTCATTAAGTAGTTGCTTCTATCATCAAAGATTTTATGGGTACAGAGGTTACACTATGAAGATATAGATGCTTTTTTTTTTTTCATGCCCTCGAGGATTTGGCTGTTGCTATTTCAGGGAAAAAAAAAAAATAATGGAATTCAATGAATGTTTTATTTGCAGAGTCATTAAGGAAAGCAAGAGTTTGAAGAGGAGAAAAATAGTGCCAGTAGCTGATCAGAGAGGCCTGGCTGCAGCCATCTGCCCCATCAGAGATCACTGGTGCAGCCCTAAGTCACTTAGTCTCTCAGTGCCTCAGTTTCCCATTTATAAAAAAATGGGGCTACACTGCTCTAAGTCAGAAATGTTATGGTGATAAATACATTAAAAAGTTCTACATAACTCAGATATTTTTTGAACAGGAGCTGCAAGTGGCTTAAGATAAGCTAACCATAGATAGAATCTGTTGTGTTTAAAGTTTGTAGCAACAGGCTTTCATGCTGCAGGCTGTACTGTGGCCAGGAAGCCCTCATGCTTTCAGAGCACATCAAGATTTACACAAAAGATCACTGTGAAGTCAGCTGCTCCTCTGAGCCCCAGGGAGGCATGTCAAGAAATAATTTCAGCTCTTCTCAGACATTTAACTACAGACTCAGTCTGCATCTAAGGTTAGGTGCAGTGAAGCCAGCATTTGCCATTTCCACGCTGAAAGCACCCAGCGCCCATGAATGAACCTTTGTATCTGCATCTCAGCAGCTCTGCAGGAACGTCAGCATGGTGGCTGGCTTGCTGGAGGTGTATCCCTGGTCCTCAGTGTGGAACTAATTCCAGGGTTTTTTTTAAATTCCACTTCCTGGAATACAGGGAAAAGCCTTACCACTATTTGCATGTCCCTTTGTGATCTTGTCTGTAGCCATGAAAAAACATTGAGCTCATGTGCTTGATAGGCTTCTTGCCCAGCAGGGCCCTTGTTTCAGTCCTTCCAGAGGGTGTCAAACCACAGAACCAGCACTGAGCACAGTCTGCTTTCACTGGCAGTGTACCTGGAACGAGGGAAGGATGTACTTACGAGGCTGTGAAAAGGGAAAACAAGCAAGGCAGAAGGAAGATACCCATTGCATGTCGCTGTCATTGCAGATTTCTTTTGTGCATAACAATAAAAAAAAAGAAGCAGCACACAAAAACAAGGCCTGGAGTGATCAGCAGTACATCTGGAATGAATTCAGGAAGAGGGTTAGGTTCCTCAAGCTATGCACATTCAGTGCCATCTGAAAAACAGCTTTTAGTCAAAAATTAATTTACTTGGAGATTACAGGTCAGCTGTAGTCTCTGTGTTGAAGTTTATTAATATATTGGTTTGTTAGTGCATAACAGCAGCTACTGTGAGCTAACAGCCCTCACAAGCCTGAGTGGGGCCCCTGGTAGCACTCATGCCTCGAGTATGTCAGCTGTGGGGTGGGCTTGAAATCTAATGCAAACACACAAGCCCCAAGTGCTACAAGGAAGTTCTCCTCTGTGTTCAAAGTCCTCCTAGAACTGCAGTGAAAAAATACATCGTTATCTGTGCCTGCCTCTTCGAGAGAGCTACCAGAAGCTCCTTCTGGAGCCCTCCTGGGATCCTCAGTGTGATGAGCACTGCAGAAAGTGGCCACCCACCTGTAGCAGCTGCTCCTTTTCTGTTTGGCTGCAGTTACCTGCACCTTGTGCCACAGAGGAGGTATTTGCTCAGCCCAGGTCTGTGCCAATTTCTTGAAGACTTATTGAGGTTGTGGATGACTCAGCTCTGGGCTGAAGGTTGTCTGAGTTTCTCAGAAAAGCACCTTTGTGACTCTGCCCTACATCTGGTGCCTGTGTTCGACAGATGTGATTTCAGCCTTTCAGAACTGCTGACGGTCGTGAAAGTGACAGCCTGGGAGAGCTGGGGCTGCTCAGGATGGACAGGAGAGAGCTTCAGGGACACCTTAGAGCACCTTCAAGTGCCTTAAGGGGCTACAAGAAAGCTGGAGAGAATCTCTACACAATGCCATGTAGTGATTGGATAGGGGGAAATGGTCTTGAGCTGAACGAGGGAAGGTTTAGAATAGATTTAAGGAAGAATTTTTTTACTGTAAGGGTGGTGAGGCCCTGGGCTTGAAGCTGTGGACTCCATCTCTGAGAGTGTTCAAGGCCAAGTTGGATGGAGCTCTGAGCCAACCTGGTCTAGTGGAAGGTGTCCCTGACCAGGGCAGGGGGGTTGGAATAAAATTATCTTTAAGGTCCCTTCCAACCCATTCTGTGATTCTGAAATTACATTTTGATGAAAGACTACTATTTGGTTACTAGAATTTTGTGATGTTTGCTTGAGCCTTAAGTGTAGTATCAACTAATTTCAGGCTTTTTTAGGGGAAACATGTTCCATTTTAAGTTCAAAAAAATATCACTGAAAGTGATATTATAATTGGTGTAATAAGTGTTTGCTCAGTGAAGTCACTACTCACGACTGAGCTTTGAAATATAACACTAAGATGAAAGCAAAATGGTAGATAGTAAATGTGTTTATTTAAATCAGATTTGGCTCTGAGTATTTTTTTTTTCATTTGTTATTCTCAGTGGCCTTGGTTCTGCAGATTACTCATCAGTACTCTGGCCTCAATCCAGCTAAAGTACTTAAGTAAGTGCATAACTTTAAGTAACACAAATAATCCTGTATTCAATGCCAGCAAATGAAGACACACATCAATGTGGGCTCACTTTCTTCTTTCCCATTCACTTTAAATTAGTGAATGTTTACCTGTGTTTTCCCATTAGTTGTATCTTAATCTGTTCTGTTTGCTTTTTTTTTTTTAATGTACATTTTTTCACAAGAAAATATCTACCATAATCATGCTTAGTAGCTGATTGCTGCAGCTCTCTCCAGCAATAATTCCCTCTTGCTCTTCACTGACCCCCTGAGTGTGATAAGAGGTTGGTCCTATTTCAAAGAACCTAAGGAGCACTCCAGCATATGTGTAAAAACAGCTGAAGTACATCTTTTTGATCATATACAATAACAAATATTTAAGAGAAGAACACTTAAAAACTCTGGAAGAGATTAAAACTCAGTGGCATCCCTGTGTTTGCAGTCAGGTAGAACACTTGTAACATCTGTATTCATAACAAACTCAGGTTAGTTCCTCACGAGTACTTGACTGTGAAAGTTGTTCAAAAGGACAGAATTTAAATTGTTGGCCTGTTTGATTAATAACGTGTCACACTGATAATTTTGGTTTGGACTCCACCTATACTCAACATGAGTAATCTGAGGAAGGAATGTTGGCCACAAGGGCTTGTCTAGAGAATGCCTCTGATATTCTTGACTCTAAACTCCACCTTATCTGAGTAGCAGAGTGATACAGGATCAGACACAGCTCCAGATTAGAGGTTATGTAAACAAATCCTGCCTCTTTTCTACTCCTGCCTTGATTTCTCTCTAGGAGTTTAGCTTGGGATCTAGTCTATTCCTTCATATTTTACTTTCTTTGAAGTTTATTTTTCAGAAGTGCTTAACTCTTCTCTCACTGGGACCATTTTTCTTTGCCTTAAACTGAGGAGCTGGAGGACACTGTGCAACACAGGTTCTTTGTTTCTGGTGTTAGATCAAAGTTCTGTAAATCTATTGTTTCTCAATTAAGTCAGGAACAAAACTCACTGGGATTAAACTTCAAGTTCATTTCCATACAGAAATATTTAGGAAGGGCTCACCACTAAAAATGTGAAATCTCTCTGCACATTTTTTTCATGTATCTCCAGGGTAAGCAGATTCCAATACTCAGTATTGCAGTGAGGATTTAGTAGAAATTAAGATTGTCCATTTTATCATCTTTTATCATCTTTCCTAGTGCAGCATGCACTCCATTTTTCTGGTTTTTTTTTGGTTTTTTTTTGTTTTTTTGGGGTTTTTTTGTGGTTTTTTGTGGTTTTTTGGTTTTTTTGGTGGTTGTTTTTTTTTTTTTTTGGTTTGGTTTGGGTTCTGTTTTGTTTTGGTTTTTTTGTTTTGATTTTTGTTATTTATATAGGATTTGGCTAAAATTTATTGTTGTTACATTTATGTTATCCATTTGACCTACTAAAGATCCCCAACTGCTTATCACTAATAATCAGCTCTGTAAAGTAATTAATATCATAGCTGTTATGTGGACGGATATCTGTAGCAGGAGGCTGGTTACAAGTTATAAAATGTAAAAGCAATATGCAGTTGTTCTGTATTTCATGCCACAAGACTCCTGCTTAGGACCACTGGGCGAGGCATATTCTGATGATACTGAGATGAAGTAAAAAAAATCCTTCCAGGACAGAGTTCTTATCCAGTGGCAAACTCTGTCTGAGCTGTTTTGAAATGAAATCAATCATTAGAGTTTCTTCAGCCTCACTGTACATACTGGAACTACATTTAGAATAGATACTCCCTCACTTTCAAACCTGCTGTGGGACAGTTGTGTCCCTAATTCATTGAGGGCCTCTCAGATTAGGGACAGAGCACCCAGATGAATCCAATAAGGACTCAGTGGGGAACACTGTCAGTACCAGGCTTTTTTATGGGGCTTGGTTACTCTGTTCTAAACAAATTGTAAAATCTGAGCTGCCGCCACCTTCATTTACACATGCTAGGCACAGACGTGATTATAGCATTTGATATTTCAAAAGCCTTTTAAGACTGAAGCATTTTTTTCTTACATTCCTGCTGGATATGGGAAATAAAAACTCTACTCTGGTATTTTGTATGAGGCATCCCCTTCCTCTCACTGGTTTGTTTGGTGCTTGGAGCAGAGTTTCCGTAGAATAAATGGCAGAAACTACAGTTCCTGCTCAGCTGCTCCGGTCACCCCGAGGTTCTTGAGGTTTTTGAGGTGAGACCAGAACCGTGTCCTCAAACACCCGACAGACTCGGGGACTGCCACCCTGCCAGCCTTTGCAGCACACAGGTGGCACTTTCAGATACAGAAGGGATCCAAGCTGGGATCCTGACCTCAGCCTCACTGATTCCAGTGCTCTCAGCTGTCCTAAACCCACTGGTATCAGTTACCACACTTTAGCAAAAAACAAGCAGGAGTTTAATTTACAGTTTAACCAGCAGATGAAACCTTTTTTTTTTTTTTTTTCCTGGTAACTTGTCCTTTTCCACTTCACAAACCAGGCTAAATTAAATCAAAAATAAGCAGGAAGTGTTCTGAATTAATTTTACACAGATTGCAAGGGAATAAACATATCTATGACATACATTTGGGAAAAATTGTAAGTTGTTCTTTGACAGCTCATCAGGAGAAGAGTTGTTAACTACTTCAGTTGTGTAGAACTGTAATTGTAGTAGGGAGCAGTAGCAAATGGTGGGAAAATTACCATTTGTCGTTTACTCTTGCATTCAAAATGGCTTTGCCTTGATTTGCATTTAGATGGGAATTCCTTCTGTTGCTCTTCAATCCATTAGGTTTTATAAGGTAAGTAGCCTTTTTTTTTTTTTTTTTTTTTCTTTTTCTGAAGTGCTGGGAAGGGCATTCAGTTTTACTGCTGAGCTATGCAGGTGGCACTCCAGCATATCCATATTAAAGCCATCAGGAAAGAGAAAGGCAGCCTTGAATTTACCTGGAAATGCCTGTTTTTAAATAAAGCACAGGTAACATTTTTGTTGCAATGCCTGAGTAAGTCTGCTCTGCACAGACTTATGATTTGCAGCAGGATTTCTTTTTTTAGGTTCTTTCTATTCCTACCCTGTCACCAAAGACGGATATGTAATCTTTATTATTACTCAGACAATATTTGTTTTAGAATATTTCTATTTCAGAATTAAGGCTACTTGTTTGAAGGGAAGGGGAAAGTTTATGTACAAAACTGGGTTTTGTACATAACATAGATAAAAAGAATTCTCATTGAATTACCATCCTAAGACTGTATATATTTTTCCAAAGATTGGACAAAAATAGAAACTAAAAAAAAAAAAAAAAAACAAACAAAAAAAAAAAAAAACAAGCCTGGAAGGGACATTAAAAATTCATTTTCCCCCACCAACACAATCAACTATATGGAAATAATAATGAACAAATGGGGTTTTTTTAATCCATTGCTAAAAACCTTCTGTGATGGAGATTTTAGAATTTTTTTCAGCAAAATGTGATGGTGCTTCCTTTCTGTTACACTCAGAAAGTTCTCCCAAAGTCTGACCTAAGAATTCTTTAGAGGCTAAGTAGGTAACTTCTCATCCCATAACCAGTGGGCCCAGAAGATAGTTAACCACTTTTCTTCTTGCAAAAACACATCATGTTTGGAGACTGTTGAGGTATTTTCCTTCAGTCTTCTTTTTCTGATGTTGTGGTTTTTGGGGTTTTTTGGGGGGTTGTTTGTTTCTTTGGGTTTTTGGTGGGGTTTTTTTTTGTCTGTTTTAGTTTGGCTTATTTGGGAGGGGAGGTTGTTTTTGTGTGGTGTTTTTTTTGGTTTTTTTGGGTTTTTTTTTTTTTTTTTTTTTGGATTTTTCCCTTTGTAGATGAAGAAACTGGGAAGTTTTCAACTTCTTCTTTACAGGTCATGTTTTCTGAATGCGTAGATCACAACTGTTACCCTTTTTTAGACTCTTTTAGTTCATTCTTGAGTTTTATCCCTAAAACTGAATGCAATATCCCAGCTGGCATCTAACCAGAGAATGTGTAGCACAGATGCTCCATGTCTTACCTATAACACATTTGTAAATAGTGTGGGTTTTTTGTTTTTTTTAATTTCCAAGAAACTGACATTGTAGTCTCACATTTAGTTTCACTCCCAGGTCTTTTGCTTGCATGACTGCTGGAAGTGAATCCTTTCCCATTTTATTTTTGAATTTGATTATTGTAGAACACACTCTTCTTACCCATATCAAAGTGCATCCTGTTTTTCAAAGCACTGCAGCAATTCTCGAGATTATTTTAAGTTCTAGGGCTGTCCCTAAAGGAGCAACTTCTTTTATCATTGAGCCACTTTGAGTCATTTGAAAATGTGGTCAGGTTATTCATTATTTCTTCCTTGAGTCATCAGTGGAAACACTGAATGATGTCAGACAGAACACAGACCTCTGTGGAACCCTCTCTTAAACCCTTCCATTTAGATAAAGACAGCTTGGCACCCTCCTTGAGAATATTGTTGTGATCTTTAGCAGTCGTTTCACCCAGACAATCTGGGTGAATCACTAGAGAGGCTGAGAGTGCTTTGGCTGCACACCTTGACTGTTGCTGATGATCCTTCTTTCCTATATCTGCTTAAAATGCCTCTTACACATCTCAGAATCAAAATTACACCAAAGACTGTAAGGCAAGACGGCAGGAAACGATATTAAAAATGCTTTTCTGCTGATGTTAATTGTTGTTCACAGCCCTGAACCATCCCTATGACTTAAACACTTTGCATGTTCTTATGAAAAGGGTGGGATTCCTTCAGTAGGACACAGGCCTGAAAGGACTCCTAGATTACCAGAAAAAAGAAACAGATTATCAGATAAACTTTAATGTATTCATTGTAAGTACATCTATAATTTATAGGACTGATTTTACTTCCACAGACTATTAGTCACTCCTCACTCCCTTTACCCTAGGAAGCTAAAGAAAACAGACAAAGTAAGCAGTTACCTATTAAAATTTACATTCCAGTCTTCACAGAAATCCCAAAATCTCTTTTGTTTACATCTACTTTTGTGACTTTTGCTGTTTATCAGCCATGAATTGTTTTACTTTGTGTCTACAAAGATTGATGCCACTGCTGTATTAAGGTCATGTTGTAGGTCCACATTTTTTGGCACAAATAACGTTCCTGTAAAAATGTGGCAAAGAAGAAATGTATCCAGGCAGTTTTGGGTTTGTGCATATTTCTCTTCTAAGCTTTTCTCTCTGGCATTTATGTCACCTGGCAATATTTAGGATACAAGTGTGTACTGTTCTGTCACAGTGGGTGTCTCAAACAGTTAAATTGGGTTACCTGACACACTCTGAGAGCAAACTTTTGAAGCATAATTTGGATAAATCCCTTGGTTATAGTTCAGGGAAACCTTCTGTGGCAGTAGAACAAATAAACAAATAGTCACAAAAAAGAGGTAGGAAACGCTACAAGATTTAATATCACCCTCTTGGAAATTACAGTTCCTTTTCAAGAAATATTTTTTCTTTATCTTTAGCCAGTAATCCTGCTGTAAAATGACAGAAGGAGTTTGTAGACAGACAATACTGTTAAAAACGTCTTTTAATTTGTCAAATCGTGTCCACAGTGAACAGGACAGTGTTTTGACCATGATTTAGGCTGACTTAAGAGTGGGCTGCTCCCAGAAGGTGTGGTCCCACTGTCACTCCTGCCCTGCACAATTCATGTGCCAGTGCTGATACAACTAAACAGAGACTTGGATCAGGAGCTGATCTGGATAAAACCCAATCTTTTCTTTTAGTCCCTTTGCTTTTCAGCTGCATCAGTTTCCTGCTCTGACTCACTGTGTTGCCCACAAGCCAAAAGGAGCCAGAATGCAAAGCGAGGAGCAAAGGGAACGCCGTGATCAGCAGCTTGTTCCAAAATTGGTTTAAACAAATCGTGAGACTGCAGGCACATTGAAGGATGGGGTTTCAGCCTTCAGTTCTCCATTTCCTTTGGGTTTCTTTTTTGAGCAGTGTGGATGGCACACGTTTCCATTACAAATCTCTGTTGTATATTAAATTACTGCCTTTTTATTATCCTGAGTTTCTCATAGTACTCCTGGTCTGGATGTAGGTTCTGCCACTGTAAAACCCTGATCTTGCATTGAGCTCCTGGGTTCATAGCATGAAATAGACTTAACTGACTTCTTATAAACGTATCGTGTTCTGTAGCAGTGAAATTCAATGCACACCTTTCAAGTCTCAGTGCCACTTCCAGCTACAAAAACCTCGGCGTTGTATTTCCTCATGGCTGGTGCTCACCAGACAATTAAGGGGACTAAATTAAAATAAAAAGAAACAAAATCATGGCAGTTATTTCCGGTCAGATATGTAATCTTCTTCTCTGCCTTTGATTAAGAAAAGATGTTAAAAACTCTTATCAGCATCAAGGTACACGATAAGGAAGATAAATAATTTAGAGCTTTTAAAGCTAGCTCCCAGACGGAATTAAATCTTCCGAAGCGTTTTGATTAGTAGGCTGAAAATATGAATTAACATGAGCTACGTTGGTATCTTGTGTGACTGGTCAGTTAGAACATTTACTGGAATCCCAGAAGTGTCTTAAAAATATGAATGAAATATTTTAGAGTTTTCTTTTCAAATGATCTTTACAGTAAAGAAGAACTGGCTATTGTTGACATTCTCACATACCCTTAAAAGTGTCCTTAGAAAGAGGTAGCTTGGGAAAAGGAAAAAGCTATATCACCAGCAGTTTTTTCCTTGCTCGAAGCTTCGCTAGACTTGAGAAATTACGAGACATCTTCCTGTTTTCCCATAAATTTTGGCTCTCTCCCCCATCATGGTTTTATTCTCATTATCTTTCATATTTCCCTACGTTTTATGCACATTACTGTGCTCTGCTAGGTCTAACCAACCTTCCCTCCTTGAAGGGCTTGCTGAACTTTTGAAGCCTGAGCTTCCCCTTGGGGCCAGTAGGTTTAAAATGTTCCTTGATGACTCCTGTGACTCCTTTGGAGCGCCATCCCCGCGCGTCTGCTGCCAGTGCCAAAGAAATAATCCCTTTATCCCCTTCTGCAGCATCCGTGTCTGAACCGGTCCTGCTGAGCTGCCCAAGCAGCCAGTGGGGACCTGCGCATTTCAGCTAAGGGAGCCCAGCTAAAGCTTTACCCCAGCTCACTGTCAAAATAAATGTGAATGACGAATCCGTGTCGAGTATTTCCTTATTTCCCTCGCTTCTGCTGCAGCCTGGCTTAGGGGCTCTGCTGCAGTGAACCCCATCCCTCGCAAACTGGAGCGCCCCGCGGTGCGAGCCCCGTCCTTCAGTCGCTGCTCTGGGAGGGCAGAGCCGCGCCGCTTTCCCGGGAGACGCCGACATTCGGGCTAATCTTGAATTGTAACCTAATCTGGAATTGTTTTACATGGAAACCAGCGCGCCCGTGCCCAGAGGGGTACCCCGGGATGGAGCGGGTACCCCGGTAAAGAGGGCACCTCGGGACAGAGCGAGTATCCCGAAATAGGGAACCCCGGGAACAGAGGGGATATCCCGACATAGACGACATCCCGAGATAGAGCGGGTATCCCGACAGAGGACACCCCGGGAGAGAGGGGCTATCCCGGCCCAGAGGGCACCGCGGGATGGCGGTAGCCAGGACAGAGCGGGTATCCCGGGATAAAGAGCACCCCGGGGCCGGGACAGCGGCTCGGGGCACTGCGGGAGCTCCCGTCACACACAGGGGAAACCCCCTCGACATCCGTACACCCCCCGGGGCGCAGTGGAACCGTCCGCTTCCCCGCCGCTGCCTCGCAGGTGAACGCTCGGGAGCGTACCAAGCCCCGCCGGCGGGGGGAGCGAAGGGTTTCCCCCGGTCCACCTTCAGCCGCACCGCTCTAATCCAGGGCAGCCCGGGGAACAACCGAGGCTGCGGAACGGACCGCGAGAAGCGGCTGCCCCGGCAGAGCTCTCAGGGCACTAACCTCCCCCTGCTCCTCCTCCTCCCTTTTCCGCGCGGAAGTGGTAGCTCCCTCCCCCTCCCGCCGCTGACCAACGGGCTCGACTGCAGCAAAACGGAACGTACCAACCGCGCCGCCGGGGGGAGGGGGGAGCGGCGAGGCGTGGCGGGAAGCGCCGTCCTGCGAACGGGCGCCCGGGGAGCCGCTCCCGCCGAGCGGCGAAGAGGCGGCGCCCGCAGGAGGCACGGCCGGGGAGCCCGAGCGAGCCCGGGGGTTCACGGGCTGCGGGAGGGCGAGCCTCGGTTCCTCCTCCCGGTTCCTCCCCCCGCGGTGTGTGCGAGCGGCAGCGTGTGCGGAGGCCGAGGGGCAGCTGCCGCCGTCCCGCCTTCCCTCCCCTCCGCCCGCTCCGCGCCGCCACTCCCGACCCGATGCCGCCGCGGGGCCGGTGAGTCCGCGCCTGGATGCTCATCTCCTTCTCCTCTCTTCCCTCCCGCAGGCGGCGGCAGCGGCTCCGGCTCCCTTGCAGCTCCCGGCCGCCTCCGAAGGGATGCTGGAGAAACTAGAGCTCGAAGATGAAGGTAAAAATCCACGGGGGCCGGGGGCGGGCCGGGGACACCCACGCGGCCGGCGGGGTCCGGGCGGGAGCGGGGGATCCCCGGCGCGGAGCGGGGGATGCGCCGTGCCCGGGCCGTGTCCTTGCGGGGCGGGTCGCAGCCTCGCCGGCCGCGGAGCCAGCCCGATCCCGGCTGCGGAGCTTTTGTCCCGGTGCCGCCGCCGGGCCGTGCCCCATCCGCCGCTGCCGCCGGCAGGGTCCCGCTCCGGGGCAGCGCAGCCTTCATGGCACCCCCTCCTCCTCCTCCTCCCCGTAAAACACCCGTTCTCCTCGAATACGTCTGCGATACCAAATATAGACTTTGAGAGCAGTGATGGAAAGCTCGCTCAAGTAAAGCTTCCCCTCCTCACGGCGGCACATGCATCTGTTCAAAGCGGCAGCTGTACACTGAATTTTCCTTATGTGGCTGCGCTCTGTGGTTGTTCTTTGCGGTGCTCTGAAGAGCTGCAGTTCTGACAGAGTGTGCTGGGCTTTCACTGGGCAACTCCTGGCAAGTTTTTCCCTCTCGCAGGCACTAAACCGTGCTGTGGGAAAGCGTGGATGTTTTTTCTTTTTCCTCCAGCTTGCACCAAGCAGCCAGTTCACCTCTGAAAGATCCGTGCCGAATATCTCGGGCTTTCATTTTCAGAAAGGATTAGCTTAGTGGATGCAAATGTGGACGCATGGCTTAATCGCTGTGCTCAGCATTGTGAAGTGGCTAAGACTTCATGGGATGTGTTTTTCTGTAGTTGGTAACTCCTATTGTAAAATGTAGGGCAAATATTTAAGGAAAACTTTGAGAATAGCAGGCTGAGTCATTCTGTGAGAAGATAAATCTAAGCTGGTATGCTAATAAGGCAGCTTCTTGGTTACTAGCATGTTTGCCTGCAGTTGTGGGACTGGTCTGGAAAAGTAACACCTTTTATTTTAATCTCTCTGTGTGTGAGAAGAGGAAGCTCTTAACAATTGCATTCTTTGAGCTGCCTTTTTTATTTTTTTTTGGAGTCCAGACAGAGTTTGAATTGCAATGAAATGCTTGTGCCTTTGTGCTTCTTGAACATGCTTAAGTATGAGTATTTGGTGCAGGGGATCTGTTGCTAACTTGTAGGGTTTTTTTTTTTTTTCCTCACACTGTTCAACTATTTTTTAGTTAGGCATTCATGTTATGCTTATGGAGAGGTAGAAAGTTACCGATTTACCTATTTATTTTTACATTAAAGCTTGCTACTGTGAGATACAGGTTGCTAAAACCTGCTGAATCATTAACAGTTAAGCCATTTTAAAATCTGTTTAAAATATCTTAAAAACTTAGGTATATGAAAAGGATCTCTTGGTTAAAAAAAATCTGAAAGGACAAACCTTCAGTTTTGAAACACCTTTGCACTTTTTTAAAAGTGTAATGTGGAGTTATGTGGAGACACTTGATAAGGGTGAAGATCTGTGTGTTCTCTAAAACCCTGCAATAAAATAATTCGAATTCTTTAGGAAATTTAGCAGTTTAATTTTTTTTAATGTTTTTCAAGCTTCTGTTTTGCTTTGTTTCCTAATTCGTTTAGCTCTAAAGCTCAGGCTTTGTGATTGCTCACGCTGGGAGGGTGAGAGGAGTTCAGGGCCTGTCAAAAGATCATGGCTAATAGCAAGTTTAAAGTAGGGTGTGGGTTTTGAAAGAAAGCAGTCACCTTATTAGCCTTTCAGACTAAATGAGAACCTGCCTTTAGGCCTGACTTGAAAGCCAGGCATAAAGGGGGTAGAGTGCTGGATTCGGAACCTGGGGTGTGAGTTAAAAGTGAGTGTGAGAGTCAGACCAAAACCTGCTGCCCAGAGTGCTTGTGTATGGCAGGGCCCAGGGAAGGAGAATCACAGAAAACTGAGATGCAGCTGGAAATGCAGCAGCTTAGTTGCAGTACCTGTTCCATGACCTACATTTTTGCACTGGTTGCTGTCGGGGTATTTGTGCTAATATTGGGGGTGGGAGGGTAAAAGACATCTGAATTGTTCACTTTGTTGTTGGATAGCAGGAGGTGGGTGCTCAGAAGTTGAGAAACACCTCTGAAGCCTTGATACGGTTTCATGAAGTGGCTGTAGCCAAAGTGTAACTGATGATCTTTTGTCAAACTTTCAAAGTTTCTTTGCTGATGCTTAAAATTGTGGGTTGAATGAGAAATTTGAAACTTGCTTTAGAACTGCTTTCCTGACTGTCTCTACTTTGGAGTACTTGCTCTTGTGAGCTTTCCAGTTCTGTATCCATCAACAGTTGCTAACTATCTTGTGTATCAAATTATGCTGCAGTTCTGTTGAAACAGGGAGCTTAATAAAAAGAGCTGAAAAATGAGGCTCAATGTGTGTGCTGAATGCCATCCAGTATGTGAAGTGGATTTGTTAGCCCCTCTCCTCAAAGGTTACACAAATGAGAATGTGAAAGCACAGAAGGCATTAATTTAATTTAGAATGTAATTAAGAGGGTGAATTGAAAAAAATGGTGCTAGAAAGATTTATGATTTATGTAGTACTCTAATGAGATATGCAGAGTCTGGCCTGATGGTGTGACTTCTAAATAAAACAGTGGTGTCAAGTGAAGAGCAATTTTAATTTTCATTATGTAAAAATAATGTATATGAGTTATTTTGTACTTAATTAGCATGGACAGTGTTAGATAGGGTGCTGTTGTTGTAGAGAGAAGTGCTGGTCATGTTTGTAGCCTAAAACATCTTCATATATCTGGCTGAATTCTCTAAGATCAGTGTAACTTCTTACTGGTGGGGCACTGGTTCAGTCTGGGACTGGCTTCATAACGTTGCTTTGGTGATGTGTAAGTCTAGATGTGAATGAGGTGATGTTAAACAGCACCAGGGCACCGCAGCTGGAACAGGCAGTAGGCTCAGTATGTGCACGGAGGAGGAGGACTGCATAGGCCAGGGATATTTATTTTATTTAGGGCTCCCTAAAGGACCTTCCTCCAAGCAGAAGTCAGAGCAGGAAAGGAAAAACTCCCATGTAAGAAGTCCAGAGTCTCTTTTTAACTGAAGAATGCTCAGCTTAAAAATAAACAGAAAATTTTAAGTAATGACCTCATCCTGCTTAGTATTTCTTTGGATGGGAATGACCTACCTACATTTCCTCAAAAAGTGTGAGAGCTACCTGTTGATAGGTGTGGAGTTTTTCATTGTAGCCTGAAATACAGTGCTGAGAGGCCTCTCATGAATGTGATAAATGGTCAAAAACTGGTTATCTTCATACACATTATGGATTTTCCTTTTCAGCTCTAGTGTGTGTGCAATAATGTTTCTGTAGTAAGATAATTCCTACTTCTGATCAGTGTCAGGAGTGGTTCTGGGTTTTCTTTTATGGATGATATGATGAGCTTGGAGAAGGACATGGAGAAATTATTCTGAAGATCTAATATGAGAAGGGACTTTAGTTAATGATTTACACTTACAAGCTTCATTTTGTTAAGCTGGAATTCCATAAATGGTTGTGTTCCAACATCTACCTGTGCTCTGAGAGGAGAAACTAAGTTAGAGTAGCAAATGGATGCCTGTCAGCTGTATTGATTCAGTGGGTTTAGTTTTGGCATGTTATTTTGGAAATCAGTTTTGTTGCAGTGTTGTCGCTCATCCATGTTATTCTCTTCCTTCTGCTCACCTTGAGTAATGAAGTGGAGGCTGCTGAAAACAGAACTAGCTACTTTTCTGTAGCATCTGCAAACCCCTTTTGGAGGTGCTTTCTGCAGAGTGAGTTCATTTAATTGCAGGGTTCTGCTGTGTCTGTGCTCAATTCCTAGTCTGGAAAAAGGAGTTCTGCAGAGTGTGTGCAGCAGTTGCAGCATCAGCGTCATGGGACCGATGTGCTCGCTCTTGAGCACTCTACTCCTCTGGATTGTTGCACCAAGCAGCTTTTAGACATTGGATAAACAGTTTGCATTCGAGTGGAATCTCTCCTAGTAGTGCTCTGGCCTTCATCTCACTGAATCATGCATCTCTTCTGTTACCTGCTCCTTTCTGGCTGTCTCCTGAAATAGGCTTTCACCAGTAATTGCATCTCCACTGCTGTTGTGTCTGGGGTCATTCCTTCCCTGCTCTGCGGGTTTTCTTACTGTGTCTTATTAAAATTAGTTTCTTGAGCTCTTCCTGCCTGCCAGCCTCCTGCTGTCAAGTGAATATCTGAACTAAGGTATGAAAACAGATGTCACTCTGGGGCCAAAAATAATTAAAAGAAGCTTGTAATAAAATGCACATTAATAGGCAGGCTGGGTTTTGTTTCCTTCTTAAGACTGAATGATCAAGTGCTTGGGTTAGGAGGTGGTAAAGTTAAGCCATTGTTTTGCAACTGTAATTAATTTCGAATAAACATTCATTATGTGATTGTTAAAGCTGATGTTCTCTGGCATTATATTTTGCCCACAAGATGTGCTTTGAGATACCAAGGGACATGGTGATAGTGATAAGGGGATGTTTTGTATTAAATTTTACGTTGTTTAGAATCCTGAGTGAACGTAGTAAGGAGTTGTTAAGCAGAGATGATAATTGTTATTAATAGATTTCATACAATCTTTCCTATGATGTACTTTCCAAGTTGTTGAAGAACAACACATCTGGAGTATTCAGATATTCAGCTTTATTAGTTTATGCAAGAAATCATGATCGAGTACTACACTGTCCTAGGTACCCTTGTCCTTTGCCTTCCAGTTGGCTATATAGGAACACCATACATGATTTTTTTTTTCCCCCAGGAAACTTCCATCCACATATTTTAAAGATGAAAATTAAGTAGAAAGTGATACATCATGAAAAGTACAAAACTTCATTGAGCAGTGCAAGAGAAGATGTTGGAAGTTTTGTTGTCTGTAATCCAGACACGAGTCCGTATCCTGTGCAGGTATTGCAAGGGGTTCATGTCAGCCCAGGGCTCACTGTGTCCAAACAGTCCTGTTTTCCTACTCCTACAGAGGATACAACTGTCTTATTGTTAACATGGTATTTAGCCTTACAGTGAGCGAAGCCCTACTCTGTCTTGACTAGGAAATAATCCATTTAGCAGCTAAAGTTTGCAGTCTTTCTCAGGAAGCAAAATTTTTTAAGCTTTACCCATCTGGGAAGCGATGTTTTAGTACAGCAAAAGATACACAGGACATGCTTCAAAACTCTGCTTTGGGTCTTGAGGGATGCAAGAGGTTCTTGAGGAGAAAGCTTTCATAAAATTTTAATGTGGTCAAAACATGTATTTTCCCTGATTTCTTTATGGAAACAAGTGGCTGAGACTTCCTAGAAAAGGCTTACCATGGCAGCGATTCCATGTAATTGCTTTGGCAAAGCTGCAGGGAACTGAGAACAGTTTTACAGGAAGTGTTGGGGCCCATTGTATCCTGCCCAGAGTTGCACCTGCATGATTTGCAGACATTATCTTCCAAGTGAAAGCCATTCTTGGCCAGCAGCTACCCCTGAGAAATATTGGGACAATAAGGTGTTCTCTTACACCCGAATGACACTGCTGCTTCAGGTTGTGCGTGTGTGTTAGTGTCTGATGGACAAGGACTGATTTACAGTCACCTTTACCAGCCACTCCTGCTGGTGCTGCCACTTTTGTGTGCACCAGTGGGACAGCATCAACTCTGTGAAGAGCTTCCCTGCAGAACCTCCTTTGTCCAGAAGCTGCTTGGTTTGGTAGTGGGCCTATCACAGCTGGTAAACCACTGCTTGGTGAGAGGTCAAGGACTTTGGCCAATATCATCTCAGTTTCCTGGTTCAGAGTTACTGAGTTCACAGTGTCTTGTGCTTGGACAAAGATAGACCTGGAAGATGTGACAATGTCAGAGTGGCCTTGTGGGTGACTCCAAAATGCTCTTTGTTACTGGTCTGTGACTGCTTTGCTGAGCATTACCAGGATGGAGGAGGGTGACTACAGAGTCCTTCCCTTAAGAAACTTCTTAGGGGGTGTGCTCCAATGTTCTATCCAAAAGACTTCTTTAATGCCCTGAACGTTCATAGGCAGGACAGTACAGTTGAAACAGGATGACTGTCTTGGTGGTTTGATACCCTCTGCTGTTAAATTTGGCTGATCAAGTCGGTGCTCTTGGAAAACCTACTGCCTTGGGGCATGGCTGAGTTCTGCATGGAGGTGACTTGGTTTGAACTGAAGTAATAATGCCAGTGTGACAGGAATGACAGCAGAATATTTGCATCAGTTGGCTCAATCTAACTGGTGCTAAACAATCATAAATATTTCTGCTTATTAATCATCTGCAGCAGATGTGGGTGTTCTGTAAGATAGGACCTTTGGAAATGTGCGCTGTGGTTTTGATAACTTGAGGGTGCATGATCACGGTTTTTGGAGCCTGAACTCATGACACTGACACCAGTTCTGCTGTTCGTTTAGGATCTTGATCTTTGGGTAGCAATGATCTGTCTGCAGGTACTTTGTTGGTTTGAATATTTTTAGCTTCCAGAATGTACGGCTCTATTAGCATTGCATGGATTTGGGGATGTAGTTAAGTCTGAAACATGAAGAAATGCAGCATTTCCAGAGTAAGTACAGGAGCTGATGTCATTGTTTCTCAGAGCAGTTCTTGTATCTTGAAACAAAACGTTCCTCTCCATACTGAGTTTGCCTTGGGTGCCTGTTGTGGTGGGCTTTCTTGTAGCTCTTCTATGAGTACGGAAGACTGACAGATGGAAAATCTGACAATTCAGGGGAAAATCCTTCTGTGGAAGGGTTGCACTAATGGCTGGGATTAACATAAAGCCAAAGCAGTGTAATACAAGCCTAACTATGTTAGGGAAAAGTCGAATTTGTCTTTTAGGCATCCAGCTTGGCATCTAGGTGGAACTTTGGAAAGCTTAAATAACCTTGTCCTTCTAAGAGTGGACCACATCTAAAAGGCTTTTGAGTATGTTGTGGATATCTTCAAGGTTTCTTCTGAGTACTGTTCGAATGCAGCTAACTTGGCTTTAGGTTCTTTCCTCCTCTGCTGATTTTTTTTGTGGATTTTATTTTTTCAGTGAACCAGTTGGGTGATTTTACCAATTTTGACTATGGCAGAGGTTAATGGTACTCCTACATCTTGTCTAAAAGCAATTTTCCTGTGCTACAGACCACTGGTTTTACTTCTGATGTAATTTTCTTTTTATTTTTAGGGCGTTTTTTAAGTTTTGTTGGGGTTTTTTTGTTTGTTTGTTTGTTTGATTGGATTTTTTTACAATATTATTATATTATTTTGCTTTTCTCTTTGTATTGTGACAGAGTATTTCATTCTTTAGCTGGGCATTTTAAGAAATAGAATGAAAAAGAGGGTTTTTTTTCCTACCAGTCCCTCACACTGTGGCATTATTTTCTGCTGTTTACTTTTAATTTCTACTGATGTAAAGACAGAGAGAAAAAACGATGTCTGAGCTGCTGGAGAAGGGAGCAAACTGAGATGGCCATAGAAAAAGACCATTTATGAGGAAACCGTAAGGCTTTGCTCATTTAACTCAGTAAAAGGAAAACCAAGAAGGAATGTGATAACACTGTATGTATGAAAATATCCTGGAAGGGATGGGAAGGGAAGTAAACACCAGGGAGGGAAATCACATGAAGAGCAACATTGGCACAAGAATAAACTGTTCCTATAACAGTATTCTAACTTCCAGCATAGGTACTGTAGGATGAGTTGTAGGATAGATTCAGTGCTTTGGCTCAGTTCAGGATGGAGGGTGCTCACTCACAGCAAGGGGTTGTGTTGCTGCCTTTGACAGAAGTCTCTGAATGCCAGAGTGCAGAAGGTGAATGCTCTGCTCTACACAAGTAATTGCATGGATCTCTCCTGCCACGGTCTTGCTTGGATTTCCGTCGTATAATTTTGAGTCAGTTCCTGGAACAAAAAAAAAAAACCCAAAAAAATCAGGTCAGCTCAGAGGAAGGTCAGCTTTGGGAAGAGTTGCAGTTTATCTGCGGTATAGAGAAAAAAATCAATAATACCTGTAAAATGGCTTCCAGAAAACTGTTTCTGAATACATTGAATGTGTGTTGGATGTCACCAGCTTGAGTTACAGAGCTCTTGGTTCTTTTTCTGTGTAGCTTCAAGCTTTACCTGCTGTAGGTAAATCTCCTAAGTGGTATATTGGAACAGAACACTTGATAGTCTATTAAAGTATGCATACAGATTCATACATTTTTATAAGAAATGCCAATAATAGCTGTTTACATGGTGTTGGCATGCATAGGGAGGGAAGGAGAAGAAATGTGCCAGGGCAAACTAGAGAGAAATGAAAACGTAAATACCTAATTATTAGAAGCTTCAGTTTAAGATGTTGCAAGTAATTATTCAGGATTTGAGACCAGCAATTTATTGAACCTCACAAAACTGTTTCTCCAGCAAACATAGTCCAAAGTCCTTACATCTGAAGTCTCAAAAAAAAAGTATTTCTCCCTTAAGGCATTGATCCTTTGGGTTTAGTCTTCAGTGGAAGATTGCCTCCAGATTAAATATTTGCCCTGTCCAGTAGGGATATGGCTGCAGCTTGTGAAGATGCTGTGTGCTCATTTTGAATATGCTGTGTGATTAATGCTTTGGTTAAGCTGCATGTTTAGGTTTCATCTTAAGCTAATTCCCAGAAGACTTAAATGGCTATTTCTTTTCTAAAGGTTTATGCAAACTGTGTATCTAGTTAGACTTGGGCTTATTTTAAAGATACAGCAAAAATTCAAATTGTTTACTAATCTTGCAGCAGAGATACAGGCTGGTTTATTCTCTCATTAATCACATACCTTAGACTTCCCTTGAATCCAGCTTGCACAGAGTGCTTGCTGATATTAATATTCAGAAGTTTAATACCATTTTTAGTTTCTTGCGTTTCGTGTCTCGCAATCTTGAAGAGCAGGCCCACATTCCAGACAGGCGACATCTTAATTTAGATCTTTGTTTGGGATGCTTAGGGAAAAATGGTAATGCCTGTTGTCAAGGGAAAATCTTGAATATGGTTTAGAAAATTCTTCAGGTCAGCTTATTCTTTGTTGTGGTGAAAATCCTAGCAGCGTTAAGGTTGCAGGCTGAAGTTGCTACCTTTATTCACAAAACCACAGTGATGCTTTTCTCAAAGTACAGACCTTTGACCAACAACAGTTGATTTAAGAGATACAGAGCTGTTTCAAAAGTATTTTTCAAAAGGATTCAGTTGGGCTTATGATACTGTTTACCAGTGAGGTCCTAAACAAGGCAGCCCTTGCTGGTTTCTCTGCCTGCCTGGACAAGGAACTTCAGAGTTACTGTGATTAGCTCAGGAATGTGGAGTTTCTTAAGCTGCCCATCATTTTTTTTTGTCTGTCTCAAATCTCACAATAATCATTTGTCTATCCACACTGCCAGTGGAGAGCTACAGTAAAATAGAAATGTTAACTTAGCCCAGCTACCAGGACTTAACTAACACCAATAAAGAGGAACAAAATTCAGGGCAGGATTTTGAAGCGTGCTGTGAATGTAAGACTGCAACACAATCCAAACCTTTCATTGTTTCAAACAACTCTTTGTATCAGTTTTCTCTTACAAGTCTTATGTACTGCTGGAATTTGAAGACATGTAGGTATCTAAACCTCAAAACCAGAAAAGTGGATTTTTTTGAAGTATTGACAAGAATTAATAAGTATTTTGTTCTAAGCAGGATGTGCTTTTGAAAACATTTGTCTCATTCCATGTTTAGGACCTTTAAGGAAGGAGGTTGTACAGTGTCCTAAGGTTGCTTTGTTCTGTCTAACCAGCTTGTGGAATGCATTAATAGCTCTCCAGCACCTGTGGTGGGTTTTTTGTTTGCCTATTGTTTTGTTTAAGCAAACTGCCTTTTCTTCCTTACTTCTGCTGTAGCAAATTAAGTTAATAACAAGGTACTTCTCTCTCAGTAGCGGTGGTGTTTAGTTCCTCCATAATTTGCACTCTTCCAGTTGAGTGTTTCTTTCAGATTTTGGTATTTCCTGAAAAATTGTATTATCTCCAATTCACTTCTAAATTCAGTTTGAAGATATTGTGAAGTTTTAAGTCTTGCAACCATTTCAAACTCTTACTGCAAGCTCTTTGAAGTGTGGTCTGTTCCTGTTTTGAAGATCACCAAAGAGAATGTTGGATAAAATGAAGTCTTGATCCCCTGGTACTCCGTTGTAATGGGAAGTATCAAACTACTGGTAAAAACATTTCCAGGGTGAGTTGTAGAAATGTAAAGTCCTGCAGAATGAGCTTGCATGCCCTCCTGCACTACCTGATTTGCATGAGGTGGGCCTTGCAAATGTTCCAGCTTGGGGAAAGGTTTGGGATGGAGTCCATGTCTTGTTAAGAACACACAGTTGTCATCCAGTCTTGCAAACCCACTGGAAAAAAAAAACATATTGCCAGTTTTGCTGCAGTTGGGATTGCTTGTTAGGCAGCTGCCATGGGGTGACTCTACTCTGTCTTCTCCTCATGCAGTGATATTCATGTTTGCTTTAAAATTAATGTCTCAAGCATACTGTGATTTTTTAAATATTATTTTTGTGTCTTCCTTCTTTTTCATCCAGTTGATAATTTTATTCTAGTAAAAATTGGTTAGTCTGAACTGTTCCTTCCACAGCCATGTTGACTTTTTTCTTTGTTTTTGATGAGCTGCCTTTGTAGGTGCTTACAAATACACTGGTTTTAATAACTTGCTTCAATATACTCCTAAGAATTCTGACTGGATTTGAATTCGTTTGGCTTTCCTACAGACTGGTAGTATATCCTCTCCTTTATGAACTTGCCGAGTTCAGGAATGGTTGCTTTTAGCTAGGATGGCTCCTGTTTACACACATAATAAACTGCTGTCTCTGCATGAAGCAACTCCTTGTGACAAGGGGAGAAAACATCTCAATTACCTTGGTGATCTAAAGTGACTGAACAGTTGCACTGACTCTAGAATTCAGAAAACACATGGAAATGTGTGCAAAAAAAAAAAGTAGATGCACACAGTAGTGAAGGTTATGTTTGAAAGTGTCTTAAGCAATTCTGAGTATAGTTCTTAAAGATGTGCTCTGATTTCTTTTAGCTTGTTACTGTTATTAGAAGGATTAGCCTTTGTCTGAAGACCTGAGCAGCATGACAGCCCATTTACTTCTCTCTTTACTGTTATTTATCTGTTCATGTACCTGTTCTATCTTCTTTTCTGTGCCTCAAGACCCTCTTCCTATTTGCAGGATGAGGTGCAGTTAGCAAGGGAGAGCTCACTAACTCTGTTGTTGTTCCTATGTACTCACACTTCTTTTAAAAGTCCTTTTCTTCTGTCACATCATATATCTATGCTGTAATATACAATTGAATTAGTCTTGGAACACTGAAGAAGCTCCTGATACTGATCTCTAGATACATTTCCTATTACTTCTTAGTATCAGTGTTTCTTACATCTGTAAACTTGCTGTAATCTTTATCTGCCAGCTCAGGCATTCCTTTAGAAGAGGGTGGGAAATGTTCCATCTGCAGCATCCATGCCCTATAGCCCGTGGCTGCATGAATAATGCTACTGTGTAACTTCAATGTGTGGTCTTCCAGAATATTTTAAAGCTCTTTGCAGTTCTCTGAAAGAAAAATAAAGTCTTGTTTCTGTGTCTACATCCTTTCTTCCTGTGCCTTGCACTCAAAAGCCTTTCAGCTTGTGATGGAGTGGTCAACTTCTGTCACTGCCATCATAGTATTTCCTATATATTGGACTGTAAACCTGTTTGCTTTTCCCCTGTATAAATGGAGGTAGTACATTGCTAGTCTTGGCTGCCATCTCTGCGACAAAGTTTTGTCAAGCATGTTGTAAAACTTTCGGGGTTGTCCTGTGTAGAGCCAAGAGCTGAGCTCTGATCCTTGTGGGTCCCTTCCAAGTCAGGATATTCTCTAGTTCTGTCATTTATCTCCTGCCATATAGAATAGGCATTCTTGTGACCATCTCTTCCTGCATTTTTCCTGTCTTTTTTACCACTTCATCTTACCCTGTGGCTGGTTACATGGGTGGTTATTTTGGTGGTGTTTTTTTCTTTTTCTGAGAAAAGTTTCCTCATGAATAAACAGAAATCAAATTATACAGCACAACAACAGTGCTTCTTTTCTCCTGTGCCTGCCCTTCTTAAACTATGTTAGTATTCCCTTCCTACCAAGTCTGACTGATTCAACTTCTGGTATCTGGTTTCTTGTCCAGTGTTCTTGGCTCTTTAGCAGACAGCTCGGCAGACTGAACAGTCATGCCCCCTTACTGTGTTATTCTGTACAAAATTGCAGTTTCTTGCATTTCTCTGCCAGCTCCTTGGTTCCCAAGCTTTTCACTGGATATACCGTGTACGTTTTAATTTGTGAAGCATTCAAGCCTAGCTAAAAACCTGCTAAATATTTGTCTTGCAGAAGGTAGGCTGAAGTAAAGCTGTTGCTCGTGATCGCAGCAATGTCCTGTGCACAGCGACTACTGGATCCTTCTGCAGGATCTGTTCCTGTCTGTCCCTTTGCTGAGGAATGCTGAGCTAATCCTACCTGGACATTTGATTCCCAGAACGTTGTTCTTGAAACCCTGCTTCATTCAGATGCCTCTTATTTCCCTTGAAAGCTGTGTTCCAGGGCCTGGTGGTGAGGAGTAGTTCATGGTTCCTTCTGAGTGGTGTCGCTGGTGCTCTTGGCGCGGATGAACTGCATCCACTGTGGATGTCTTTTTCCAGATCTGTGTTATGTTAGTGACTTATGCTGGAACTCCTACAATCTCCAGCACTGTGAAAGCTGTGTGGGAGGTTTTCAAGGATATTAAGGAACTCCTTCAGTAAACTCAGACCAGGAGTTATCAGAAACTTTAAAGCCAGTTTTGGTGACAGCTTTCAGATACAACTGCAGTCAGAAGAACAATTTACAAGGTTAATGATGTCTTTTACCTGTTATATTCTCTGCCAGGGGTTATCTTTAACAGGAGGGAGAGAGAGTAGCTTGTCCTGGCTTATTGAAGTCATTGCTCACCCTGGTATCTTCTGGCAGCCCTTGGCACAGCCAAGCTGATCTTTGCTGTAGGTACTGTCATTGTCCTGGGTAGCTTCTAGTGTAAGGAAAGGGCAGGAGATATATAAATATGTGTGTGGATTTATATACACATACAAGAATATAGTATAGAGTACTTTGGCATAAAACCTTTCAATAAAGTTTATCAGTATAAATACACTAATAAATTTGTCTTAATGTATTGCTGTTGGATCAGTTCCATAGTAAACATTGTGATGAAAAAATCTTTGGTGTTTAATATTTTCATTCTCTGGCATCTGAAATGTGATATTCAGCATATCATGTGACTTTTAAAATAGAAGTATGGCTTGGAGTGCCCTGAAGTGCAGATATTTATGTGTGCAGTAACAGAAAATAAAATGTATTTTCCCCTAACTAGGTTGTTTAGTACAAGTGAGAACATCACAAAACTACATGTTTACTTCCCCATTTCCTTTTGTCTGTTGTATCTGGCTGAGGGGAGATGATTATGCCAATAGTAGTCAAGGTGCAAAGTAGTGCTGGGAGTGCTTAGCTCAGCTCCTGCTGCTCTAAGAGAACTCTTAACCTTTTCAAGTTGTACAGATTCCAAACTGATTCTTATTTAAAAATCAGGCAGAATGGTGCAATTACTGTGTATATTTGTGGTTTCTGTCTTCCTCAAGCTGTTCACCAGGCTAGGCAGTTAGCTGAGTGTAAATTTTATATAGTGCTCTCTGCTGTTTTTTCCCTACTTTTTAAAATTTGGCCAATGATTTCATATGAACCTTTGAGAAGTCAGTTATGCTAACAGTTGTTTAGGTTAGTAACAAGGTTTAGGTTCATAAGTTTGAGTTTGTCAAATGATTGAGAGTTGCCAGAGGTCCCAGCCCTCAATCTGGCCATGAGGACAGGGGTGCTATGGAGAGCTGCATGTGGCATGGAATTAACACTTTAAAGAAGGTGAGAGAACCCAGCCTCAGTGGAACCTGTGTCTTTCTTTCAATTACTCCTGGAACCAATGAGTGAACTTGAAATATGACTGGTTACCAGGAGCATAACACAACTGAAACATAAAATATAATAGGAAAGGTTCTGATGTTGTATTGTGGAGATCAGGAAGCACGTGTGGTCCAGGATCTTGTTGGGCCATCCCAGTAAGAGCACAGCCCAGAAATGCAGCCCGTGACTTGCAATAGACACTTCTGAGGAACTTTCTCTAGGTTTTTATGTTGCAGTATTTGGAAACTTTTCCATAAGTGTTGACATTATATTCCTATTCTCCTTTTGCAGGCACTTCTATTTTTTTGGTTTTTTTTCCTCTTCTTTTTTTCTGCTTTTGAAGGCCTTGAAATTCTGAGAGGAGAGCACCCTGCATGGTGGCAAAGGCATGAGTGGAACTGAAGGCATCTGTTCAGTAGATCTCTGAGGAAATGGCTGCAGCAATGCTGCAGAAATTTCTGTGTCATTCCTGAGTATTCCGATGGTAGTTCTACCTTAGAGCTCTCTAAATAAAGAATTATGCTTAGTACTGAGTCCCACTGCAATCTCTGAGTCAGTATTGTTGAATAATTAATCTGTCCAAAAAAAAAAAAAAAAGCTATGATGAGCTTGTAAATAACATCTACTGGCTGAAATAAAAAACAAAAGCATGTCTCGTGTTATAGTGAAGGGTGGGAGAAAGGAAGAAAGTAAAAATCTTTTTGGTGAATAAGATTGAGGAGCAGAGTGGCAGAAATACAGATAGATTGATCTTCTACTCTTTAAAGGATCTCTAAGAGTAGGAACAAATAAAATGCCAATGCAGAGAATTTACTCTGTGAAAGCCTGTATGACAAGGTGCTCAACTTCAGGTGTTAAACTGTCTGAAGGGGTTTATTTGCAACCTTCCAGGTGACTTCTCTTTCTTTTCTATTAAAAATCACAAAAAACAGCACTGGGAATTTGGATACTTTTGCCTTCACCTGTGTCTTGGGGAGAGGGGGTGCACATGGGCAATGTCCACTTGTAAAATAACTTCCAGATGAATCTTCAGGAGATAAGCTTGTGTGAGTGTGCACCCCCACAGAAATACTCATTCAGCTACTTAGTAGTGGATTCATCTCCTCCCCAGTCCTGCACTAGCTTCAGATGCCTCCTGCTGAGAATCTGCTCTGTGAGCCAGCTGATTTCCAGATGATGAGCTGCAGAGAGCTGAGGGTTGGCTGGAGGCAGTTCTGCGCTCACATCTCCTGCATGTTGGGCGGATGATCTCGGGTGCAGGTCAGAGATGATGTGCAGAGACTGAGGAGGTTGTAAGTCAGGCCAGGAGGGATCTATCCATGTCCATCGCTTGGCAGGTGCTGCAGAGGCTTCAGAATGAATGGACAGTTACTGGGAAAGCAAATAAGACTGGAACAAGAAACTAAGTAGGTAATAAAGCAGAAATATCCTCATGCAGATGAGGTTGTTCTTATTTGATCACTTATTTTTGCAGCACAGTGGTGCTTGGATACAAACCAAAGCAAGAAGCTTGTCCTCTGGAAGGGGATAGAAACTGTAAAGAGGATTATGCTCTGTGCAGGAAAGAAGGGTGTGAGTGCATCTCTGAGATGTGCTGAGTCTTAGGTTTGGGAGACCTTTTTCTCCATTGAACAGCTCTGTATGTACATAATGTATACATAATACACAATACCTGTACAAAGAATTGGGCTGTGGCAGCTGCTGAGTAATCCCAGGTAGCTGAAGGTGTTAGAAGGTCTTAACTACCCTTTCCAACAGGTGCTTGATGGAGTTGTGTAGGACATGAGAGTTAAATCAGTGCTGGTTTAAATCGGATGTTTTGTATGTTTAGTTAGTAACTAATGAAGTGGTGCACTGTACTTACTTATAGTATAAGGACCTTCTCTAGAAATAAACCTCAGTTCCAGCTGGACAATTGGATTCTTGTCCAGATCCTGCTAGAGTTTCTGAGCTATTTCACAGATGGCTATCTCATGCTTCTGAATATTTTTAATTGTAACTTTCCAGTTAAAATGAAAGGGAAGCAGTCCCTTTATGGTGTCTCCCCTGACCTGGAAGACAGCACAGGGTGAGTGAGGTAGCATCTAACTATTCCTTTGCCTCTGGGTGAGGATTGTTAGGTCCAGTTGAAGTTGTGTTTGGAGGGTGGGAATGTGTGGTAAGTGAGAGGAGGGTTTATGGGCACACCTTCACTCTTACCACACTGGTAAGAGTTCCAGGTTGTGGCTGCCATGAACAGCCTCCCCTGACTGAATTGTTCTGGCTCACAGTTATTGTGCTTATCCTGATACATTTAAAAGTTGTTAGTGAGTTGGCAAGACTCTGTGGAGCCATGATGTGCTCTGAGAGTGTTCATTTTTTTCAGCTGGTTGTTTCGTGGTTTATAGAATCATTGAATCATTTAAGCTGGAAAAAACCTCTTAAGATCATCAAGTCCAACTGATAACACTCTGTTCACCATCCCATGGCCCCAGGTGCCACATCCACACATTTTTTGAACATGTCCAGGGATGGTGATTCCACTGTTCTGGTGGAATCTGAGGTGTTCCTATGCTTGTTTCTACCTATAGGATCTTAATTGTCTGCAAACTTGAGACTGAAGTAAATAAGGGCTCTTGGGACTGCACTTAGGATTGTAGAAGCAACCATAACTTTCTAAAGACCAGACTTACTGATTATTTGTTTATTTTAAGAGTAATGGGAGTAGAAAATGAAGGACTTGTTGAGTGTGTAGAAGATGCTGGATCCTGGAGCAGCCACTTGCAGGGGAGATCCAGCTTTGCTTCTGTAAATTTGGACTAAAAAAGGCTGTGCTGAGCCATTTGGTGGAAATGACAAATAATTTATCCAGAGCAAGATAACTGAATTTGAGCAAATCTAGCAAATGAGTGTTTTGAATTTTTAACTCCCTACTATGAAGTTCTTTAATAGTCAGTAGGTATTTCAAGGGGATTTTTAAATTTGTTGTCTTTTTTTATTGTGCTCTTCAAAAGTGTAATATATGTCCAAGTTTCTGGGGAATTATTACAAGGTCTAAAGGGTACATCTCCGATGGAGGGATTATCCTTGACCAAGTTCTAGCTACCTGCTGGAAAGAATGGAGAGCCAAACTGCTTTAAAAAGAAAAAGTTTATGTACCTGAGCAGATCTGAGGGTTGTATGCACATGCATCTGAACAATTGCAAAGGAAATTTAAGGTAATATGGATGGGATTGCATGGCCTTGCTACAGACGTGCAGCACTGAAACCTTTCCAGTCACGTGGGTCCTGGTTTTACAAACAAAGTTTTGGAGTTGTGATGCTCTGTGTAACCTGAAGAGAATGGAGCTGATTACAGAACTTTCCTGCTGCCTCTTTAGAAAATTACTGTGTGAAAAGTGAAACAGGTAGCGGTAAAGATTCAAGAAATACTAATTTAAGGAGCTTGAGTTAGTGAAGCTCAACACTACTTAAGTTTCAAACTGTCTTCCTCTGTTTATAATGGAGTTGAGATGCATGTTCCAGTAGGTTGCAGTTAGGGAAAACAAAATAAGAGATGTTTTAAGAATGTAACTCTTCAGCATGGAGGTCCTTTCTAATCAAAGAAGAACAATGCATTTTGTCTTTGTTACATTTAATCTGAAAGGAAGGATGAGTCTGAAATGCAAAGTGCAAACCTGTAACTGTCTGCCCAGATCTGAAAGGGTGAATTTGAGTTTTGCTTTAGGGTTGTCCTTCTGCCCAAGTGGTGTTCAGTTGATTTGGCATGTTTTTTTACTACTCTTTTTTTTTTTTAAGGTTACTTAAATAAAACAACACAATGTTTTTACTTGCAGCACTTGAAGAATCGGAAAGTGACATTTATGTGCGATTCATGAGGTCACACAAGTGTTATGACATTGTTCCAACAAGCTCTAAGCTTGTTGTTTTCGACACTACGCTACAAGTGAGTATTCTCCTTTCAGTCTGCCTTTGCTTGCAGTTCATTTTTTTTTTTAAATGAGTGTTTCCTGAGTGTTAAATGAAAGTTGATCTCTTGAAGAGAAGTCCTGCCATCGTGCTGTGCTTTAACTGTACAAAACTATATTGTTTCAACTGTGTCTTTCATGTTCTGCCAGAGAGGGAGCTGGGGGAAGACATCCTAGCAGAACAGAAAGAGGGGATGTAATTTGGTTTGAAGTTGAAATCTTTATCTAAAAACAAAAATTTCAGAAGAGCCCAAATTTATATTGGCTTCTTCATGGTCACCTGAATCTTCATAAAGACATTTGGTGTACGAGTACCCAGGTGCTATGAGCCAGTTCCTGCTATACTGATAAGACGGTTTAGGACTCAAATGGATGGCTTAATTATGCAAATTATTACATTCTCCAGAAAATTTTTGTTTTCAGCTTCTCATTTTGCATTTAATCAGTAAATCATCTGCTAGACTCTTGGCTCTGTCTGAAGAGTTTGTTTGCCAGAAGAAGGCATTAGCTGCCTGCTATAGAAACAGACTAATCTGTTCTGCAGTGTGGTAGAAAGCTGTGGCTTTCTTTGTTTCCTGGATTTTGCAATTGGTTTTTTTTTTGCTTGCTTTGTTGTTTTTTTTTTTTTTTTTTTTTTTTTTTTTTTTTTGCTGTTTCAGTGTGTTTTTCCTTGTAAAGATGCTCAAATTCTAAGTTAACTAAGCCCATTTAGTAATTTTGGTCTGGAATGTACTACTCAGACCTCAGCTTTCCACAGTCAGAGGCAGCCATGTAACAGATACTCAGTCCTAAAACATTCACAGAACCATCTTGTGTATCAGATAATTGTATATAGTGCTGGATTGAGTGCTATGATCTGAAAGGTGGAAAATCTACATTGACTTTTTCACCATCTTAGAGGACAGAAAGTTCTGCAGTGTTTCCTTTCTTCTGCCTGAAAGAGAGGATGACTGTCAGCTCTTGAGTAAAAAGTTTAGACCTCTTTGACCTGAAAACTCAGATTAAGGATGATGGGGTTCACTGTCACTCTTTCAGCTCTTCTCAAAGACTGTTGGGCTCCTTTTCATTCCAGAAGATACTTTTTCCTCACACTATGCTGGGAGTTGGTATCTGAAGTGGCCATGACCCACAGCCTGCACTGTGACCTGGGTCAAAGGCTTGAGCCTGGTCACTGTTGCAATTAGAGAGATGATTGTTCTTTATTCCATTTACCAGTTAATCCTGAGGCCATTGGGGCAGGCCACTGATTCCTTTTGGAGTCTCCAGATCTCTTGATGAATGACATCATGCCAGATACCAATTTTCATTGCTGGAGCTGTGTTGAGAAAACGCTATTAATGTCAAGAAGTGAGAGTTTCCTCTCCAGGTGGTGAGCCAGTGTGAGGTAACACCTGGGGAAACTGGGGAGTGAGTGAGCCTTGTGAGTTTTCACCATAAAGAACAGGTAACTTAATGGTGATGGAAAACCTTCCACCAGCACTTCACCAAAATCCCTGTCTTACTTGGCATCCCTAATGATTGTCATGGATTTCAGCGAGAGGAGAGCAAGGTCTGTGATCATGGAGTCATATTCTCAGTCTGCTTCTCCAGGTATTTGAAAGCAGTGGTGGTAGAAGGGAAGTCTGGAGTTGCTCATTCAGACTCTAGTATACAATAAATATGGACCATATCTTGAGTTTGTGTTGCTGGTGAGGAGCTTTTTTTTTTTTCCCTCTAAAGTGCATTTTTTTGACTTTGCATTATTACATTTAATGCATTACTTTTAATTTATAAAGTCGTAATACTGTAAAGCAGGAGTCCTCTTCCAGCATGGACGCTAGCTTCCAACTTAGCAGGTTTTGCAGAACTATTTAAGAAAGCACTAAAAATGGAGATCTGGATGCTTACCAGGCCTACATTGTTAGGAGGTCTTTTAAATACTTCTGTTCAGTATTTCTGTTCAGTTCTTTACCTGGCACCCTGTGTTCGTGTGCTACCATCAGTGTCCTCAAAACATTATGGACATTCAGTTTGATTGGTGTGGCTGGTGCACAAACACGTATGGAATGTGAAAATAGAATAGCTTTTTTTATTTGCCTAAAACAGCAGAATAAGTACATGATGGAGAATTAGCCCAATTAGGATGGTCAAATAAAACTTCTAAACTGTTCCTTGCCTTTCAGTTTTTAAGGTATAAATTACTTATTGTCCAGTAGCTCAGGACTTTCTATCAGTTTGTACTTTGAAAACACAGCTCGGAAACATTCAGTGTCCATGAATCTTCTTGAATGGGTATTTGTCTTTCCTGGGTTTGTTTCTTTTCTACCCACATCAGTGTTTCACCTGATATAAAAACAAACAAACAGAAAACACCCACAAAAAAAAAAAAGACCTGATGCCTTGAAAAAGTTCTTCAGTGATTTGAATTCAGGTTTTTAATAATGTTAGAACTAAATCACACAATTTAGGAGGTCACTTCTTGCCTCCCTTAATATAAGTTAGTAATCATCAGTGGGGGAAGAAGAAAAAAATGGAGCTGGGTTGTGTTCTCATGGCATCCTGTGAAAGAGTCTGGATTTTGGATTTTGGTTTGGCAGCAGTATCCCGACTCCCTCTGCTGGTCAGCCATCACAGCACACATCACATGTTTCTACCCTGGAAAATTATTCATGAGATACTTTGGAAAGTATTCTAAACCTGTTGTTAGTTGTGGGAAAACTGGACATGTTACCCTTATATAACGGGGCACCAGTCATACCACTGAAGCAACACTGATTCATAAAGGTAAATATTTAGTTTCAGTGTCTGTAAGGGAATTAGTATGAAGTTTCAAAGGCAATCCTGTTTTATCCCTAAGAGAGGGGATGGTGAGGTGCCTTTACCCTGAAAATAGAAGGAAGGCTTTAAATAGCAGAAACAGCAGCTAATAAAGAGCAGGAAAGGGCTGAGAGCCTCTTCAGCCCTGCTTGTGTGTCCGTCAGAAGGCATGGGGAGCTTGGCTGCAGCAGCTCCCAGTGCTGGCACAGCCCTGTGTGCTGGAGTGCGCAGGGCACACGTGTGCTGTGTGCAGTAAAAAATGCAGCGGACCCCGGACCCGAGAAGAAATGCTGATGTCTGGCTCCAGATCAGATGGCTGAAGGATAGCTTTATTAAAACTATACTATATTACATTAATAGACTATTTAAATAGATGCTATACTATTCTACATACTTACTTCTTACTTACCTAGCTAACTAACAAACTCATGACTCTGTGCTGAGAGCCCGAGCCACAGCTGGGTCCCATTGGGCATTAAACCCAAACAACCTTCACCAGGATCCAACCCAGCAATCACTGCAGGTAAACAATCTCCACACCACATTCCACATGGGGAAAACAAAGGAGCAGAGATAAAGATTGTTTTCTCTTCTTCTCTCTGTGCTTCTCCTGAGAGACAGAATTACGTCTCTCTGTCCAGAGAATGGGAATGTCACAGGTGTGTCTCATCTGTCACCTGCACGTGGCTGTCACAGCTCGGCTGTGGCTCTTGCACCTCTGCTGGGCATCAGCTCCTGTGGGGCAGGAGAGCTGTGCTTCAGCAGGACAAGGTGCCCCTTGGCACCCAGCATCCACACTAAATAAATGCAGTGTGCTGAGCCCTGCTCTGTTCACCTGCCTGAGGCCAGCTAGCACAGCTCAGTTTGCCTCAGTGAGGTTTCACCTAGAGCTTCCCCAGAACAGCATCTGCATCTGGTCTGCCTGCCTGGAGTGGTGCCTGGCCCATGCTGAACCCTGGAAGTGGCAGATGTTGCCTGGGAAAATGCTTGCTGGCACAGTTTTCTTGATTTAGAACAAGAACAGTGGACTGTTCTTTCACCTTTTCAGTTTATTAATACTTATTTGCTCCTCATAAATATTTATAGAACGATATTGAGCTTCATGGCTGTGCCTTTCCCTGCCTGTGACCCACGAGCGCTCCTTGTTTGTGACAAGCTGCTGCCTTTGGCTTTTCCCAGGGAAGATACTGTCTTTGGCACACATGAAAGCAACTTCATAAAGTCTGATCTGACCAGGAAGGGAGTCAGGAGACAATTAGATGTTATGAGCTTTCCTGTGAAGTCTGGAAATTTGACTCTGTGGATGGTGGGGAAATTGGGCAAGTTGCAACAGTGTACAGCTCACAGTGGATAAACTTTCTCATCTTTTACACATCTCCTGAGATGTAAACAGGAGGATAAACCCTTCACAGGCCCCAGAAGGGGTTATAGGGAGGTTGTCCCTTGAAGGGCTTCTCTAAGCATTAACTTACTGTTCTTCCTCATTCTAATTATGCTAAATATAAATGGCTCTGGAATGTCTTTATGATAGACTACAGGAAATCACTGAGCTGCATTCAGATTTGTTGGTCACCAGCTTGTGTCTTCAGCACAGCATGTGAGCACTGTCATTTGGTGTGTAGATGATCTGGGGGAGGGAGGGGACACCCAGAGCTGCCTTTCCTTCCTTTTTGTTGGTTTTGACCTTTATCAGGTACATACAGTGACACAGCAATCTGATATTTTCCTTTGATGGTAAACAAAACAATTCCTGTATTAACTAAAAGATGAATGAAATACAACACTTTGTTGACATTCTGTCTGCCAGCTTACTTTGTCTGTCATCTAATGTGATTTCAGTTTTTCCTTGTTGCTGCGTGCATCTGGTTTTGTTAGAGACCAATGCATTCCCCACCCCGTCCTGAGCTGCATTAGCATTTTCTAAGGAAATGCCTCTTACCTAGCTTACAGCAATCTCTGAAGCTTAACTCCAGAAGCTTTCTTAAGGCCAGATTTTTGTCTGACCTTGAAAGAAATGTATTAATTTGTTGTGGCTTTGCCCAGACTACACAAAGATGAGAAGGATTAGCTTGTTTTCTAGCGCAGAGCAATTAACCCTTGAAGAGCAGTGTGGAAGGTGGATATTAGGTAGGGGCTTCCCTACTTTGTATCAAGCAGCAATCTGCAGTCCCAAGAATGATCTGCTAGCAAATGTAGTGGCTGGGTCTTGTGGAGTTTGCATAAGCTCTCTTTGGGTCAAAAGCTCTATCTACTCTTTGACTAAATTATGTTCTTACCTGTTACAAGTAAATTTGGGTTTTAATAATAAAACATATGTAGCTTTTGCTCATCATGACCTTGGAACTGTTTTTAAAGCATTTGTCCAGCACTTCTTCATAAACTAATAAAAATCATGTTTATGTGGAAACAGTCATCAGAATAAGCTTTCAGAATCCTAAAGACAATTTCTTTTTATTTCATTCTGCATGAAGAAGAAATCTTTGTGTGACTTGGTTAAATTATTTAACCTGTTTAATAAAATTACCTAAGTTGTTAATGGACCACGTGTTGTTATCACCAATGTAGGCTTTTGTCAGAACCTCTCATTCTAGTAAGCAATCAAATAATTTTCTACCACATAACTAAAAAAAATTATTTTAAATGATGTTCTGGAAACTTCTTTAGTGATTTGACAAGCTGGCAGTAAGTATACCTTGTAACTTCTAAAGAGCAGGCAGTGGATTCAACATGAGAAGAATGGAGGAGGATTTATATTTCTCTTCCTTGTGCTGACTCTATTCAGTAAATGAATTTATTATTCTGATTCTCTCCAGGTCATTCTTGACTGGGGTGTTGCCTCTCTCCACGGTAATGAGATAAATCAGGCTTCCAGGAATAATGCTCCAGGATGGTTTGCTCCCAGAACCACACAGCAGACTCTGGGTCTGCTGTCACACAGCTTTACAAAAGGACTGACTGTCTGTTCCTTAGCTGGCTTTGAGGTTTCTCCCTGATGAAGCTGCTGCTGTCTGCATTTCTGAGGAGTGTGAATACCCCTCCTTGCTTACCCTGCCCACAGAACTGTAAGAGAATCATCTAATTTAGCTTCTAACCAGCATGTGGGCTGAGGCAGTGGAGCAGCCACATAAAAGCTCCCTTCATTGAGATCAGGCTGGAATCAGTAGCAGAATATGGGAAGACTGTTGTGTTTTCTCAGAGCTTCTCCTATTGCTGGTATACAAGCATAGGAGTTTAATCCTGCAGCTCTCAAAATCTATAGGAAGCACTCATTTGTGGATACTGGAGGAATGATAGTGTCAGTGAAACAGAAATTTCTACACAGGGTGCAGGTAAGGTGTTTGTGCTTGGCTGAGTGAAAGTTACATACCATTCTTCCTGCCTTCTCTGCCCCATCACCACTTTTTGGATAAGACCTTAATCTGTGAAGGAATTTCTGTGCCTTTCCCCATGCAGCTGATCCCACTGGCTCTGCCTGTCAGATTTACCTGATGTTCCCTCTTGGCCCATTGTGGTGTGAAATCTGACAGCAGGAAGCTCCAGGTTGGACACATTTCCACAGAGCATCGGTGCAGGACTTGGTTTGATGTTCCCTCTTGGCCCATTGTGGTGTGAAATCTGAAATCAGGAAGCTCCAGGTTGGACACGTTGCCACAGAGCATCAGTGTAGGACTTGGTTTGATGTTCCCTCTTGGCCCATTGTGGTGTGAAATCTGAAATCAGGAAGCTCCAGGTTGGACACATTTCCACAGAGCATCGGTGCAGGACTTGGTTTGATGTTCCCTCTTGGCCCATTGTGGTGTGAAATCTGACAGCAGGAAGCTCCAGGTTGGACACGTTGCCACAGAGCATCAGTGCAGGACTTGGTTTGATGTTCCCTCTTGGCCCATTGTGGTGTGAAATCTGACAGCAGGAAGCTCCAGGTTGGACACATTTCCACAGAGCATCGGTGCAGGACTTGGTTTGATGTTCCCTCTTGGCCCATTGTGGTGTGAAATCTGACAGCAGGAAGCTCCAGGTTGGACACATTGCCACAGAGCATCAGTGCAGGACTTGGTTTGGTGCCTTTGGCTGGACTGGGACCTTTCCACAGGCATGTGGTGTGGGGAGGAATTCTGCATGCGGACATGGCACCTGCTCCCAGGGGAGAAATCTAGAGTATGTGCATAGTTTTAACTTGGGGATAAGACTCTACCTGTTACTTCTGGGCTTTGGCTTGGCCCTGAAGGGTATTAAACCATCACATCTTACATTTTACTCAGCTATGGTGATAAGAAATGCATGATCTACCCAGGAGTGCTCTCTTTCCATCACCTGCAAAAGATAAATGAATTTTGATCTGGTTTCATACAAGCTTTCTAAAATTCAACCTAAGCTAGAGGACCTGATTGTGAATGTTTATTGGTTGGGGTTTTTCAGATGTTGAAGCAAATGTAGCTGCCCAGTTAATAACAGGTTTGTCCAATGTTTCTCCAATCTACTTGCTAAGCTAAAGGGGGAAATTCTACTTGATATGGTCCAAGAATGCTTGTCCCTTGACAAAAGTCTGTATTGTCCTTAAGTAGCCCATTTGTTTGACATCATAGTCCTCTGAGGAGGAAATGCTTCTAATAAATTCATCGACCAAAGAAAAAAATAATTGGAAAATAAATTGTAATGCAGCAGTCACAATGCTGAGATGGTTGGTTGTGTTCTTCATACTGGTTTAGTCTCTCCAGACAAATCAGTTTGTAAAAACACTGAATTATATAAACGCACCAGAAGAGAGATTTTAAACTTCTCAAAATAGCTCCTTTACAGGACTGTAGTACTCTGTAACTTAGAGATGTCTGGATTGAGCATTACAACTTAATTTGAAGGGCAAAAAAAAAAAAAAAAGAAATTGCGAGTTAAATGTTTTTCCTAGTGTGAATTACTTCAAAGTGAAAGTGCATTATGGACTTGGAGAATATTTAGCTTGTACTGCTTTTGTATTATCAGGATGATAATTGTGGGATCTGGGGATGAATGCAGGAGTATTCCAGTTTAGCTCATAGGAAAAAGTCCTTTGAAGGTGATGCCAGCAGCAAGGGAAGAGGAGGACTGTCCAAAGAGCTCTGTGGCAAAGTTGTCTTTTCAACTTAGTAATATGTTCATAACATGTTCCCAAATAATAGAATAATATGTTCATAACATGTTCCCAAATAATATTTCATGGGCTTTGTTCAGGTGGCAGCCTCGTGCAGAGGAAGCACTGCCTGAAATCCTGGTGATGTGAGGGAGTAGCAGGGGAGATGTGTTGCACACCTGTCTTATGGAGCAAGACCACCAGCTTTACCTGCAGTAGTTTGTTCTTTTTCCTCTCTTGGAGACTTGATAAGATTTGGGCAGCCAGAGAACTTGCCATGCTGCTTAAAGAAACACAGTCCTGCTTATGTTTGGCTAGAAACTGTTGCCTCATTCAGGAGTCTTGGCTCATAAACGCTTGAAGCAAAGGAATAAAGTGTGGGTTGCCCAGGTTTTATGCTGTACAAAGATTGCAGCAGAGCCCTGATGATTTTCCTGTTACAGCAGAGACTTGTGTGTCTTCCTACTTGGTAAGAACTATTGAAGTGAGAGTGTTTGGCCTCTTAAGAAGGAATTCCCGGAGTAACTTTTTCTTCCACCTTCATGCTCTTAAAATCTGTGTCTGGAGTGACTTTGCCACATTTGCTCATGTTGTGAAGACAGAGGTAATGCTGTTTTCCTTTGAAAGTACAAAACTTCTCCCCCTTTGCAAGGGTTAGCTATTGCGAAGCCCCTCCGTGCTTTGGTACTTAAAACATGTGAGTGTATTGGTGTAGAAATCCAACCTTCTCCTTTGGTTGTTCAGCTATTCTTATCAAGTCTGCTAAGACTGGATGCTCTCCTCTTGTAAATTCCTTTCAACTATATGTCAGACTTTGTACTTTGTTATGGTAGGAAGGGTGGTTGTTTCTCAGGGACTGCCTGAAAGATTTGTATTTGATACTGTGGTCTGCATGTGTGTTCTTGGTGGTATTTGTCCTCTCTAGTTTTGAACTCCTTAAAAATAGTTGGGAATAAAAATAACTTGTCAGCTTACCTAGTGAAAATGATGAATGTTCTACATCACTTTAGAACATCCATCCATCAGGAATCAGAGATGATAAAACTGTCAGGGGTCAGCTGGGTCTGGTACCGCTTTTATGGGAGCTCTGTGCCAAAGAGTGTAAGAAGGAGCTTCTTGCTTTGTATTCTGATCTGCTAAAATAGACATTTCCTGGGGTTACATTAGGGGCTTTTCAGGCAAGGGGCTGATGCTGGCTTACCCAGTGAAACACTTATCATCCCGCCCTTTGATGGCAGCCACACCACAGAAGTTCTGGCAGGTCTTTGAATGCTGCCCATGCTACTGGACAGTGATTTGCATCATCCTCTTGCTTGGTACTGGCATATCTGAAGGTGTTCCATAGCTTTGTCTCTTACTTCTGTCACCTTTGAGCCTTTTCAGTGAATTTTGTCATGAGGCAGTGGTGCTGAGTTGTTTTTCAGCTCAGTGGGATTCTCAGCTCAGCTCTGACCCTTTAGCACCAAGAACTCTGACAGCTCTTTTCTCACAACCATTTGTCAAGGACGGGAACCCTTTTGCAAGGCAAATGAAGTTAAATATTTCAACAGCAGCAGCCTCCTTGCCTTACGGGGCAGTCCTGGAAGACAAGTCTGAAACCACTGGTTACTTATGGACATAGTTACAGTTTCCATAACACAGTGTTAGGTAAAACAAACGTGTGTGTTGTAAAAACACTGAATTTTTGGAATGGAGCTCATCCTCAGTTTTCCTTTCAGGTGGTTCCCTCATTCAAAGATGTTTACTGAGGAGAGCATTTCTGCAAGGGCTTGTAAAATCCCTGGTATCTAGTAAAAAGGAGTGTCCCTTTCAGTGTTTCCCAGCAGTGAGGAAAAACTTACTCTTCAGTCTGGTGAAATCTTCTGCCACTGTTCCTGGTTTCACTGCCCAGTAATCCAGCTATTTTAGGAGCTCACTAACTGTAAAGGACGAGATTTTCCAAACATTCTACCTGAAAAACAGGACTTTTTTGTCTGGGTCTCTTGTTTTCTTGGTAATGACTGTTGTATTGGAAGAGGCTTTGTCCTCCTTCGGACTTGCAGTGGAAATGTTTGAATGGTGCGCAGAAACAGTGACCTCCAGAGGCTGTGTCTAACCTAAATCAGTCTGTTCTTCTATTCAGCATATTCACAGTCCAATGAGTTCCTGTAGTAGGAAAATCTTGTTCCTGTTGTGCTCAGTATAGTGGAATAGCAGCTACTGTTGAGGTGATCTGTGATATATCTATGATTTAGTTGCTGTGTTCTTTTGCTGAAATGTGACTCTTCTACTTAAAGGGCAGAATCTCGGAGAGTACAGTCACAAAAAGTAGGATTGCTCTTCTAATTGTCAATGTCTAGACAACTTAGTGGTGGGAGATGGCATCTGTGGGATGCAACTTAATCCCTGTGGAAGGCTGGTGAGTCGTGCCCCAGCTGACTGTGAAGTCAGGGTGAATGTGCAAGGTCAGGGGATATGTCTGAACAACCACTAAATTTGGGTGGATAAACCCCATTTTTAGTGGTTCATTGTGTGTTAGGACATGGTTAATGAGAACAGAAGTGCTTTGTTTAAAGAGTGTTTGTACATGGTGTTGAACAGCAACAATCTATGGGCTCTGGCTGCTGAACAATGGGTTTGTGAAGGTCAGGCCAGTCCAGCACTGTGGGGTCGAGAATTAACGACGCTCTTGGAGGTCCAAAGATGGGACATGGTGGAGATCTTCAAAGGCTGCTAACTATATATCATCAGAAGGCAAGGTCCTTGTGGGTATTTTCTGCATGAACATCACTGAAACATCTAAAAATGCTGGACAGAAGCCCAGCTCCACAACCCTGTCCTTTGGCTGGCCACCAAGTAGTACTTTGGGCAACTGAAATGGGTCAACCACAGAAACTGCAGGGAAGTGTGAGTGGATGAGTATATGTTTCCACTAGCAAGCAGTTTTAGCAAATAAGAATTAAGAAGGGTTTTTGCTTTGTAATTACCTTACTTAAATAAGAGACAAGTATTAACAATAAGAACTTGATGGCATTATTACTTTATTTAAAAGGTGACCATGTAACACTTTCTACAGTACAACTGAAGGCAACAATAGCAATGTCACTTGAGCTGTGATCTAGGACAGCCCAGGGGGTTGAGTTTAAGTATTTCTTTACTAAATTTCCATGATTTATTACAACAAATGTTTAATATTCTAGTGCTTAAGCTAAAATACTTGTCTTTTATGAAGGATTTAATTATGAACTGTCTTAGTAGCTGTATCTGTTCAGCAGATTTTATCTGTTCAGATTTTCCAAAATGTGTCTTTTAAAGCTAGACAAGATGGCACTTACTGAAGATTCTTGTGATTCTTGGAGGCAAATGATTTGCAAGTAAATCAAACAGCAGGATCAGGGCAAGAACTTATCCTTTGAAGAATTCTTTCTTTTCCTTCTGTATTGTCTACAAGCTCAGCATCTTGAGTGGTATACCTTTGGAACTCTCTCTCTTGAAGTGTCTTTTCTGAATCTAAAATAATACCTCAGCCTTGCTGTCTCACCCACCTGAGCATGGTGCTAGCTGGTGTTCTTTGCTGCTACTGTGTCTGGGAAAGAAGTACTAGCAGGAATTTGGAGGCTGCCTGAAGTGCTGTAGTTGGCTTTCCACATGTTTTCTGCCAGGGGCATGCTTCTCTTCCAGGTTATCAATTACAGGATTTGTAAACTTGCTGGAGGAGTTGTGTTGCATGATTGCTATCTGGGAGAAAGCTATTTCCCCCTGGCCTCAGTAGGTTAGCTGTTCCCTTCTGGCTCTGATCCTGCCTTGGAACATCTTTTTCTCTTGTGAAAGACTGGGGACTTGAGCTGACAGTGACTGTGACCTTGTGTGATGGCTCTTGTTGGGGAAAGATAGCAAAGCTGAAGGCTCGGGGTTTCAGGCAGTGTGAGGTGCTTTCCCCTTTTTTTGATGAAGAATGGTTAGAACTTATTTTGCCCCAAGCTGGAGCTGGTCTGTGCACTCACATCTGTCTCGTATCTGTGCCCCAAATAGCTCCCTGCTTTTGCTGCATTAACTCAAAGTGTGATGCTGTTATGTGGGAGCACTTCATGTATTCTTGCCATGGGGGTTTCTTTGTGGTTTCAGTCTTCCTCATGAGTTAGGATGCTCTTGTGGTGGATTTGGTAATACTTGTTTAAGCTGACTCCTCCTTGTATCAGCAGGGTGGTTGAATACCTCTGGCACCTTTCTGTTTAACCATTTTCTAGATAAATCCTGTGTTTTTAGTCTTACTTGTTGCCCTGGGGTTTTGTTGTTGTTTTTCCCCATGTGGCTTCTTCAGTTTCAGTGCAGTTTAGGGATGATGGCTGATGGTTATTCCTGTTCATTGGTGATGTGGGATCTCCAAATTCAGGAGGCAGCTTTGAGATCTGCCATCTGCTGATGTTTGGAGGGTGGATTTGCTTCTCATGGTCAGGGAGGAAGCAGTCAGGCTGCATAGATGTAGCAAGAAATACAAAGAAGAGTACATTCTTTGCCACTGCTTTATTGGATGCTGATTACATTGACTGTGAAGCCCTTTTTTTTCCTGTTAATCTGATGTGGGGAGGATGCCCTTGGCACATAATTTAAAGTAGACCTTTCAGATGCTGCTGTGAAATCATGATCTGTTCAGACTGCAGTCATCCAGCAATTGCAATTCTGCATTATTTGGACCAAGGACAAATTTCATGGATACAGAAATAAAGATTGGTTGGGTCCTGGTTTTGTGCCAGGTCAAGACCTGGGCAAGAACCATCACTTCTGTATTGTGTTTTCCATAGGAAGACTGTTTCGGGGTGTGGGTAGGACAGGAAGGATGTCATACTCCAGCACATCACCAGATCAGGATTTCCAGGTGCACCGGTGCCCGAGTTCTTCATTTTCAGAGAATCAGAGTTCACAGAGAAGTGTTTCTTTGCAGAATGACACCATGACCTCGTAACCTCTGATTCTGGAGAGGATTAATTAATTAAAAAATTGAAGTACTTGGCTGATTTCTTTAGCAGCAAAACAGGCTAGGTAATTCTTTTAACTTTCAGTCATATTTAGAATAATCAAACTTTAAAAAAATTATATAAATCAGGTGTCTAAAAGCTGTAGGGGACATGGAACTGCTGTTGTTTTCAATCTCATATTTTTACAGCTTGCTAGAGTAAACATTGGTTAGAAGGTATCATAGTCTTTTAACCATTTTAAAAGTTAAAGGCTGAAGGTGTTTGTTTGGCATTGTGGTTTCTGTTCTGTTTTGAATGCCAGTTAACCATTATACTGCTCTTGGGTTTTTTCCTGGTGAAAGGGGAAACCTTCTCTTGGTGCCTGGTATGCTAAACCAAGGCAAAAATTTGAAATTTGTTTATTTTGGTTCTTTTTTGTTGTTTTTTTTTCAGGTAAAGAAAGCATTTTTTGCCTTGGTGGCAAATGGTGTGAGAGCAGCTCCGCTGTGGGAGAGTAAAAAACAGAGTTTTGTAGGTAAGTAGTTCTGACATTTTTCAGGATTACCTGAATTTCCAAGGTGCTTTATTGTTTCAGAAGGGTGATCTGAGTCTGGCCATGACATAACATCCTAGAGAAATACTGGCAGAGTTTCTTTTCCCTCCTTGTGAGGAGTGAAACGGTGCCAGCTTTCACAGCGTTGCTGTGCCTTGAGAGCGATGCTTCTTTTAGCACCCAACCTTCTGAAATTCAGTCTCTAATATTTGCACTTCACTGTGTTTTGAAAAATAAAGGCAATGGTCATAGAAAGGAAAGTTTGAAAGCAGGAACTATAAACAGAATAATTTAATATTCCAGTATCCTGATATAAGTGCAGTACGAGGCTGTTTCTGCCTGTGCTCAGTGAGGTGCAGTGAGGATCTCTAAAACCAGAACTGAAGCTACAGAGATGTTCCATGTTGGGTGAAAAACATTAGGTCTGTGTATTGCTTTTTTAAAAATCATGTCATTAATTATCCCAACAATAATCTTCCGAAACTAGATCTCTCTTTCAGTTAGAAAATGAGGTCACAGTGGCAGTGACAAATAGAATTATAGGTATTTCTTGTGACCTGGAACATTGAGGATTCCTGGAAATGAATGGTAGATACTTAATAAAGCATTTGTTAAAATACTTTAAATCCAAGTGGGGAGGAGCAGTCTTGCAATACACCATAGGAGTGCTGTGTTTTTTATTTTCATTTGATTTAATTTCATGTTCTGTCTGTAACTAAGCTCTACTGATTTAAAGCTGACCTCCAGATTAATTTTTCCCTTCCCCATTTCTTAGTTTCTTCAGTTTAGATGTAAGAGTAGTAAACAGTGGAGCAATTGCATCTTCTCAAATCTAGAACTTGAAAGCTCAAAAAAGATTAATATTTTCAGGTAACTAAACTAATCATCAATATTACATTACATAGCTTGGTGTTGGTGCTTAAAATATATATATACAGAATGGATGGGCTATTTTTTTTCTTTTGAAAAGTCACATTTCCATACAGGCATTGAAGATTACCATGGAAATGGTTGAATGAAGTTCTGTAATAAGTAATAGTCAAGGAAAATGTATTATACTGTTCCTTCATTTGAGTCTAGGAGTCTGCCTGACTTGGCAAGTACATAATGAGAATGAGTCTTATTCAAAATGAAAATGAAAGGCAAGAATAATTCTCCAACTTTGAAAGATGTTCTAAACCCCCTCTTTTCCTTCCATGCTTTTGGGGGTGGATGTGGTCTGAATTCAAGGGGTTTTTTGAGTCAGATTGAAAGTGAGGAGAAGCACATGGGTTATAATATTGAATATTACTTCAGATGTGTTTTTATTCTGAAGCACTGTGTCAATGTGAAAGTGAATAGACATGGTTTTGAAGTCCTACTGTTAAATAGTCCAATACCAGTAGTATTTTACATGGATTTAACATTTATCATATTATGTATTATGAATATAAATTGAGAAAATAGCTGAAAGTTCTATATGTTAAGTATATGTCTAAAGACCTTTTTTTATGTATCACTTGTTACAGGAATGTTAACAATTACAGATTTCATTAACATACTGCATAGATACTATAAGTCTCCTATGGTAAGTATGATGTAAATCATAATTTGATCATTTGCCATACAGTACAGAGACTGATAGACCAAACTGAAAGGTTCATGATGATTGTCATTATTATTTAAGTCTTTGCATGGTAACTTACAGAGGCTTGGATGCTGGAGTGATGGTATAGAATAAACAAGTTAAACTAGTTAAATACATGCAAATATTTTAGTTACATGGCTGAATTGCACAATCAGTTGGAGGATCTGTTGACTTCAATTAACTGTAGTTTGAAATTCCCATTGGCAGTCAGTTGATGAAATTCTCTAGCTTGCATGTTCATACAAACATTTACATCCCTTTCTTGTTCCTGTCAAATCACAATTCCCCCCCTACCAATTAAAACATATGTACTATGTTTTACTAGCTCAAAAATCAAGAACAGTTGGATGGAGCAGACATCTGATGTAGCTGCTCTCTCAAAGCTCATGTTACTTTTTAAAATTGATAGTGAAATTGTCATCAGATGCCAGTAGTGTGGTGCCCTGTCCTTTCTTCATGTTAAAGGATTCTTTTTTTCTCCCTGGAGATTGACAGGGAGTGGGGGGAGGAACAAATGAAAAGTGCTTGCACACTGGTAACTTATTTAAAATTGTTTCTGTGTTGTAATCACCCTCTACATCAATATTACTGATTTTTCCATGAGACTTTACCTAATGAGTTCTCAGTCATTTACATTGTCGGAGGTCCTGTTCATAGGGTCTGCTTAAGCTGGCAGCAGTAAATAGGAGAAGCTGAGGAGGGACAATATCTGACTTAAGTGACTGACACAGTCTTCTGTAAGAACAATAAATAAATGAATGTTCCATCGGGGAATGCTCTAGTTTTAACAGGTGAAATTATGCAGAAAATAAAATTCTTAAAGTATTTTAGTCACTCTTCCTGAAAGCATCAGGACATACAGTCTGAAGCACATTGCTCCTCACGTGCTAGATAATGTCCACCACTGAGTGATGAGGAACATCCAGGTAGTTTCTCCCTAAAGAAGTGCTCTTGCTTGTAGGTGATCAGGTAACTTTATTCTGTTGGCATTAAGAAGTCAGGTGATCCGGGTAAGCTTTTTACTGGTGTGGGTTTCTGAGCAATCCCCCAAGGGTTTACCCTGGATGGTTGTTTGAAGGTGGTACAAATGACTGAAGTGATGTCTTTGAGTCCAGAGAAGACCTGGGCTGCAAACCTAGGCCAGTAAAAGGCTTTCCTGTCCCCTGAAATGATAAATCCAGGATTGTACTCTGCATTAGGGGAAGCATTGCACCCTTTCTCCTTGTTACAGGAAATGTTGTGTTGGACTATTCTTACTCTATTAGATTTTTGGCAGTGAAATACAAGAAAATTACACAGATGTTTACAATGTTAATGATGCATTTAAAATTAAATTACTTCAAGTTCAACTTCCATCTGCTCATTTTAGGTTCAGATTTATGAATTGGAGGAGCACAAGATAGAAACCTGGAGGGGTAAGAATATTTATTACTTGGTTGATAATTTACTAGGTTCTGATGTTTTACAGTATAGTGGATTTTGAATTCATCATAGAATTCTCTCCACATATTTTTAGATGAAAGCAGAAATAGTAAAAGCTTCTCTTTGGGCTCCTGTTCTTTATTTTTCTATCTGAAACAGCTATGGACTGGTGATCTGGGTGTGTAACACTTTGCCCCTCATTCATGGCTCTTTAAGAAAGAAAAAAAGCCAGTGGAGTGAGGCATATGTGGAGTGGGAATGAATAGAGCTGTGCCCGAGTGAGCTGCACACTGCAGCCAGAAATTCCTGCAAAATTCTGGATGTGACCAGAGGTGCTGAATGCAGGGAGGCAGCTCCATGTAAAAAGTAGTCTGTGTCCCATGGAATGATACTTGGAGGGATCTGTGTGCAGCACAGAACCAGCATGAGTAAAAGGATTATTTGTTGTAATTGCAGTGACCTCTGCTGGTATCAAGCTTAGTCCTGCTTTTAAATTTTATGTCTTTTTAATGTCAATATAGAGCACTGTGCATAAATGGTAGAATAACTAACTGTAAATTGCTGTCTGCCACTTAATTTTGAATGAATGAGTTCATGAAATGCTTTCATAAAAAAGCTGATGTTTTCGTTTGAAGTGGTAACAGTCTATTAATTTTCTAACCACAGAGCTTTATTTACAAGAGACTTTTAAACCTTTAGTGAACATCTCCCCAGATGCAAGGTAGGATTTCACTGTTCACTCTGCTTAACTTGAAATACACTAACGCCGTCTCAACTCTGAATTTAAGGCCTCTTTATATGTAAGAAGGAACAATTTGTTTTGCAAACAACAGTACAATAAAGAAGGACTGTCTTTTAATATAATCAAGAAGGGGTGAGAGCTTTTTTTTATTGTGAGTGAAGACTTCTTTGATTATCCTAAGAAGGGAATTTTAAATTGAACTTTTGTGGTTTATCAGCATAACTGTTCTGGTAAATGAGCTAGACATGGGTCAAAATTAAAATGCAAAACAGGCAATAAGATGACCCTTCAAGCTAGCCTGCAAGTCATCTTTATTTCATGAAAATAAAAACATTTAGAGCCCTTCAGCTGTCTTGTTCTCAGCAGTCACAGTAATTGGAAACTTAAAGTCCTTTTCAAGGCAAGTAACTTCCCTTAACTAAAGACAATATCTCTGTGGTTTGTTCTGCTCTACTGTAAGGCTCTGTTTCTTAAAATATAAATGACTGTCCTTTTCTTCTTGATGGAAGTTGAAAGAAATAGTTTTTTAACTGTCATTATGCCTTATTTACTAAATAACTTGAGAGGGAGATTTAGTTGATCTCTTAAATCTTGAGTACTACTTAATTGCTGAACTGGAGGGTGAACTTGTGGTTCTTGCTTTCAGTTTGTGGACCAGGATTGTTGTGCCCTGGTGAAGGGAGCTCCAGTGATTACCCTGAAGTAATGATATGCTGTATCCTCAGTGGAATTGCCATTTAGTCATGAATAAGTCATTCAGTTCAGTCATGGGGGATGTATTTTGAATGGTGGCAGGCTGCAGATAAGATGGTTAAGACAGCAAATTAGCCATAATTGTTTTCAGTCAGAGTGCAGCACGAGAAGCTTTGCCATAGAGAAGATGCAGTAAAACTTTTATAAAAGGTTACAGCAAGTCAGCTTCAGACCTGTTCCAGAGATGGGCTTGGGTTCTGGGGCAGTCAGACTGCAGCACTTAGGAAGTGTTAAACACTTACTGCAGGAGTGGGACCTGCAGCACTGGGGGAATCCTGGCTCTGTGTACATCAAGTGGGGCTATTTCATCCCTGTGATGGACTCAGAACACACAGCTTGGGTATGGGAAGAAGCCTGCTTCAGCAGCTAGGTGTTTATCAGAGCTTTACCAACTTTTACTTGCTAATTTATTGCAGTTGCTGGTCAGCTGCTTTATCATGGTCTTAATACACCAAGAAAAAAATAAAAGTGTCACTTGCAAGAAGAGCAGACTTGCACAGGTTGGAGTGTTGCTAAATCCTAGTCTGCAGTGCGTGGGAATGTTTTAGATCTCCTAAGGATAATTTTTGCCAATCCCCAGTGATAATTCAGTGAAATGATTAGATAATTGTTTGGGGTTATTCGCATATGTGCATGTGGCCATAAAAATGCCCTTTGTAGACAATGTTACAGAAATTTGGGATTCATTAAGTGCAGGAACTCCATTTTTCACAGTTTGTCTCTTAACAGAAAGACCCATGGTGAGTGCAGGGATACTGCAAGCACAGCACTTGCTGGAAAAACAATTTACACTTGTGAAGAATTTTTTTTTCTATATTTTATACCACAAAATGAACTTTCCATCACATTTTCTTTATGGATTTAGATTTCCATGAGCATGTAGTTGTTCATGTGTTGCAAAGCAGAAAGCTGTGAAAGTTAATTTGAAAACCCTCAACTTCTGCTTTTTATAGCATTAAAGATAATGCAAATAATTACCACATAGACTTCATGGGAGTTTATAAATGTGTGCATATATATCATTTGGCTTTACTTGCTCGAATTCATTAAAAAAATAAAATGTTTTTCTCCTCAGCCTTTTTGATGCTGTATATTCGTTGATCAAAAACAAAATCCACAGATTGCCAGTTATAGATCCAGTCAGTGGAAATGCACTTTATATACTTACCCATAAAAGAATCCTCAAGTTCCTCCAGCTTTTTGTAAGTATTTAAAGCTATGCTGTGCTTCACTGATTTTTCCCCACAGTAGGCATCTGATATAATTAAGTAAATAAAGTCTTAGTGCAGAAATTTCATAATAAACTTCCAAATTCATTGTGTCTTTGTGTATCTTTTATTGGTAACATGGAAATTAAAGTTGATGTAAGGCCTATATTTTACCTTTACTTTGTTTTACTCCTTTAAAGAAACGTAAACACCCAAGGACTTTTCTATTGGTGTAATTTGCTGTTGTTTCTGGAACATATCCTCAGCTTCAGGAGTTTGTTTACATGAAAAGAAAAATGAGTTGTCTCCCAGAGATGAGACTGTCATTACTCTGTAGTAATGTTAGTCACAGCAATGAACAGGAGGCCAAACAAAGCAACAGGAGTTCAGAAGAAATATTCAGATTCATGTTTCCTGTCTTCTCTCTCCAGTTTTAGTGGGAACTCATAGCTTAGGATCTACAGCTTTTAGTGATGTGTTACTACAGAAAAAATGGAGCAAAAATCCTAGTTACATTGTCTTAATTTAGAGCTGCTTTGAACAGAAACCCCTTGGGCTGTTTGGGTTTTGTATTAATCTGGTGTCAGGAAAGCGCAGCGACCTGTAGCCAGCACTTGGAGTCTGCAGATGGATGAGTGAATGTCAGTGTAAATCCATTCCTTCTGACTCCCCTAGATGTCAGAGATGCCAAAGCCTGCCTTTATGAAGAAGAATCTGGATGAACTTGGAATAGGAACTTACCACAACATTGCCTTCATACATCCAGACACTCCTATCATTAAAGCCTTGAATATATTTGTAGAGCGAAGGATATCGGCATTGCCTGTGGTGGATGAGTCAGGTGGGTACAAGAGGCTGGCAAGGGAAATGCTGCTGAGAAGGAGGGCAAAACACAAGAAGGAGTAAAAAAAAAAATTTAAAAGGCATAGGGGAAGAAAGGGAATATAAATAAATACTTATGCAAAATCTAGGTTGATGGGCTTGGAAGAATTTTAATATTTGGTAGGTTGTTTGGGGTTTGGGGTTTTTTTTCAGTCTTTCCTTCTTGGCCTGTCATTTCTTTCTTGTAATTATAACAGGTGAAAAGAGGAAGCGAGAAAACTGATACTGTATTTTAAGCACTTTGTTAACTTTTGTTTTTCTTTTCTTTTTAGGAAAAGTTGTAGATATTTATTCCAAATTTGATGTAATAGTAAGTATATCTCTTAAATTCTATTAAATATTTTATATGTAGTAAGCATTTTTAAATTAATTTGTTAATATAACAGTTTTATTTTGTTCCTTTGGCTGTAATTAACAAACTGAATGAAAGAGATCAATTCACCCTGCACATTTTTTTTTTAAATAACTACTTTTATTTATGTTATCCTTAGAAGTGCTGTTTGCACACAGGCTTTTATTGCTCTGGATGTTACCCAAAATAAGATCTGGCTGGGCATAATTCAGAGTAGGAGATCAAAGCTGGTGAAAAGGCTGGAAGGAATATTCTGTGAGGAATGTCTAAGGACTCTGGCTTTGTCTGGTGTGGGGAAAAGGAGGCTGAGGGGTGATGGGCTCACTGCTCCTGGGGCTTCCTGAGGAGGAGAAGTGGAGAATGAGGTGCTGGGCACTTCTCCCTGGGATCCAGTGACAGGACATGTGGGAATTGTCCAAAGCCACCCTGCAGGGGTTCAGGGGGGGCTTTAGGAAGCATTTCTTTGCCAAGAGGTGGCTGAACACTGAACAGGCTTTCCAGAGAGGTGGGCGATGCCCGAGGCTGTCAGTGCTCAGGAGGCACTTGGGCAGTGCCCTGGATAAAATGCCTCGGCCTCCGCTCCTCCCTGGAGTGTCAGGCACTGGCACCAGGTGATCGTTGTAGGTCCCTTGCAGCTGAGCTCTTCTGTTCTTCTTGGTTTCTGTTTTGAGTGAGGACTTCCTTTTTCCAGCTGCTGCCACTCCAGTCTGTTCTCAAGAGAATGCAGATTCCCTGTGCAGTCTGAGTTCTTTGTAGAGCTTGACCTCCTCACCGATGTAAAAACTACGTGGCCCATCCTTCTGTGTCTCTGGCTCCAGAGTCTTGCATCTGTATTCCTTCTGTTTAGATCTAATCCAGGACTCTGTTTCTGGATTTCCCTCAAGGTTCCAGTTGCATACTCAGATTCATGCCATGATTTACCAGCCTCTGAGAGCAAGGGCTTTTCTATTCTCATGGCTTCCAGAAACTTGAAAAACATATATATATATATATTTATCCCTGTCCCCTCCCAGCTGTGTGCAGCTGCTTCCTGATGGCAGCATCTGACACCTCCATTGTTTTCTAGAGGTTTCACTGCCCAGGTTGCCACCAACCAGCTGCACTAATGAAGACTCCAGATATCTGAAACACTGCCTAGAAGGCCTTCAGTAAAATGGAGAATAGTCCCAAGGGGAAACGCTTTCAGCTTATAAATATCTCTGGCTGCAAACATTGTTCTTAATACTGAAAATTCTGTGATGTCACTGCTCTTGCCTGTTATTTCTAGTCATTTGTCTTCATTTTTTGGGATTCTCTGCTGTGTAAGGTCCTGTTCTGCCATAAAAGCTTGTCAGGGAATAGGCAGTAGCTGGAGAGAGAATGGCCTGATGTGTCAAAGACAATGAATTGTCCCAGTTGGTGGATTCATTGTTTCAGTTTATTTTGTAACTGTGTTAGATTTTGAGGCAGGACATCTTTCCTTCATTTCCCATTCTTCTTCAGAAAGACACCAAAAGGAAGAGGGCTCCTTATATTTTTCACTTCTTCTCTCATTTTAAGTGATGAGGCAACAAATAGGATTTTTAGAGATGCTGGATCATTTATCTGGGAAAAAATATACCACAAAAATATAATTTTTAGGATATAATTTTTTGCTAGCTCTTTGCACCCAGTTAGTAACATGGGAAGGAGTTAGGGCATCTATTGATTACCTGGGATTTTCCTCACATGTCCTAGTTTGCTTATTAAGTTGGGGGAAAGAGATTCTGTTCTTAAAATATGATCACCTCTGAGCTTCCAGGTGTCATCAGGCTGCTTCAACCTGATCTTGAGCTTTAAAAGAAGGAAAAAAAAATGTACTCTGAAGTGTATGGATCTGGTCTTCAATAAACACAGAATTTCCAAGATGGTGATTTTTAACCATGTCCTTGCTTGCTGGTTGAAGCTATGCCTGTGTATGCAGCTGGCTAAGTTGATGGATTTCTTTCATTTTAAGAGTCCTGAATTAATTTCCAGGTTCTTGACTGGGGAAAGCTGGGAATGGAGTGATGTATAGGAATAGCTTTATATTGCACCAGTTATTGTGTGGAGGGTGACTTCAGTTTGCAGAGGCTTTTTATGTCCTCTCAATGTCTTTCATTAGGACCTGGTTAAATTAATTAACTAAAATTGTTTTTATCTTCATGATCACCTTGAACCCATCTTGTCACGTTTGGTGTAATTCAATTAAAAAACTTGACCTGAGTATCTTCTTGCCAAAACTTATTTTAATTTTATTGCTTGGTCCAGTTCTTTCATTTAAAAGCTCTGACTTTGTTCTTCCTTCAGTGCCTCAGCAGCAAAATCAGTAGGCCAGGGTGTCCCAACACTACTAAAATACCACAGTGATCTCACCTACAGAAAGCTTTGCAGGTCTGGACAGAGTCCTCTCACTGCAGGCATGATCCTGTTCTTACAATGAAAGTTAAAAATGTCAGCTTTCAAATTCTTTTAATCTCTTCCTTTAGTGACGGGGATGGGGTTTCATTGTTATTATTCTTATGATACTTATTAAAATACACCCAGACACACAAATTGTCATTGAATGACAGCACCAGGAGACTCCAGGAGAGGGAGTTTGAGCCCACAAATTAGAAAGGTGAAGAATGACTTTGCTCTCCACTTAGCTCTCAGCCACTAACATCTACTCCGTGGGTGGTGTTCAGAACAGTTGGTGTCTTCCCCAGCCCTATGAAAAACCAAGAAAAAACTGTATATTCTGTGTGGTGTGAAAGCTGAAGAGCTTCACCTTCACATTTGCTGCTCGTGGCAAAAGCAGGATGAGTGACACTGAGCCAGAGATGAGATACCAAGTAAGATTTTCACTGGCCTAATGCATATCCCCAGTTTTATCAATGAACCCAGGGTGTCAGATGGTGTTCAGCATCGTTGTGCTTGACAGCTCCCAGAATCTGAAGCTGAAGAGCATCTGCTTTGTTTAATGTGTTACTTGGAATGCACTCAGCTTAGACCAGAAATGCCTATCTGCTTGATGCCAAAATATTTACTTTATTGAGTACTTTGTTACTAAGTACCGAGCTGTCTGATGTGGCCTGGGTTTGTTCTTTTGCAGAATCTTGCTGCTGAAAAAACGTATAATAACTTAGATATCACAGTGACACAAGCCCTACAGCACCGCTCTCAGTATTTTGAAGGTGTTGTAAAGTGTAGTATGCTGGAAACACTGGAGACCATTGTGGATAGAATAGTGAAGGCTGAGGTGAGTCCCTGCATAATAAGTTATAATTTGTGTTATGAAACTGATAAACAGTACAAATTTGTCCTCTTTTAAGTTGTTTTGATTACTTGGTGAAAGTATTTTTTAATAATTATATTTAATAATATAATATAACTATTGCATTATTAAATAATTTTAAACCATATAATTTTAAAATAATTAATATTTTACTCAGTCTGCTCTATAGACTCAAGTTTTAGATGCTTATGGGGATGTGCCAAATATTTCACAGCATACCTGTTACGATATTCAGTTATTTGCATTTCTGTTTTATGACATTAACTAAACTGAATGCAAAGCTTTCCCAAGTTTCTTCCAACATTGGCATTAACTAAACTGAATGCAAAGCTTTCCCAAGTTTCTTCCAAGCTTGTAATAAGTTTTGCAAACAAAACATTAGTTAAACTCCAGTTTATAGCTTGGCTCAGGCAATGTATTGGGTGCAACCTGTTCTGATGCAGTCAAACAGGGCCATAAAGTAAATTCTTGTGAAGAAGCCTTCACTGACTACTCTTGTAAATTTTTTGTCTGTGTGCTGTCCATTCTTTTGGTGCTTTTATCTTGTTTGTTAGTACTGGGAACTTCCTTACATGCAGAGGTGAATGAGTTTGTTGTTCTTCCTCCCTTGTAAGGCTTCTCTGCAGAAGAAAATCAATATTCCCAGTTTCAGTGGTTTCTGAGGAGTGATCAGCTCCATTAAGATGCTTTAACTTCATCAATTACAAGATTTATTTTTTTTTAGGGTTGTAACCAGGCATATACTTGATATGAGGAAAACTTCCACTTTGTTAACAAGCCTTTAGAACCTCGTTAGGCAATTTCTACTTGTAGCTTTCTGCATTTGCTTGAGCTTCCTCCTGATTTGAATAATTTTAGCATTCCTGATACACAGATTTCAAACGTGGATTATTTTATTACTATCTTAAGAAGCTTTAGACATTTGTGTTTGAAGAACAACTCCTACCCTCTCGTTCAGTCTAAACACAGTGAGCTTACATGTAAAAATGAGTCAGTCAAAACTACTACACAGCTATTTTTAGCTGCCAGACAACTGCTTGATCTTACAAGCAATTCAACAAATGAATCATTGTCCATTTTTCTTGAATTCATTACACTGAGAGAGGAATAAAATTATTAAACATGTGCATATGCAGAAACAAATAAACCTAAATAGTTTTATCAAAAATAAAATATTTTCTCTCAACTTGATAGTGAAGAGAGATAATTCACTTGGGTAAAAGTAAACATGTAGTAGGCTCTGAACTTTGGACAGACACTTCCCTGGTTCAGCAGTGGCTTTTCTCAATTTTTTTCTGGCTAATAAGCCTCAGGATACAGGACTATCCACCTAATTTCCCTACAGTTAGGACAAAAGTTTTGTGGTGTAAAATGTGCCATAGAAGAGGTTTGTATGAATAAGATCGTTGTTTGAAAATATGGTCTTACTGTTGATAAATCTTTCTTCCGACTTGTGTCCTTCTGTTTATTTGCATAGATAAATTGAATCCTTTTTCTGTCTTAAACAGTCTGTTTAAAATAAATTGTTTTAAAACCAATCTGGCACTCACTTTCCATTTCGTATCCCTGTGAAAAAAATTAACTTAAAACCAAGTCAGAGGTGTCAAAACACAACAGGTTTTAGTGGTGTGTCTCTCTGCTGAGGAAGTTAGGAAGTATTTTTCAGAAGGAATCCTCATTTTATTACTCTAAAATCTAATTTTCTGGAGACCACAGGCTGAGCTGGGCAGAGACTGTAACTTGGGGAAAAGTCTTTGATGTGAGTGCCACATTTTGAGAGCAGAAGTATTTTCAAGACCTAGATCTTACCTGTCACTTCACATCAGATTCTGTTGCCATGTCAGCTAGCTGTGTGCCTTTTTAACATGCACCATTTTCATTTATGTAGGGCAAGCATGTTGGTGTTGCTGTGAGAGAATTGCTGTTCCTGACATTTTGAACCATTTTGGGTTGTTTTTTTCCTACTTGTCTTCATGCTGCTTTACTTTAGGGGTTTTGCCTGTTTCTTTGTTTGTTTTCCTTTGCTTTGCCTACTTTAAATCAGGTAAATATATCTCAGACTCTTCTCCCTGCCGGCAGGTTCATCGTTTGGTGGTCGTGAATGAAGCTGATAGCATTGTGGGGATCATCTCCCTCTCTGACATCCTACAAGCTCTGGTACTCACCCCTGCAGGTATGGATCTGCCCTTGGGGCCGTGCCATGAGGCACTGGTGTGCACACCCTGCTGCGTTTTGGTTATTTCACAGTGATAAATGTCTGATTTTCAGCTTTTGTAACTGATCAGAGTTCTTAAATACACGAGTAATTTCAGGAAAAAGCTGACAGGTTATTAACTGTCAGTCTCCTGTTCACTGAGGAGGGCATGCAGAAGCTTAATGTCCCTGCTGTTCATACATCTTTTCTAGGGGGGAAAAAAAAAAGTCTTGATCAATGTTTTAAGTGGATGAAGCTGAATGTATAGACAACATCTACAACAGAGCACCTTCCCCACCTTCTGAGTTTCTGTACTCTGGCCAGGTGTGGTCACAGCTGTGTTTTCCACTAAAAAATCACTTCTTGGAGCCTTGCTGTTGCCCAGCTATGCTTGGCTGGCACAACTTAAGTCAGAGATGGCACCTCAGCCCACCAGATCTCTTCCAGTATAAAACTCCTTTGTGATCAGGTTAAATCTCTAGTGATCAATCTAAACACGACCAGGTTCCTTTTAACAAAAGTATCCAGCAATAGGTTTATTTCTGCTACTTTTATCCTGCTTTGGCTGGTTTTAGTTTGGTTTTGGTTTTAAGTTTTGCCCAATTTCTTAACCTGCTTTATGTTCTTAATTGTAACTTCATTTCAACCTCATAAGTTACTTCGGTGTCACAAGAACTAAAGCAAAGCCCTGTTTTGGCTCTGTGAGGAAGGCAAAATGTCTTGAGGATTATTACCATTTTGCCTCAAAAAAAAAATCAGACAAATAGAACCAGATACATCCTTCAAAAAAAAGAAAAAGTCAACATGTGGGCTTAACTGAAATTTCTTAATTTCTTACCTAACAGAAAGGGAGATGATAGATAACATAATTACATAAAAGTGTTTTTTCCTCTGTAGACTTAAAAAAAAAAAGTAATGTACCTTGTTTAAATAGAAATGTTTCTGTTCTGAAGAGAAGCAATCAGCCTTACAGCTGGAGGTGTTGTGTCAGTACATCTGGTTCCTTTTAATGACCTGGAAGAGCAAGAGCAGAGCAAGGAACACAGCTTTCTGTGAAAGCACGGTTGAGAAATCAGCCCAGAGGTCTGGGTCAAATGGAATCCTTGCCTGGAGAAAGAAGAGAGAGGTGTAAAGACAAGCAGCCAGTGCCTCTCCAGGCAGAGGAGGGAGTTTCATCCATGACTGGAGGGTAGCAGGATCCCAGGAGAGCAGATTTTAGTGCTAAAGATGCAAAGCTGAGACAGAAAAGATGCATTTGGATGCTGACAAACCAAGAGCTTTGTTGTACTTGAGTTACATGGACACCTGTGTTGGAACTCTGAGCTGAGCTAAAAGTGCTCTGGAATTATTGCAAAGGGAGATCCCTGAGCTGCTGTAACTCACTGAGCTAACAGGAAACTGAGCCAGCAAAAAAGCTGCAGTTCAGTCAGCCTGGCACACTGAACCTGCCCACAGAACAGGTACTGAGGACAGGGGTTAGAGCAACAGAGAGGGCAGGATTATGCCACTGGAAGAGAGGAGGTGAGGGAAGGTTTTTTGGGGAGCACTTAAGTATCAGATTGCATTTCCGCAGGCAACTGCCCAGTTTTAGACTAGAATTTGTCTCCTGCAGGGAGGATATCTGCCATGTAAATCTGATTTGTAGAGTATGAAGTATGACTTTGCTCCTAAGAACACGAGATAAATCACTTGTCCAGTTCTCTTCACAGATTGGAAAGGAAAATTTATTGACTGGCAGGAATTAAGACCAGCCTGTGTTTGGGAAAAAATTAACAGTTGTTATGTGAAAACTGGATGCATTTAATGAATCTTTCAGTGTTTGATTATACATGCAAGTAGCAACTCCGGGTTTCTGGCAAAAGATTCTTATTCTGTAGAGTTGGATGCTGAATCCAAGCTCACCATAGTGTTCACTCATTGCCCAGTATGTTTGAGTGTCTGGAGAAGAGGTGAGATGCTGCACAGTCCTGCTGGACAGGTCTCTCAGATCCCTGCTGTAAGCAAAATCTGCCTCTGAGCCAGGAAAAATGGGTCTGTCAACAAAGTGTAGTTAAACTAAATTCTTACATCGTTTGTGCTCAAGCAGGACTCATTTTCTGGGGGCTGTTGCTATGATTAAGTTTGGCTCTAAGCTGAGGGACAGGTTTGGGCTGTGGGTTTTTAGTTGGGAGTTTTTAAACAATATTTTTTTTATGTGCTAGGGAGAATCTTCAAAGGCATTTGGAGTAACTTCCCAGAAGGGTTACTTAAACTTAGCAATGAAATTAAAAGCAGTGATGGTCTCGAGCCTCCCTCGCTCTGTCTCACGTTGGCATTTAGCAGTCCTGCAGTTTATTCTTCATAAATGTTGTATTCAGTACTCTGATTCTGGTAATGTGATCAGGGAAAGTTGCAGCAATTGGAATGAGCTGCTCCAGTTCTGTGTGGCCAAGGAAATGACAGCTGCTTTCCTCTTCTGTTCCCAGGTGCCAAACAAAAGGAGAACGAGAGCGAATGACTGCTGTGAATGTAAACATTTGTAGGAGAACTTGAACAGTTTCTGGGTCGTTTGTCTCAAGAGCAGTGACTGCAGTGGAACAGAGCAGGATGGTTGAGGATGTGTTTTGGGACTTAGTGATGGATGATGAGTCTCTTCCCCCCAGTGATGTCGCAAAAAAAGCAGCATGACAAAAGCTTATGTTAAAATGTAGGCTCGTATTTCAAAATGTCTTCAAAACATTTGCTGGAAGACTTCACATGATGTCCTTCATTAAAATGCACTGTATTCTGAAACTTTTTCATTTTGTATTTGACAGAAGTCACTGGTCAGCAATGGATATATGTGACATAAGGCAAGTGTATGGCATATTCATATCATAGTGCCTTATGTCAAAATACAGCAATATGTCATCACTGTTGCCCATCACTGTCAAAGGAAGTGTTGTGCTAAACGAGACACTGTATTTGAATGTGAAAGTTTTTAAACCTAAAACCAAATCAGTTTCAGTTCTCATTAGATTTGTCATAAAAGCTGTAATTTGGGTATCGGTAGACTTCTTTAAAACTTCAATGACAGTTTTGTGTTCAATGTTGCATTCTGAACTGAAATGTAAAACAAGACTGATTTAAAAACAGCTTTATTTATTTTTACTTTCATGACAATTTTTTACACATCTTTGGTGGATAGCTAAAATTTCACCATATCCATTAATAAACTGTTGATTGTTATACAAACAAGTGGGAGATTTTTCTCATTATTTAAAACTTTGGAGTTGCAGAAGCTGTGTCCTGTTCACCAGTCTGTGTTTCTTGAGCTGAAGATTTTGGAAGCATGGATTGAAAGTGCTCTGTCCTGTCACACACAGGCACCACGGAGGAAATGAGGTGCCAGAGGACGATATTTTCACCTGTATTAAAGTGTAAAATGATGTTTGTACAATGAAAACCCTAAACTTTTTATTGTATATGCTTTGTACAGAAGCGGAGGAGTGAGGAAAGCTGTGGGGTATTTGCTAATGTAAATGTACTGTAAAGTTTGAAGATGAGACTTTTATAATTGTAGATTCTTGTAGATGGAAGAAATTAAACCCTACAACATCAGTTTGGTTTTAGCAGTTCGTGCCAAGTTCTTTCGCATGTATGAATGTACATGCACTGGGATTAGTGCAAACCAGGAGCGTTCTTACTTTCCTCTGGATTTCAAGGTGGCTTTTGCTGATGGAATACTGTAGGTAGGACTTCTGCACCGTGTTTCCAGCCTGAATACTGCACTGGAATAATGCAGGAAAGGGATACATTTTTTTTTCATTCATAAACACGGAGGTAAAAGGTGAACAGTTTTCAGTTTGCTTATAAAATCTAAATATTATAGTAATAATAGTAATGAAAAACTTTCTTCAGAACTTTTCCCCTTTCTACAAGAATTTAAATTTTGAACTAAATGTGTGAAAACTTCCTGTAGTACATGATGGAAACTGTTCACTTAGATTTTCTTCCACTTTCTTACCTTGTGAAAAACATTGTCTTCTCCAGCACCTTTTCTGACTGGGTAAATATTGACTCTGTTCCCTGCAATTCCAGGTGGTATTGAACTGGAGCAGCTGCTTTGTCCTAAGAGCAACAACCTGGTGCTGGTTGCTGCCTTCAGAGCTGACACCAGCCCAGCTCTGATTATCCTCTTGTGGGAGATGGAGTGATTCAAGCTACAGAGAGTGGCTCTCATCCTTCGTAGGGTGGGTGGAGGGGAGAATCTGTGGTAGGAAACTGATTAAGGGTAAGTGGGCAGTAATGCTACCTGCAAATGCCACACAAACCACATGGATGCAGCTTTGTGAAAGCTCCAGCACAGGCACTGCAGTCTCCTCTGGGGGATGGGGTGGCAGGGAGGTGCCCAAAAGCATCCTGACATCTCTCTATCACTCGTCTGCATGAGCACATTCTTCAGCCCCTCTGGTCAAGGTTTTTTTAAAGATAAGGGTTGAACCACTGGTAATTTTTTTATATCTGTTTTATAGCACAAATTCCTCTGTCCCTGTTCATGCAGATGCTGTGTGCCTGCCTGCGTGCTGCAGTGTGCAGAAAGCCAGAATGAATTTGCAGTTTTCAGATAGCCACGTAAAAGCTTCCCATTTTCACGTTATTACAACTGCCGTTGACATGTTGTGGACACAGGACTAGCAAAACTATGGAGAACAGCCTCCTCAGTGGTACAAAACTGTGCTTAGAGACTGTCCACCCTTTCTTTCTGGAATTCAGCTCTGAAGTCTGCATTTGTGAGTGACAGAACTGTGATGTGACCCCACCAGCACAAATAAATAGCAGTGCCATCGAAATACACTCTGCTTGTGCTGGCACAAGTGCCAGTGCTGATGCAGTAAACAAAGCTAAAGAAATCATGTCGTTTTTAATAGAGATCACTTTTCTACAGAGCTAGAAAAATGCGGGTTCCAGCATAAGGGAGGGACAGGAGTAAGTAAATGAGGGTGGAGAGAGGAGGGGTGACTCAGCAGCGCTGCCGCATGTTCCAGATTAAAGGGATAGTGTAACTAAAGCTTCAGTCAGGGCTCTGCACGTAGCTCATTAGAGGTCTCAGCCATGAAAAAGAATTAATAAAATGTCATTAGACTCCAGTTCTTGTGCATTCTCCCCTCTGGACAGGCAGCAAGCAGTACTTACAGATCTGAGACTACAGCAATAGCTCCAGAAGCTCCTTTTCTTGTCACAGACAGGACCATGCTGCAGATGGAGGGGTCAGTAAACGTCCCCTGTGACTCCTGAAAGCTTGTTCAGTAGTGCAGGTGAAAAAATGGGTTCTATTTTAACCAGCAGGACTGTAATAACATGTGATTGATGCCTTTGCTTTCCTGTGCATTTCCTTGCGCAGCAAGAGATGTCTCTGAAAGATAATTATTCTGAAGGGCTTTTACCTGCTCTGGATATTTTTAACTGCTTAGGTGTAAGAAAATGTTTCTCAGTAGACTTCAGCCTTCAGTATTTTTCAGTACCTAGAGATGCTGTGAACTGAGGAAAAATCACCCTTTGCCGACATTGATGAAAAACATTTTCCTGTTTCACTTCTGGAATCCTTTAGGTAAAGGGTCTGAGATCAGATGGTATTTGCTGTTTGCTAGGAAGTGAATTCAATTGTTGTGTATTTAAGGCCTATTAATATTTTATTAAGGGATGCTCTTGTGCTGGGAATGTTGGAGTAAGACTGGAAGAACAAGCCTTGATTTCCAGGGCCTGAGCACTTGTCCTCATGGCAGACAGGAGGAATCTGACTGAAGCAGTTTCAAGACTGCACATGGAGAACACTTCTTGCCATTTTTGGAGGGAGCATAGGGTAAGTTGGAGTTTTTCAGTTTTGGTCCAACTAGAAGTGAAACCACACATACTTAATCCTGTCTCACAGCAGGCCCTGTAACTGCTCCCACTGAGCTCTCCAGGCAGCTTTAGAAGCAACCAGTTTACTTCTAAAGTTTCTGTGAACTTTCACCCATATTGAACACTTATTAAGGGTAATTTCCAGAGGAAAATGCCATTCCGGATAATTTAATGCTACCCATGTACCCACATAATGCATTTATGCAAAAAGAATGTTCTGCAGACACTGCTCTTTACTCTTCACTTCAGGACTTAATTTAAATGTGGTTTTGAAAGTCACTTTCTTGGTACTCATTAGTTTTCTGGTGGTTGCAGTCAGACCTGTTCCTGCTGAAGTGAATGGGCAGGAGGTGACCTGTACTGACACATCAAACTCATTCCTTTGGAAAAAACCCTATGGAATGTGTGTCCCTGCCAGCTGCACACCAGGACCTGTAGGGCACCAACCCATGGTGTCAGCAGCCCCTCTGAACTGAATTAGTCCCTTAATTAGTTTCTACTAACTTTTTGCCAGCGTTTCTATTGGAATATTGCAAAATAAAATCACTGTGAAAAGGCAGGAGGGAGCAGAAACAAGTGCAAGGCTGAACTGAATGTACTTCGTAACCTCTGCAGGCAGCAAGGGCTGTGCTGTGCCTGCAGAAGCACGCCCAGTGCAAACACTGGACACACTTCAAAACACTCCTTGGGAAGGTCCTGCTTTGCTGAAGGACAGAGCACGTATTTGTGCTGGTAATTGCTGCTGCAGGAATTGAAGGTGCAAGTCAGAGCTGTTCTGCATTTGGGGGCTGAGTAGCTGGATGGCTGTGGGTTTGCATGTGCTGGGTTAGTGTAAAAATACTTGGCTGTTGAGTTATCTTTACTACATTAAATCTATTGTGGTTCTTTCTCCATCAGAAAAAGTAGATACAGGCAACAAAAGAAAGCCATGCACTGTTTGTCCAGCCTCAGCATCCTGATCTCCCCACAGACACTCACTCCACCCCTGCTTGCTGTCTTCCCCCTTGGTATCTTGTCTTTCAGAACCACTTCTGATGTGTAGCTTTCTTTGAGCAAACAGTTTATAGTAACATTAATGTCATTTATCATCTGACCCGATCCCAAGGCTCTGTTTGATGAGGGAGTACCTGGCAGAGGGAGACAGGGAGAAGGCCTGGAGCACAGCCAGTGCAGGGGCACACGGGGTACGTCACTTGTCCCACAGTTCTCTGAACTGCTTTGGAGCTCAATTTGCAAACACTGCAGACGTGAGGAGGCTGCAGCAGGAGCAGGGAATGTACAGGCACAACCCTAATTCCTATTGCAACCAATGCCATGGAATGCTGCCCTGGGAAAACACAACCTGAGCATCACACCTGGATTGCTGCAGGAGGAGAGGATTTCAGCAAAGGTGTGTGAGGCTGTTCAGCCCTAAATATATCAACAGTAAGAGTTCAGATAATGCACAATGCCTGGATTAGACATTCACTGCCAAAGGTGTGCTGTCCCTCTGCTCAAAGCACTCCAGAATTGTTTAGACTTCACCTGGGCAGGAGAAATGCAGTAACAGCCTTACCACAGTCCAGATCCTCTCACCTCTGCTTAAGCTGCTGCCTCTTGAGTAGCAGTGTCCCAGACTGCTGCCAAAGGCCATCAGCAGTGTCACCCAGCCCTAGAGCATGGAAAAACAACAAACTCCCCTGAAAGCTCTGTATTTCCCTGTATTCCCAGTGTCCCAGCCAAGACAAAATGAAGCACTTAGAGGATCCTGCTGGAGGAAGGATTATTATCCAATTCCCTCCAAAGAAACAGTGGAAGAAAAGGAAGTTAAAGATTTTTCTTCAAAATAAACCCATGCCCAGAATGGATGAGTTCTGTGTTGCTGCTGACAAGCATCCTAAGGCGGGACAACTCCATTGCAATTTGAGGCAATAAAGCCAATAAAGAGGGAGGAACAGAAACCCTGCAGTAGTGAACTCCCCTAAACAAGCACAGAGTGAGCCAGGGGCAAGTTAACAGAAACCAGATAAATAAATAGACAAAGCTCCAAAAGAAGAGTGGGATAAGAAAGAGTAAGGGAAAAGACCTAATCAAAAGAAGTGGGGGGAAGAAAACCAGAAACTCCCACAAATGAAAAAAATGCTGATTCTCACCACTCTGACCATGTGGAGGGGTATGGATATATATCCTGAAAATACAAGTTAGGTTTCACAAGAGTAAAAAGCCCAGTGCCAAAATATGACAGGCAAGTAATAAGAACTGTAAGGAGATGGAAATTGAAAGCATAATTACCACAAACTTCAACTATTTATCCAAATCCCTGTATGGCATTGGAAGGTAATTCTTATCTCAGTCCTCTCAGTCTTCTGGCTCAGTAAAAAACCCAAATTTTGGACCATGGCATGGTTCCAGAGGGAGTGAATGTAAAGATGATGGCACAGCTCCAAGGGTCGGTCCTGCGGGATCATGGCTACTGCAGTCCTCATGTGCTCCATAAACAATTGTGTCTGTTACAAGACACGAGACAAAGAGGAATCTGGTGCTGTACATCAGGCAGGGCTGTCCCTCTGCACCTCGTGGGGAGCTGTGAACAGGATCCCTGTTCACAGATGCTGGATTTCCACAGGCTGCTGCTTTTTTGCAGGCTCCCCAAATCCCACCAATCCCTGCGGGATGATGCTCGAGGGCTGTAATGAGTGGAAAAGACAAGGCTGGACACAGAGAACGAGCATGTGGAGTTGTATCACCACAGCCATCACTGAGAAAGTACAAACCCCCCGTGTTTCCTCATGAAATAACTATCCTTCCATCATGGACCAACTGAAAGCTGTTATTCCTGCTGTTTAACAGGTCACCAGCACTTGTCCTGTAAAACCCCATAATCCAGAAGACGAAGGGTATAATTAGACTATCCCAGAAAATGCAGGTATCTCCCAAAAGTCTGTCTGCTCCTCCAGAAGCAAATCACTTTCTTTTGCTTTAGTTCCCCGCCCTCTCACCAGGTGAGATGAATATGTGGGAGTGGATGGGTGAGATCAGGCAGAAGCCAGTCCATGTCCCTTAACATCATCCAGCTGCTAGTGTGGTTTGCTGTACCCTGGCATAATTGCGTGTTAGGTATCGGTGTTCCCCAAAATGATAAGATGCACATTAAAAAAAAAAAAAAAAAAAAGTAATTCTAACTAACATTCATTTTTCAAGAAAATGTGTAAAGGGTTTGTATTAACCCAAAGTGTTCAAAATCAGTAGTAGAGGGGGGAAATATGACTTTCCTGTCTTTCTCCCTTAAATTCTGCATCCAGCAAGTGTTGCAGTCACCACCAGTACACGCAGCCCTCTTTTCACGGGGGAAAACTCCCCACCGCTTGGATCTCACAGTTAACCATTCCCAAGCTCCCAAACGCCGCCTTCCCTTCCATGCAATTCCCAACACTTTATCGACGCTGGGACCCGACGTTTCTCCTCCATAAATCATCTGCGCGCACGGGGAACGCTCTGAAGAGGCACCGAGATAAATTCCAACCAATTCAAACAAGCCCGGCCGAGCGGCCCTTCCTGGCACGGCACCCTGGAGCCTGCGGGACACGGGAGGGGCAGCGCCAGATCCCACTGCCCGGGGAGGAGCCCCTGGGATGGGGAGGGGAACGGGGATGGCCACGGGGATGGGGAAGGAGGCGAGGACTGCTATGGAGACAGGGGTGGGGATACGGACGGGACTGGGATGGAGCCAGGGCCGGCGACGGGACTGGGATGGGGAGAGGGACGGGAACAGGGACCAGGGACCAGGACAGGGATAGGAACAGGGATGGGGATAGGAACAGGGATGGGGATAGGAACAGGGATGTGCACGGGAATAGGGACTGAGACGGAGATGGGGAAGGGGATGAGGAGGGAGACCGGGACAGGGATGGAGATACGGACGGGATTGGGCCGGGAACGGGTCCGGGGACGGGGCTCGAGCACGGGACAGGGACGGGACGGGCATAGGGACCAGGACAGGGATAAGGGACAGGGATAGGGGACAGGGATAGGGACGGGGATAGGGACCAGGACAGGGATAAGGGACAGGGATAGGGACGGGGATAGGGATAAGGGACAGGGACGGGGATAGGGACCAGGACAAGGATAAGGGACAGGGATAGGGACCAGGACAGGGATAAGGGACGGGGACAGGGATAGGGACCAGGACAAGGATAAGGGATGGGGACAGGGAACGGGATGACCAAGGTGACGGAGATCGGGGATGGGGCTGGGACGGGCATAGGGACGGGGATAGGGACCAGGACAGGGATAGCGACAGGGACAGGATGAGCAAGGTGACGGAGATAGAGGACGGGACAGGGACCGGGATAGGGACCGGGACAGGATGACCAAGGTGAGGGAGCCCGGGACAGGGACAGGGACCGGGACAGGATGACCAAGGTGGACAGGGACAGGGACCGGGACAGGATGACCAAGGTGAGGGAGCCCGGGACAGGGACAGGGACCGGGACAGGATGACCAAGGTGAGGGAGCCCGGGACAGGGACAGGGACCGGGACAGGATGACCAAGGTGAGGGAGCCCGGGACAGGGACAGGGACAGGGACCGGGACAGGATGACCAAGGTGAGGGAGCCCGGGACAGGGACAGGGACCGGGACCGGGACAGGGACCGGGACAGGATGACCAAGGTGAGGGAGCCCGGGACAGGGACAGGGATAGGGGCCGGGACAGGATGACCAAGGTGAGGGAGCCCGGGACAGGGACAGGGACCGGGACCGGGACAGGGACCGGGACAGGATGACCAAGGTGAGGGAGCCCGGGACAGGGACAGGGACCGGGACAGGATGACCAAGGTGAGGGAGCCCGGGACCGGGACCGGGACAGGGACCGGGACAGGATGACCAAGGTGAGGGAGCCCGGGACAGGGACAGGGACAGGGACCGGGACAGGATGACCAAGGTGAGGGAGCCCGGGACAGGGACAGGGACAGGGACCGGGACAGGATGACCAAGGTGAGGGAGCCCGGGACAGGGACAGGGATAGGGGCCGGGACAGGATGACCAAGGTGAGGGAGCCCGGGACAGGGACAGGGACCGGGACCGGGACAGGGACCGGGACAGGATGACCAAGGTGAGGGAGCCCGGGACAGGGACAGGGACAGGGACCGGGACAGGATGACCAAGGTGAGGGAGCCCGGGACCGGGACCGGGACAGGGACCGGGACAGGATGACCAAGGTGAGGGAGCCCGGGACAGGGACAGGGACAGGGACCGGGACAGGATGACCAAGGTGAGGGAGCCCGGGACAGGGACAGGGACAGGGACCGGGACAGGATGACCAAGGTGAGGGAGCCCGGGACAGGGACAGGGATAGGGGCCGGGACAGGATGACCAAGGTGAGGGAGCCCGGGACAGGGACAGGGACCGGGACCGGGACAGGGACCGGGACAGGATGACCAAGGTGAGGGAGCCCGGGACAGGGACAGGGACCGGGACAGGATGACCAAGGTGAGGGAGCCCGGGACAGGGACAGGGACAGGGACCGGGACAGGATGACCAAGGTGAGGGAGCCCGGGACAGGGACAGGGACAGGGACCGGGACAGGATGACCAAGGTGAGGGAGCCCGGGGCCGGGGCCGGGCCGCGCGCGCGGGACGCACCAACCGCCGCACGCTGCGCGCGCACGCGCGCGGGGCCTTGGCGCGCGCCTGCCCCCCCCGCTCCCCCCCGTCGTCCCCGCTCGCCCTTGCCCGCCCGGCCCCGCCCCCTCCCCTTCGAACGCGGCCGTTGCCGCCGCCCGGCCAATCCCCGCCCGCCGCCGCCGCCGCGCCGGCCAATCGGCGGGCGGCAGCGGGGGGGCGCGCGCCGGGCGCGGGTGACGCAGGGAGTTTTTTCCTGTGACGCGCAGGTGCGTACGCGGGGCCGGCGCGCGGCGGCGGCGGTCACGTGGTGCGGCCCCGCCGCTGCCAGCGCCGCGCGTCCCGAGCGCGCTCCGGCCGCCGCCGCTCCCCCCGCGCCCCCCGCATGTCGCTGGCGCCGCGCCCCGCGCCCCCGCAGCCGCCCGCCGCCGCCCTCCGCCGCAGCCGCCGCCCTTGATGTGGTTCGGGGCCGGGCGGGGGAGAAGATGCCGCCGTCCAAGTCCCGCAAGATCGCGATCCTGGGCTACCGGAGCGTGGGTGAGCGCGGCGCGGGATTCGCGGCGGGGGTGCGGGCGGGGTGCCCCGGGTGCCGCCGCATCGCCCTCCCCCCCCCCCTCCGCGGCGGCGGCGGCGGCGGCGGCAGGTGCAGCGGAGGCAGCGGCGCTTCCCGCCGCCCCGAGCGCGCAGCCGCGGCCCGAGGGAGGGAGCGAGGGAGGCCCCGCCATGGCGGCGCCGCAGAGCTGCGGGCCGCGGCCGCCGTGCCCTTAATAGGAAGTTTCGCCCCCCTCACTCCCCGAGCGCAGCCCGGGAAAGCGGGAACGGGGGAGCTGCGGAGAAGGTTCCTTCCCCGCCGGCTTAGCTGTGCTGAGGTCCAGCTCCATCCAGCGCTCCGTATGGAGCGAGCCCGGAGAAGGGCAGGGAGCTGGGGAAGGGTCTGGAGCGCGTGTCCGGTGAGGAGCTCAGCCCCCCGGAGGAAAGGAGGCTCAGGAGAGGCCTCGTCGCTCTCCGCAAGTCCCTGACAGGAGGGTGCAGCCAGGTGCGAGTCGGGCTCTGCTCCCAGGCATCCAGCGATAGGACATGAGGCCGTGGTCTTCGGCTGTGCCGGGGGAGGTTTGGGCTGGACGCCAGGAAGGATTTATTCTCAGAAAGAGTGATCGGACACTGGAATGGGCAGCCCAGGGAGGTGGTGGAGCCGCCGTCCCTGGAGCCGTTGAAGCAAAGGCTGGACACGGCACTCAGTGCCGTGGTTGACACGGTGATGTTGGGTCCCTGCTCGACCTCAGAGCGCTTTTCGAGCCTCGGTGGTTTTGTGATTTAGAGCCAGTCTGAAGTGCTGGGGAGGCCAGGCGGGTCTGTCGCCCGTGCCTGGCCTGTTTCTGCCCCCGTGGAGCTGCGGGTGCGGCAGCAGCAGCGCAGCCGCCGTTCCCGAGGGGCCGCCTCGGCTCCGGGCTGTTCCCAGCACGGGCTCATCCGCTGGGACGAACTTCCTGGAAGCGTCCAGCACGAGTCTATAGCAGCTGATAGATGGAGGGGTTTGTTCATATAAAAAGGTGTGATCCTTTCTTCTGCATTCACGGGCTTTGATGGAGAAGGATGTCTGATTCGGATTCAGCATTCGGGTTCTTGAAGCGGAGGGGGGGGGAACAAGCTGTAGTACAGCCGGTGCTAATCGATCAAACTTAAAAGCATAGATCAATGTGGATGATAATGTGTGGTTGGGGAAAAAAAAGATGTTACCGAGAGATACTACTCTGATGTAAATGAGGTTTTTACACTGAAAGCAGTGGCTATATCAGTAATTTGTCTTACATGGCACACAGCATAAAAAACCCTTTAAAAAAGCTCTTTTAATATAAAAAAGGGCTAAATAAGGAGGGCTTTTTCTTGCATTTTGTGCATAGCTGCAGCCAGGTTGGTGTTAAAAGGATTGATGAATTTGTCCAGTCCATAAGCAGAGCAGTGAGGAGTAGATTGATCAGTTTGCACAGTCTGTATGACTTCTCTTGTTGCAGTGTGTTCATTGTCTTGTGTGTTTTCTTCTTTGAGCACTGGTGGGAGCAAAGCAATGGGCAGTGTAAGTGGGAAGGGGGAATGCTTGAAATTCTGTCCTTTGGAAGGCTGTGGTGGGGACTGGGGGTACTGTTGAGCTTTGGTCCTTCATCTGTTGACGTTGACAAGCAGCAGTCAGGAAATCAGGTATTAGTAGGGTGTAGGACCAGCTGAGGAGAAACAGAGAAGCAGTATAATGTCAGTTTGGTTGGTGATGTGAGCAATAGTACTCCTGGCAAGGATGGCCAAAATGTTATCTAATTGTTAAAGCCTACTGCTGAACTTCTTTAAATTTTCTGGGACTAGTGTGGAATTGGGCTTGACAGGACAAGACCAATTTTATTAGGAGAGCTACAAGTTGTGGGAACATAGAATTAAGAGTGGGGGGAAAAATCTGGTTTACTAGAATTTTCCTTTCATTGTCAATAATTTCATAGCAAATACTTAGGTAGAAGTTCAAGCAGTAGGAATGGGCCATTGAGGTCCTACTTCCATCTTGTAAAGCTGTTAGAAAAGGAGGAAGGTTAACCTGTGAGATTTAAACTGTCCTCTGCTTCCCCAAATATGCCTCCTAAAGTGTAGTAGGATGGGGACTGAGTTTGGCTTCAGGGAAACTTTTGATTAAGTCTTGCTTTGTATTATTATGGCAAGAATATAACTTGAACCCTGGGTAAGAAAGGATATAATCTCATTTTAGGAGAAGTGTTTGGGTGGTAGAAAAGGAAGCACGTTTCTTTTGGAGGAAATGCTGCATTGTATAGAGGTAATGCTCATTAAAGTGGGGAATAATTCCAGAATCTGAAGGACTGGAAGGAAATGCTTTCTACATTTCCTTTTGTAATTAGAGAATGGCATTGTTTTGCTATTAGCGTTAATCTTGACCCTGGAATTAGGGAGGTTAACTTTGTTGAGTTGTAAAATGCTTACAATTTCATAGGTTGGCCCTAAGTGCTTAGGTGACCTGCTCTGGGGAACTGGATGCTCCCCCTGTAACTACAGTGTTTGAGATGAAGGTGTTGTAAAATGAGGAGCTCTTTTTCCCATGTCTCTCTCAGTCAGGTGCTGAAATGACCAGGTTTTGATGATGTATGTCAGGCAGTGAGCTTTTCCCTGCAGCTGTTGATTCAACAGTGCTGTGGGTCTCTCAGGTTACAAGTGTGTATGTACAGTGAAGGGTGGGCACACCCTCCCTGGGGATTTGTGAAACAGAGTCTGAAAATACTACTGCATTCGTGCTAAGGTCTTGTTTATTTTACTTACATTAAATTTTAATCTTATCCCTGTGCTGTTGTCAGGTAAACTAGATGTTGGGAGTGGTATTCTGGTATAATAGTTCTCAGAACAGAAAATTCAGGAGCCTGCTTGTTTGAATACACTCCCTCTATCTTTCAACACCACCATCGAGCCTTTGCTATGAGAAACTCTTATTCTTTGCTGATGGGAGAGATCACAGTGGAAGCCTCATGAATTCCCAGGTAGTCATACTTTCTGAGATGCAGAGAGAGTATTTGCCAGGAGCTTCAGGAGTTGTTTTTTGGTGAAGAAGACTATCTGTGGATACAGCGTGCAGGTCATGGCACGACATGAGACAAAATCATGCAAGAATGTCTCTGTTGGGTTTTGTTCAGGCTTAAATTGGTCTAAGAAAGTTAAATTCCATTATGTAAGTGTGCTTGTCTCAGCAAGGTTCTGAGTCAAAATCAGATGGATTTCATCCCAAGATCTGAGTTTCACAGCAGAGGAACTTGACGTCCATTACTGTTAGTTGGGAAGTGACCAGAGTGGATCAGCTATTGGAGATTTGATTCTGGAAGAAATCTGTCTTGTGCATGATGAAGCATAAAATTTTATAAAGTTACTGCCTTTGCTAAAAAGAATCATCATAATTGTATTTTGGTCATAACTTAATATCCCAAATATAATTGGAAATAATGGATTTGCTTGGAAATAAATCAAGCAGGACTGAAGATTTTCTGAATATTTTTAGAGTAACAGTCTCTCTAAAAAGCAGGGTAGAGTTGCTAAAAATGCTTTGTGCTCAGTTTCATTCTCTTTCTGCTTATAGAACAGATGTGCAAATTCAGACCACAAATGCCTGTAGGAAAGAAGTAGTTTCTTAGATCATCTTGTAAAGTACCTTATTACTGGGATTCTCTGTATTATATTGAACGGATGGATTTAAGATAAGCAGGAAGGTATTGTTTGGATCAGCTGCTTCAGTTGTAGGTCTTTATCTCATCCTGATTGCTTTCCTGCCGTTTGTATAAGTTGTGCTGCTGGTTTTACAGAGGTACTTGCAGAAACAGGAATTCTCTTTCTGAATTTTACTTGTTTGGACTGGTCATCTGAAAATGCTGTCCTGGGCAGTTTATGGCTCTGAGGGGAAAATCCAGTTAATAACAGGGAACTTACCTCTTTTCTTCCCTGGACAAATAAATCAACTTATTTTGTGTGCGTAGGTGTAGAGCAGACCATGCTGCAGGCAGAAGTAGTTACGGTCTGACTGCGGCATGCAGGTATCAAAAAAAACCTGTGATGGAACAAAATGACCAGCCAGGGTTAGATTTGTATGGAAAGGCTTCCAGGTGATTGTATGCAGCTAAAAAAAAATGCCTCTGCCCCTTCCACTTTGCTTGAAAAGCAAGAAGGGCAGAAAAAGCAGTAACTTCAATATGGACATGGAAATAGTAAAGAGAATTGTTATGGCAGAACGTAGTCTGAAAACACGAGTTGTTTGACTGTTAGGAGGTTTGCACTGTAAAATGGAGCTGAGGCTTTGCTGTTCGTGTCTGAAAGATGGCATCTGCTCACACAGCAGCGTTCCGCCCCGAGCAGGGATCCCTCTGGGATTGGACGGGGGAAGTGGTAATTTTAGCAGGCGATAAATTGCCCGTGTAAATGTCAACAGAGGAGGAATGGAGAAATTACCGCTGTCGTGTGCTGTAATTTGGTTTACACAATCGGCTGTGTCCGCAACATGGGAAAGCCTGAGGTTTAACAGGAAAATTGAGCGGTTCTGGAGCCAGCTGATACGGAAGGTTAGCATTTTGCTGTCCCTTGTAAAGTGCCAAGATGACTTCCCCAGCCCCTCCCTCGCCAGGGCCGCAGTTGGCTGTGCCAGGGTGCGGCAATGCTGCGAGGAGGAAAGGTTGCAGCTCCCAGGGAAGCGGGATGAGGCTGGAAATGCCAGCTTTAATTGCATTTCGGTGTTGTAAGTGACTGCGATAGTGGCTACAGCAGGGAACGTTTGATAGCAGTAGCTGGAAGCACTAGAGGCAGCATGTTCAGCTGTAATATCAAGCCACCGTAGGGTTATTTGAGGACACTGCTCGAGGATTAACTCTTAAATTGCCTACTCGGATCTGCCAGTGGTAACACTTGCACGTTTTGCTTGTATGTATGGGGGCGTTTTGGTGTTTGATTACACAACTTGAAGTTAACGTCGACTGGAAAAGCCAAATGAAATGTAGGTCCTGTAATTTATAAGCTATATAAAGTTGGAGCTCTTCATTTAGATATACTACACTGCCTGAAGTGTAGGTTCTGGCTCAGGCAGCCACCTCTGCGGTACAGGCTGCTGCGGAAACTTGGCGTGACCACGCAGCTGGGATTAGAAGAGCAGGCTAAAAAGTGATAAATGCCATTATGATTAATTTCCTGTAGCTCTCCTGAAGGTGACATCCAAGGGTGTGCTTTAAAAACTGCTTAACTTAATTGTGTATTCCATCCAAAATCGAAACAGCTTCTCTGTGGGATGTTCATAATGCACTCAGGCTCTGCGAATCCTGCATGAGTCAATTGGCTGGTGTCATCTCCAATTTTCCTAAATCAGAAGCTGCAGACATGAAGCGTGGTGCGTAAAAACACGAAGTGGCCCTTGTCAGTCATTAGTTGATCTCCTTAAGGATTTGAGAGGTTCCCTTTTGTTTTCCAAGGTCTGTATTTGAAGTGAATGGTAGATTTGTTGTGAATTTGATAATGTGAGAAAACGAAATCTTCTTCCTGAGTTTGGGGGAGAGTTGTTCCTTAAAGTTTCTCTCTTCCAGCCCTGGTCAGGACATTGGCATTACACTATGGTTCCTGCGCGTTGAGGGCAGCTCTCCTGTAAATGAGGGTATAAGGGATGGGGGAAAAGGGAAGTGTGGACAAAATCCACATTTTATGTTGCCTAGCAGACCTTTTAACAAGATTTCAGATTATTAAGTTTACTAAAAACATATTAATATGGACCATTACAGGTTGCATTTCCTTTTGGAGAAATACAAAGTATGGTGGATGCTGAATTGGGTTTTTTGTGGGGTAAAGTTGCTTGTATTGAGCATGTCACAAGGAAGTAAACTGAGGCAATTTTTGAACAAAGTGCTGAAATGGGCTTTCAGGTGCAACTTTTCTCAAGAAACATCCAAGTCACTTTATTTTTTAATTGCCACATAAGGAAGGCAGATGCAAATGAACTCTGTAGGGTGGGGCACCTCTTGGCCCAAGCTGAGCTGGTCCTGCACTGTGGCTGGAAGTTGTACCTTGTTACCCCCACCCAGGTGCTGGCCCTGGTGTCATGGAAGGCTGTCCACCAGCTCAGGGGGTTGATTTATTTAAAAAGTAAAGCAACCAGAAAGGAAAGTTGTATCTTTCAGCTGGTCAGCTCAGTGATTGCAGCCCTGACTGGGAGAATGGGGTCAGGAGCACAGGCTTTTGGGGAGGGGTGGTGTAGGCTCTTTGTGGCTGTGCAGACTTTTCTTCAGTCAGATTTGTTATGGAACCACATCTCTTAGGTGTTTTCCTCCACCACCTGAGATAGGTGGTCAACGTTCAGCACTGGAACTTCTGAACTGGACCTGTTCTTTTGATGGAAAAAGATGGCCTTGTGCAGGTGGTGTGTGTGCTAGGGAACCATGGAGAAATTGAGTTCTTCAAGGTTTGTGTTTAAATAAACTTCTGTAGTCAAATCTAATCAATTCAAGCAGAATTGAGGAAAAAAATGTTTGACCTGGGGTAAACCTAAACCTTGTTCCAAAAGTCTTTAAATTCAGATGATGCCTCAAGTGATACAATCTGGAATTTTCTGGAAACACGTGCTAGTAAAGATGTTGCAATGGAGCAAAGCCAAAGCTTCAGGAAAAGACCTCTAAGAACATGGGATCCAACCCTTAACCCAGCACTGCCAGGTCTACCCCTAAACCATATCCACATACTTTTTAAATACCTCCAGGGCTGTTGACTCAACTGGGTCCCTGGACAGGCTGTTCCAATGCTTGACAACACTTTCTGTGAAGAAATGTTTCCTGTCATCTAATCTAAACCTCTCCTGGCACAACTGTTTTCTCTTGTCCTATTGATTGTTATTTGGGAGATGAGGCTGACTTCCCACTTGTCTACAACCTGTTCAAGGAAGTGAAAGGCATTCAAAGTCACTGATTTCCTTCCTAGGTGGAAAGCCAGTGGAAACGAATCTAAACTGTGTTGCTTTTCAGCATGGTGGTCTGTCTTTGGTAGGATACCTTTCAAAGTATCTGTTTCTTGCAAATGCTGGTTGACCTCTCAACCAGGCTGACTCCTCCTTTGGTTGTGTTTATCACACTTGGAGCCTAGGGATGAATCGCAGCTACTTCATTGTTGAAGTGCTCTGGTTCTTCCTCAGTTTACCATACACACATTGTTTGTTGGGCACATACATTTTAAGAATAGCTGTATGAAGGACGTATGGATGAGACAGTGGTGAATGAAGCATTGCTGCAAACAGGTGACACAGGTTCTGAAAATGCAGATTTTGGATTATGAAGCACAATATTCCACAAGATGATGTTAGGACAAGCAAAACACCAGCTTGAGCCTTGGGGCCTCCTGCAAAAGGGAAGTCCGCTAGAATTTCTTATGGGACTTCTTATGTGAATTAGAGAACTTGAGGCTAGAACAAAAGGAGGAAATGTACAGCAGCTTGATTCGGGTGGAATCATCAGGAGTTTGTGGGTGATGGCCAAAGGTTATGAGACGTAAGACTAAGTGCATGATTTCTGAAGGGCTTTTAAGGAATAAAAGATCCTGTGTGACACTTGGAGGATTAGTTCCGAAAAGTTGTGGTCTATGTTAAATAGGTATCAGCTGCAAAATCACAATTCCCTGATGGCTTGTACTTTAAACAGCAATTTTTTTCTTTCAACACTATTTTAAAATATGACACTAAAATCTCAAAGATTGAGGAGTCAGTATTTCTGGGATGGTTGCTGGGTGTTTTAGATTACAGGAACCAGAACGTGATGTGTGCCAAACCTAGTTATTTGTGTTTTGTGGGGTATAGAGTTAAATTAATTTTAATTTGGATAAAGATGGAATATATAAGTGGTCCTCAATGTGTGGATGTAAACATGTGCAAGTGTAATGCAAAATTAGGATATGAAAGTGTCTCTTGACAACGTTGTCTCCAGAGTTAGTGGGATACATCTGTCTAGCTTCAACAGCTTGTCAGATTGTATTGCCAAAACTTCATTCAATATGTATGACCTCCTTTAAAGGTACTCTTGCTGTATGCAAAAGAGCTGGGATGCATAATATGTAGGAAAACTCCATTAAATCTGCCCTACAAACTGTCAAAACAATCAAGCACTTGACATTAATGCAGTAAAGTGTATTTTGCTTCAAGGCTTGTTATTCCATCAATAACAAATTTTTGGTCTTCTGAAATCTGTCTCAAAATTAGCATTTTTTAATTAGAACTGGAAGTTTCTGCTTTGAGATGTGCATATAAACAAGCACCATGTTTTTTAGTGTGCTGAAGTACCTTGTTCTTCATTGCTTTTTTGGAAATGGTGTTTGCTTCTTTTGTATGGTTTGACCCTGGTGAATAAATTCTAAAGGAAGGTGTTGGTTGTGGTGTTTCAACCTTCATATTTTGAGAAAAAACATCAAAACTCTTCATAACCGTTTTGAGGTTGCTAAACTTAAGTATAAAAATGGTTCAGTTGGAAGGCAATGCAAGTTTTTCTGAGCAGTGAAGGTAGGAAGGATAAGTTGTCGGAATGTTTCAAAATCTTGTTCCTTATACAGAGTGTATAGGAGTCTTAGGGCACCTAAACCTTTTTTCTGCTTGTTGTTCTACAACTCCACATTTTTATCACTTTTATCCCCAGGTGTGGTAGTAGGACAGAGGAGGAGCTAACGTGAATCTTGCAGAGCTGATGGATTGATGTGCAGACAGACAAATAGAATGTTCTCCAGTGTCTCCTGAAGCCTGTCCTGACTTTAGGTTGTCTTAAGCTGTAGTTCAATACTCAGCTGCTTGTCCAAGCTGTGTGGTTGTGCTAGTGGAGCACTGGAAAGTGAAGTATCCAGCTTGTATTTGCAAGGGCTTCCTCAGGTGCTGGAGCAGGACTGGCTGGAAGATGCTTGACTTGTGAAAAAATGGAAAAATATTTGATTTTCAAGTTGCAGGTGTCATCCTCATTTATCCTCCTGGGATACTTTCAGGGGGGTTGAGGGAGGGTGGGAGTGAGGTGCCGGTGGTGAGGTTTTTTTGATTTGTTCTGTGTTTTTCTTCTTCCCTGCGAGGTCAGAATTTTGTATTGTGACCTTTTAGTACTACATAATATGAAAACTGAGAATGGGAAAGTATGATTCTTATCCAAAACCTCTTAATTTGAAGTACCCATTGAGCCAACAGATGGATATGTGCTGGTTAGGAAGGTAAGAAAGCCAGCTGGCTGTCATGGCAGGCAAGAACTTGATAGTAAGATACAGCAAACAAGGGTTACCTAGTCTATCTTCTCTGCCCTGTGGCAAAATCAGCTATGTCATGTCATATCTGCCAGATCTTTGGCTTAAATTCCTGTAGCATTTCCCAAGGTTGGGGGCTCCAATGATTCTTCTGGTATTCTGCATGGTGTTATTCTTACCCTGGAGTCTTCTTTTTGCCCTGCTGTTTTACCCATGGGTGTCAGGCAGAGATTTTGGTATATTATTACTTTAAACTTCCCTTACTGTTGATGGATTGTCCTCTGTATTCAGCAGCTACTCTTGGGTAGATGGGTGTGTAAATGCAGGAGGCTTGCAGCCAGTGTTGGTGGGGAGGGGTTGATGACTAACTCCAGCTGGGTAAAGTGCAAGGCTGTGAAGATGGCATTTAACAGATTGTGGCTTTCTTCAACCCTGATAAATAGTGGGGAAGAGCTTCCTGTGATTAGCAGAAGTAACATGGAAGGTGCCTATGCTGTTAATTCAGAGCAGATCTAGAGCTGAAATGGAGAAGAGACAACAGTGACAACAAAAAGCCATCAGAACCTGGTGGTGGGAGAGAGGTGTGTAGAGGAAGGAACAGTTCAGGCACACGCTGGTTTTTATGTTGGTGTGGTTATGTATAGAGCCACTGGGTTAGCACACAAGAAATAGTCAAGGCTCAACAATATGAGCATGAATCAAAACTCTGTGTCCACCAGTTGTGGACAGAGATGTGATGGAGTTGACCATGTCTTGCTCTGCTGGAGGAAGAAGGAGTCAACACAACTCTTCGTCAGTATCCCCAGAGACCACCTTCCCTGTTCTGTGCTAAGAGATTTTGGTATTGCAGGGTTGGTACTGCGGTGCCTGATGCTTCATGCAGCCTTGGGGACTTCCCCCGTGTAGGAATAGCAGATGAATGGTGCTGTCTGCTGATGCTGGGTGCTGATAGCAGCTGTCCATGAGTGTCAGGGTTTATTGGCCACGTGCACTGCTGGCATTGGGTTTGTCAGACCTTAGACCATCAGCAGTGACACAAAGAGCCTGAAACGTTGACTGACCACATAGCAGTTACACACTGCTGCAGAGTGGAGCTGTCTGTTGTTGCCGAGATCTTCTAGTGGTTATTACGCAGTTTGATTTTTGTATTATAATATGTTGTGCAAGTAGCCTGCCCTTGGGGGTACAAATCAGTTGAACCTTCCAGCTTCTGCTACAGTTGGTGGAGAGCTCTGTGACCATCCCTTCAGAGTAAGGCTGAAACTTCTTAGCAGTAGTTACAGAATGTGCATCACATGATTTGATTGGATAATGTTACCAAGAGAGGGAATATTGCCACTACTGTCTTGTCAGGATTTTGTCAGGTATTTGTCTTCTGCCATCTCATAACAAGGAAAAGAGAAATACATCTCTTACTATTGTTCTTGCAATTCCAGGAAGATCCTGAGGCCCTCTGGTCATATGCATTTCAGTAGTACTGCCAAGATGGTCTATTCCTCACCCATTTCAGCTGCTTTTGGTGCTACTTGGTGTTACAGTATGCTCAGGGTCATGTTCCTAGACTTGTGTTTTTAAATGATGTCAGGAAAGGTTTAGTGATGTTTTCAAAGACTTGGCCCTCTGCTTGGTGGTGGCTGTAAGCAGTGATTGATGTATCACTTGGTGGCCACAGTGTTGGCAGCTGTGAATCCTATGGCTCCAGTCCTCAAGGCTCTTTATAGGGAAGACCTGCATGTCAGTGGAACTGAGGTCTTTCATCTTGGTAAGGCTTCTCTTTCTCTCTTACTGGTTTGAAAATACAAGTGAGATTTGTGGAAGGAAGGGTTCATCCTGTTTCCTAATAGAACTTTGAAGTTTAACATGCAGTGTCTGTGCAGAGGATGGAGAGCTGGTGCTGTGACTGCAGCTGGAAGGATCCACTTGAAGAAAGAACAGCAGTTTAGGTTGTACATCCCAGAAATCTTTAGCCACAAGAAAGAAGTGACTGGAATTTGAGAGTTTGATCCCTTGTGTGGAAACTAAAACCTTGAACTTAGAAAAGGGGAATGCATGGAATGCATTAAAGCAAGAGAGATGTGTTATTTCTAATGACATAGCATTTAAAACTGATTTAATGATGAAACAATGGCAGTTCCTGAAAGGATCTTTCAAAGACATTTCATTTTATGTTGTATATACCTGAAGATCCAAGGAAAGGTCAAGTTTATTCAAACACCTAATGAGCTCCTTGAGGTGTGTGTATAGGGAGAAAGGACTTGGATTCTGCTCAGCAGTAGAAGTTGAATTTTGCCCCTTTGGAGAGGAAGTCAGTACAAATTTCAGGCTCTTTACATTTAGGCGTGTCATAAACTGGAATGTTAGGGTCTGATCTTTAAGCTTAATAAACTTCCCTTTAGACATTGTTAGGGCTTAACTCATTGGTCAGCCGAACACCACACAGCCATTCGTTCAACTCCCAGAGTGGGGCTGGGGACACAGTTGGGGGAAAAGATAAACTGTCTTTATCCCAATTCCATTTTAATAGGACAGAAAAGGAAAGGTAAATGATAGTAATGGTAAAAAAAAATATACAAGTGATGCACAACGCAGTTGCTCACCGCCCACCTACCAATGCCATTGAATTTCTGCTGCCACCTGAAATATTTTAAGCCTTGTGCTGTGGGTAGGTGCTGCAGAGATGCACAGTTTCTGCAGGAAGTCTGAAGGGAATACAGAGGATGGTATTTATCTGAGAAATACAGGTTGACTGTCTGGGGTGGGAAAGTCTGAATTTCCTTTGCAGTTAAAGAACACCAGGATGCAGTTCCCCTGACCTGTTTAAAGCATCTTCAATGCAGCCAGGTATGCATGCATTCCATGGCCTGGTGAGGTATCTGCCACAGAGGTGGTTGTTTTGGGGTTTTTTTGGAAGTTTTGTAACACCTTTTCCTGTCTTTGACAACTGACAGTAAACACATGGAATTAAAATTCTTTTAACTTATTAAAAGGGAAACAGGAGGAAAGCTGCAGCCTGCTGCTTTTCTGCCAGCAAGGGTAACAAGCAGAGGTAACTGGACTGTGTGCTAAAATAACTAAAAGATTTCTTTTGACAATCCTTTGCTGTGGTTACTGACTTTATTGGAGACAAAATGGACTGCCTGGAAGTAGAAGCCATTGCAGGAATGCAATGGAATTTTTCTCTACATACTTGCTTGGACATGTAATACATTGCAACACAGTTTAAGTGAGCATTGAGAGATGAGCACTGCTGTAGGATGGAACAAGCCTGCTGCTAAATATCAGGGAATAAAGCACGTGCTCTATTCTTGCTTTCTTTACAGGAAATATGATCTAGATAGCATTAGGACTCTTGGCTTGTGTTCAGAAGGCTCATTGCTGCCGACCTAGCAAGGGCCTGGAACTACTCCTGTGAGTGTGACCGATTGCTTTGAAATCTGAAGAAAATAAAGGAAGCCATGTGGCTTTGTTTCTAAATGACTGCTCTCAGATTTCCTCTGGCTTGCAGAGGAATACCTTTGATAAACCTCAAGAAGATTGTGCAATGCAGATGGAAGGGAAACCAGCTTCTACTATCAGGCTCATGCTCTTAGGTGTTACAGACCATCATGGGAAACTCCTCCTTTACAGCAGAAGTAGTACTTGCTACAAAACCTTGCCTTAAACTTCAAATGTATTTTCTTATATGCTAATTTAAAAAAATAGAGCAGGAGAAGGCAGGCAACAGTTGTAGAAATGAGACAGCGTGCCAAAGAAGTTAAAGAAGAACTTTTGTTGTCCTGAAAAGCTGATCTGCTCTTTGGTTTGCCATAAAGGGTTCTGCGGTGTTTGAAGCTCCTTGCCATGTTACAAGATATGTCATCGAGGTCCTCCAGCTTTCACTGCCTTTAGTCTGTCCTGCAGAAAGCTCTGAGCGTTTGAGAGAGGAGTGCCACCACTCTGTGTTGCAAATCAAGCACGAGTATCATGAGCAAATGCAGGAATTGAGGGAGAGTTCTGTCTCTAAGCATCAGAAAATATTTATTTTAATCCTGCTACTGTAGTGCTGACATTACAAGGAAATCACTACAAAAACATATAGAACTACAGCTCAATGTAGATATTTATAGAATTCCTCACAATTAAAAGTCTAGTAGTAGAATTAAGTTGCATCTGAGTAAAACAGAAACTACTCATTGTATTGCTGTGTCCAGAGATTTGGAAATAGAATTTTTTATTGACCCCGATGTATCATATTTATAGTCATTAGACTAATTCACCAAATACAAAGCAATGATCAGCAAAATGGGAACTACACAGCCGTAATTAGTAGCTGGGGGGGTATCTTAATTAACTATAGGAAGTTGCTAACAATGTGGCCTGAGATGAATGATGAGCTAGTGATGGGTTCTGAGATAGTCTGCAATTTTGTGAGACTATCTTTGTCAAAGAGGGATGCTGTAATCCTCTTTGCTACCCAGTCAACCTCCATTGGCTCCAGGAAGTCGTTCAGTCCCACTCTGCTCTGAGGATGGATAATCTGCACTATGGAAATGCCAGTGTCTCTATTTTTTGCCTATTGGTATTGTGAATTAAAGAATATAAAGATCCCAACATTCAAGTTAAATCAAGTGTATCTTTTGGTATGAAAACTTCATCTCTGGGCAGTGTAGTGAGTGGAGTGTGCAGCCAGACTTACCTAATTTGATGTGACTGACAACGTTTCATTATGAAACTTGTTGAGTGCTTTTTGTGACAAAGCCTAAAGTAGTTTGTTCTGTAGGCAAGACTGGGTAGACCTAAGGAGAGTCTAAGGAGACTAACTAGGTAAGTCTAGTTACTAAGTTGGTCTAGAGACTAGCTTAGGTAAGGTGCTAGGCTTGTGGTAGGAGTAGATGAGATGCTGCCTGCTGTTAAATATTTAAGGATTATGCAAACTACATAACTGTGCATTTTAATAGCAAAAGATGGGTTAAAGAAACTGCATCTACACTGCCAACAGAACTGCAGCTCTTCAGTAGCTGTTGTTCTTGAGCAGGACAAACTGTTTACTGATGACTTGTGTGGGCAGTTGTAGGATTGAGAAACCCTTCCTGTTGAGATAAGCTGCACTGTGCTGCCCGTGGCCGTGCCACGTCCGAGGGCAGCTGTGCAGCCCCGCTTGCACAATGCCCTGCTTGTGGAGCTGTTGTTTGACTTACTCGCTGCCTGGTTGCATCATTTTTGTCTCCTGGGTTTGGGGAGAAGTTGGCTGCTGATGAGAGTTTAATCTGGGCTTTCCCTGTGCCTGCTGCAAGGAGAACAGGGTGTGAGATGGGGACAGCAGGCAGGTGGTGGTGCACAGAAGAGGGGCATGACCTCTTTGGGGAGGCCAGCTGTCCCCAAGCCCACCCAGGCTGTTACTCATCTGCTTGGTAAACTGCCTAGTGTTGTGAAGCTTGAATTTTAAGGCTAGATTATAAATACCACAGCTCTTGTCCAAGTAGTAAAAGGATGAGTAAAACGCAATTTGGCAATTGTTTTGCCTTGACAATTGCAATGGCATTTGAAACTGATGTGCTATGATTGCACTAGTCAGAGTGTTTATGGGATTTTCTGCTTTATGGTGCAAGTGGTCTAGTGTATAAGCAGAAACACGACAGCTTTAGTTTTTGAACTGGCTTTCTGTCTGAAAGTCTGCTCCTTTTCTGTTTTGACAGTGGAAAACTCTTTTCTTTACCACTCTCAAGTAATACCTTAAATAATGAATTGTGTATGCAAATACATTTTGGGTACTTCTGGGCAACTTGAGCTAAGTTTTCAGTTACCTAGGACTTGTAATCTAAACACTCATGAAACCCATTTCTTGCAGCCCTTCCCTTCTGCCCCGTTCCTTCAGGGAGAGGGTGAGACAGTAAACTTAGAGGATTTTGCTTACAACTCTGCCATGGAGTATCTGGTGCCTTGAGTTACCGTAGCAAGGTTCTGCGCCCAGCTTCCAGCCTTGCTTCAACTCCTATCACTTCTCCTTTTGGTCTCAGTGGATGCTTATTTTCCTAAAACTCGAATACAGTGCATATGTTGAATTTACCAGCATGGAGGATGCTACAAGGAGAATCTTAGCAAACTGCAAAAATGCGTGGCTGCATTCCAAACGAGAGTACATTAGAGCTGAGCCTCTTTGAGGTGTGCACCCTTGAGTAATCAGCTAATCAAGCCTTTGCTGCTGGTGTCAGACTCCCTGGTGCTGCTGAGGCTGCAGTGTGCCCGTGGTGCCTGCACATGCAGACAGCCGTGTCTTCCCTGCTGTGCTCCGAGATGGAGCTGGCACATCGGCAGGCGCGGTTGCGTGGGGTCCCTTGGCCTCACGGACGTTGTGTTTGTGTTGCAATCCTTGCTGAAATCTGCCTTGCCTGATCTTTCTGGGGCAAGAGCAGATAGGAGCTGAATTGTCAGCTTGATTTTCCACTCTGTCCACGAGCATAGGTCAAAGACCTGGAATAAAACCTGTGGGACAAAGTTCAAGCCAAGCTGTTGGTCACAGGGTTCTGCCTGCTGCTTGCTCATGGGCTGAGACACGTGGGCAGCAGGGTGTTAATGCCTCAGGGTTTGGATTTCTCATGTCCATGGAAGCCTTGATTTAGTGGGATACAGTTGCCTGCACTTCCCCAAGAGGGTGGGTGCTGAATCCCAGACTGGAGAGTTTCCCCGTGCCTCCTGGAAGAAAGCAGGCTTGCTCTCGCAAGCACAAGCACATCATTACTGGAAGGCTTGTTATAAAGCTTGGAGGAATTTAGGAGGAGAGTGTTGGAACATTGGTTTTATCTGTTTCCTCTTCTTTCACTGTTAGGAGGAAAGCAGTAATTAATACAGCTGGGTGTGAAATGCAGCATTTTCTGTTGGCTCCGGCTTCTTTCTGCTATTCAGTTTCCAGGCTTAGCAGAGACAGACAGCAGCAGTCAAGTCTTTCAGTTAGTTCAGAATCCTTCTTAGGAGGAAAAAAGTTCAGTTAGGATCTTTACTGAACTTAGCTCCCTTACCTTGGAGATCTAACAGCCTAATATAGGGGTAGTTAACCTTCTTTTTAAATGGAGTGCTTAATGTGCTGGTATTGGCAAAGAATCTGGGAGCATGAACTCTGGGTAGCAACTTCATAAGTTTATAGCTAAAGGAGAAATAGCTTGAAAGTTTGCTCACTTTCTAAATGGTGTCCAAAATACACAGTTTCAGAAAGTTCCTGGGAGGCACAGTTTCAGTCCTTAATCTGACTTTATTAGGATGATTTGGCGGTGGGGTGTATGTGCCTTGCTGGAGCAGCTGTTTAAAGTGAAATGTCTTCTGTCCAGTCATGCATTGTGAGCATGACACCTTCATGCTTGAAGATAAGACCAGGAAATGGTATCTTAAGATCTTGATTTTAGAAAAAGCAACTTGATAAAATCTTGGTGATATTTGGTCTTTGTGGGGTTTGTCTGGAAGTTTTTTAGCATTGTTTCTTGAATAAACTGTCATGATTGATAGGAGACAGCAAAGGGGTAAGCACGGCAGAGAATGAAACGGAAGACTTTTTTTTTTAATATCTCCTGAAGGAATGCTTAGGAAAGAACATTTTCTGAGTTCTGGAAGTAGGCAGATTTTTACCCAAAGTAATTTATTCTTGTAAACAATGATACTGTATATTTCCACCACAATGTTGGTTACTTAAGAGGTCGTTGAGAGGTTTCCACTGAGTCAGGTGGTTTTGAGTCAAAATTTTAACTTGAGGTTGTATTTTATTTGTGCTTCTTGACGATGAAAAGAGTATAAAGGATCGTGAAGAATGTGCTCATGTCCAAAAGCAGCTAATGCACTTGGCAATCTTTGTAAGAGGGTATTTGTCCAGTAAACATAATGTAATAGGATCTAGGAGATTCCCAAATGTAGATGATGTGCTGTAATGGAAATTGTGTTAAGGCTTCAGTAATGCTTTGAGAAGTCTTCAGCTGCAGAGCTTTAAAGGTGCTTTTTATGGTCAATGTATGTGATTCACCATCTTATAATATATTTCAAGATAAACGAGTTCTCAGTTTTTTGCTCTGATACTAAGTTCAGTGCTTTGCATTACTCTTTAAGTAAAATGGGGAATGTTGTCTTCTAAAGTAGCAGTTAAATTATTCTAAAGAAAAACCCAATTGTGCCACTTCAGTCACTGCTTAAAATGCAGCATCCACTGGCCTGTTGTGATGTGGCAGTAGGAGGATTAGTAGGAGAGTATATTGGTCTCAAGAATTTTGAGATCATCCTTTTGTCATGGGAAATCTGTCCAGTCTCCTAGCAAAACCAAATTTGGCTAATTCTATCCAAGTTTTCTCTGTGGTTACTGAAAACTATTTTGAATTTTACTTGCTTCTTGTCAGAAAAACGTTCCAAGTATATCAGTTTGTTAAATTTAATTCTATGAGGACTGTGCATTGCTGCTTTTAGATTTGTTTTAAACTGGAGGAGCCATTTAAATTGTGCCCTGTTAAAACAAAAGCAGAACACATGCCGAGTAGCTTTTGCACTGCTTTTTATATGTTCAGGAGACCCAGTTACTAGAAATAGACACTTAAATTAAAAATAGGTCAGTTGTCATGTATAGATAGTTTAAATGAACCACATGGAGCTCATATTGGATAGATAGAAAATTGGTGTATCTACTAGTAAGCAGTGAAGTGATAACAACCAGAAGACTTTGTTTCATTCTGGATTTTTCTTTCCTTTGCTTTACAGGAAAATCTTCACTGACGATCCAGTTTGTGGAAGGACAGTTTGTTGATTCATATGATCCAACCATAGAGAACAGTAAGTAAATAACTGCCAAGCTCCTCTTCTGTACCAAACAAACTTGATTGCTCCAGCATGGAAATCATTGTGTGCCTATTTCTCCAAACAGCTGAACTTTTAACATTAAATGAAGAGATACCTAATGAATCTGGCCAAAATGCACCTCCTTGTATTTTATGTGTGTTTTTGGGCATCTGCTTCCCCTAATGTACTTGTGGCACTTTAAATTCCTTACATCATGCTATATGAAAACGTGCCACCAAATACAAGTATGCCAGAGTCTCACATAAGGTCAGTATATCCAGATGAACAGGAAGTCAGCAATATCCATCAGGATTAAACCATTTAGAAGGTAGGCTATGTGGCTATGACAGCATGATAATCTTTTAAATTACTCCTTTCCAGCAGCTGGATAACAAGGCTGCCACACAATCAGCTTGCTACAAATACTGGGTATTTGACTTCTCAAGTGTTTTTTTTTTCCCTCTTAGCAGTTCTTTTAAAAATAATTTTAGCACCTTTGTGAGTAGCTGGCATAGCACGTGAGTAAAGACACTAATGTTAAAAGTGCTGCGAAGAGGAAAAAGTCATTTCAGAGGTTACCTGGCATTCATTACAATCCAGCCACCTCTTTCGGAGCTAGCAGTGGCCATAAAGTACTTAAGCAACTGCAGTGCTGGGCTGAGTAACTTGATCATGTTGGCTTACTTTAGTCATGTGGCAAATAAAAGTGGTTTCATGATCGTAGCCCTGGGGTTCTTGTATTTCAATGACTTCTGCAGTGGTGTAGCACATGTTTTTAGTGTTTTGAACTTTGCAGTAGCATGTTAAGCCTGTGCGATACTCCTGAAGCTTGAATGAAGCAATCAGCAAAACAAGTTTTTTTTTTTTTTAATATATATATGGTATATAATTATAAATCAGTAGCTATCAGGATATTTTACTTGGGATCTTTTTATTGCTTAGAACTAAAATTCAAATCCTACTTTTTGAGAAATTCTAAATTTGCTTTAGCAAGTCAGAGTGGATAATTTGGCCCTTGGTCTTAATGTTAGCTCTTATACAGATATTAATACTAACACTTTCCATCATCCTTTTTTACTTTGTTTGAATTATAAGTCAGGTATGTCTTGAATTAAAGCTGCTAGCAAAATACTGGGGTTTAAGTTTCTGTGTTTATAATCTTAATTCAGTTGGGGCAGGTTATTTTTCACTGTCTGTGCCATATAAATGCAAATTATTTAAAGTAATCTTTTAGTTTTATGCAGCTGCATGTGAATGAATAAAGACTGAGAGACACGGAGTCAAAGTCTCTACAAAATACTGAATTTGTCTTGTTTTAGGATTTTGACACATTGGTACAAGATTTGTCTTGTTTCATCCTTTTCCTGTTGTCTGTAGCTGCTGTTTGTAACTCTGTAGATGTGTGTCTCACAACTTCAGCATCTCTGAACCATACAAAAATACACTGTAGATGAATTTTGCTCTTATTTGACTCTCTTTAGTCTGCACTGTTTACTTGATCTGAATTCTAAGCATTGAGCACGTCCTGGCCATGAAGACTTGTTGGGAGAGGGCATCTTGAAAAGCCTTAACTTTTCACTTGATTGCTTTCTTGTTTGGAAAATAAACATTATTCATTTGGTGTAAGTCTTGTGATCCGGTGGCATGGCTGGAGGAATTTGCTTTCTGAAAGGTAGAGAATTGAAGGGTACTTCTGACATCAGAAAACATTACTGGGAAGTAAAGGTTGAAAAGATAAGAGTTATGCCCTGGGGCTCAAAACAGTGGGAAATCTGTCCCATCTTTAAGCCCCAGAAGGCCTGATAGATATAATGTCTTAAAAATACTTCTGTGAAGAACAGACAAGAGAACACATTATAATTTAACACTAAACTTTAAGACTCGCTGAAATTTTTTTAAGACATATATGAAACTGGTTTTGATGGTCTAAGTAAAAAATCATTCTTTTGACTTAAGAATGTAATACATTAATTTTTTTTTCCTAAATAGAAATCTTTGTTCAGTGAAGTCTTTGGACCCTCCCAGCTGTGTTTCTGATTCTGTGTAGGGTCATAAGATGCAAAATACATGAGCAATTCTTAGACCTTTCCTAGCTCGTGATTTCACATTTGGTGGACAGTGTAGGCAAAAAAGGTTGAAAAGTCCAGGTTCTTATACTAGGGACAGTTTTGGAGAATGTTGGGTTTTTCCAGGGCATTATAATAAGTTGTAAAACCTTGTCAGTTTCATCTGGTGCTTGGGTCTACTCATGTAACAGAACTTGGACATGAAGTTATACATGGGAAAGGATAGTCTGGCCTATGTGATTTCTGTTTTGTCTCCAGAAAATTGTTGTTAATAATTTGTTACAGTATTCTACCAGCAGTGAAGAAAGACTAGAAAGCTGCAGTACTGCTGGTAATGCAGTCTTTATAATTTTTGTCCTCAAATAATAAAACTTGCACAAAATGTTGACTGCAAAACGAAATTGTATGTAAGGCAAGCTGTAATCAAGCTCTTACAGGCACAAGTTGTGTAGTTTATAAGCCTTGAGCAATAGGAGTAAGACCTAATATTGTAGAAATTTCAGGTTTTAAGTATGAAAATCTCTGCCTTTGGAAGTGATAAAGGGAAAATAAGATGCATCAGATTTTGCTTATTGTTTATGAAGGTTAGGACAGCTTCACTGCTACGTTTTCTTTTGCTTATATTACATTAGCACCAAAAAAGTTTATTTTTTTCAGTTAAGGAGCATGTTGAATTCAGTTGCTTGTACCAAACTTCTGTGTCAGGAAGAGTACCTTGTATCCTTTTGTGGCAGCAGTGGAGGTGAGAGGTAATTGCTTCAGGAAGAGACTTTCCCTTTCTGAATGTCCCAACAGGAGTGATATCTTAGTGGATGGCTATTCTTGAGACAGCCACGTTGAGAAATGAGTGCAACTGCTACTTTGAAGGAACGTTGGAAAGAGAAGAAAGATCCTTGGAGAGCGGGAGTTTGTGCAGAGGGTCTTTGTGGACACTGGGCTGGATGGGGCTCTGCAGGCAGATCAGCTCACATGAACTAAGACCCAGTGCAAATTAAAATGCAACAATTTTACAGGAATGAAAAGTAGAACCTGAATTTGAAACTCAAATAGGTCAGAAGGAACGCGTAATGAAGATGTGCACTTAACTCCACCCACACCATCTTTGCAGGGATGTCTTGTGTTGCAAGTAAGATGACTGCCCAGGTCTCAAGTGTGTTCTCCAAAGCCTGCCTGGCTGCTTTTTGATTTTTGATGCAGTTTTAGAGGGCCTTCTTGCACTGTTTCACAGCTCTGTGGTCTTCCTTTCTCCCCTAAATGGCCTCACTAGCTCCCTAAGGAAAGAAACATCTTGCCCCATGCTTCCTACCTCCATTCCATGTTTTTTAATACAAATGTGAGTAGAAGTGTATTAGAAAGAGACAGAGGGCTGGAGGACCCCTACTAATAGTGGAGGGGGCACCTGTAGGTTTAGATGAGTCTGACAGGGAATCTTCAAGGCTAAACTTCTACACATGCCTTGGCAACTGCATTGGAAGGGTGAACTCTGCTTCTCTGGAGCTGCTGGTGAGCAGCCTTCGAAGGGGTGCAAGTGAGGCTTCTGAGGAAAACTAAAAATAGCTCTCTTGCATTGCACATCTCAGTGTTGTGAAAGGAGTCCTGGTAAATTAGTGGCAGGCATTGACTTTGGAATGGAGGCAAGTGGAAAGAGATGCAGAAGGTGGTAACCAAGGAAAGCTTGTGAGGTGATTGTGTTCAGCTACCCGTCATATTATGGCAATGATGTTGCAGCACTCTTGTACCTTTCTTCAGTATCACTGTTGATCTAAAGGCCTGCATATCATTGTCTGTTACTGTTTGGGATTTTGATTTTTTGGAATAATGGCTTGTTTCCACATCAGCTGTCATTGAGTTGCACATGCAAATAATTTCATTCATGCTGGTCTAATTGCAATGTACTTGATCTTCAGGTAGCGATGACCACTGGAGTTAAGTGTTGCAAGGTGTAAGAATGTCCTGCTCTAAAATCCTTATTCTAGTTGATGAGCAGTGTTTTGGAGATGCTCACATTATGATTTAATGTCAGGTCAGGTCTGCTGAAAAGTGTCCTTGGCCTACCAAGAAGTGCCAAATTGTGCTGGGATTGTACTGTTGTTTATCTTGTGCACAAGCACAGCAGAAGTCCTAGGATGATAGGTGATGGAATTGGAAGTGAACACTTCAGCTGGATCAAGGGGACCAGGTTTTTCACCAAATTAAATTCTTAACTAGGAATGGTTTTAAAAAGCTTCAGCAAAGAAATGGAAGTCATTAGTTGTGACTTCATTGAAGCAGATTTGTCTTCACACCGTGGGCTGTGCTTAGTGCTGCAAGGCTCTGCACTGTACTAACAGCTCTCCTCACCAGGCTGTGCTGACTCCTTCACGGTTTTCCTTCTCCTGTCTCTGTCACACTCTGCTTTCAGTAATGACAATGATGACATCATTGCTGTGTCTCTTCTAGGCTTCTAGAATAGTCTGAAAAAACTGCCGTCTGTCCCTTTTTAAATATTAACTTCATGATGCCCTTGAAGTTACTTTGACTGCAGATGCTTTGATGTGTATGTGAAGTGTCAAGAGACTGCAGAGGCTGTTACTTGCACACCTGTAAATGCAGTGTGTCTCCAGAGGAGTCTGTTTTCCCTCTGACTCCAAGCAGTGATATTGTATATAGCAATGCTGCCTGCTAATATCTGTTCAAACAGCTTGTCCCCATCACAGCATTCATCCAAGGCAAAGAGCCATTGTGGATCTGTGTTTCATAACCTAAAACTTTTAGCTATTTGCAGCAATAACAACAGCATCCAGACTGATTTGAGGCAGCACAAGTGCTAAAGGAACTTTCTTAGGGAATAACCAGGGTAAGGCAGGAGCTCTCTTTGAGGCTCCATTTCAAATGTCATTTGCTGATTTTGTAATGGAAACTGTAGGTACACTATACACTGTTGATTTAGACACTGTTAGGTTGGCTTTGCTGTTTGAATTGCTTCATTTTTCAGGGATTGGATTTATGAGGTGGGTTGAAACCTCCAGTTTCAGCTATTTCAGCCCACTTATTCAAGATAATGCTCACATTGTGGGGACTTGACAGAGCAACGAGCTTTGGCTGGGAGGAGGAAAGTTGGCCAAGTCCATCTACTTCAGGCGTAGGCAGGGACTGCCCAGCGGGGTCAGGAACGTTCAGCTCTGCAGCTTTGGGAAGCTGTTGGCCAACTCAGCTCACCTAAGTGACCTGTTCATCTGACTCTGTTTCCGTGCTCATCGCTGCAGTGGCAGATGAGGTTTGTGAGGACTGTTACTAGCTGGGAAAACCACCCCAACTAGAGGATAATGCAGACTTTACTCAGTGTATCAGTACTGTCCAACAATTGTCTCTGGAGAGTGTCTCGAAGGCCACATGAGACTTCCAGAGCCAGGTTTGTGTGCTCTGGTTGGGACACTATTCCTGCAGGAGCTGTGGCACTGTTTGCTTTCGCAGTTGCATAACACAAACACTGGGTAAGATTCCTCAGCTCACAGCGCGTTGGCATTTCATGAATCCAGGGAAGAGCAGTGATTCTCATCACTTTTAGGGACTGAATGTACTTTGTGGCTGGGAGCTGCATAGGCTGGTAGCTACAGCAAATGTGAAAGCAACATAGTGAACTTGGCTAATTGTCATTATTTGGGTTTAATATAATCATAAGTTCTGTGTGTTTTAGCCCCCAAAGATTTTTCCTTTTTTCAATCTAGATCACTTACTTCATGGTATTTACATTTAGGAAATTGATCTTGCTAAACTGTCTGGAAACCAAGAAGACTCTATAATAAGTTCAAGCTTGGCTTTGATGCCAGTTGAATTTAAGTGTCTTGTGTTACCATAAATTACAATTGTCTGAATCTTGTAGAAATGCATGTAAATCCCCCTTTTTATTCCTCTTATTCCCTCATTTACTTAAGAGAGCAAAGAATATGCTGCTGCATCCAGTGTGAGAATCATCTGAAATCTTAAATTCAATTTCTGAGTTTTGCTACCTGCAATAGACTAGTTATAAATGCAGTATCTGATTAGCCTTTTATTGCTCCTTAAAAACCTGTAACTAGAGTCTTTTCTTCGTGCCTTGGCTGATGACAGCACAGATGAGTGACTTCTGATCTCTTCCTTGTGTGTAATTCTGACCTGTTTATGTATTTCTTGTTCTAGCTTTTACAAAACTGATCACAGTAAATGGCCAAGAATATCATCTTCAGCTGGTTGACACTGCTGGCCAGGTAAGTTATCTTTCTTTGAATCTTTCTTCTATGTTATGACAACAGGTACTGATATTCCTGTTGAGCTAAGTTCGTAGTGACCGTGCATTCAGAGGTTAAAGTTAACTTAAAAATGATCCTGACTTGTTATTTAGTCACTAAAGAACTTTTTCTGTGTTTATTTAAAGGTTTTGGTTTTTGTTTTGTTACTGGGGTTTTTTTTCCTATCTATTGAATGAGTACCTAAAAAAGGGAAGAGGAAACTACCTTAATTCTGATGTTCCAAAAGCTCATCAGTAGCTTGTGTACTATTTACAGAGTAAATGAGCAGTCTTGCTTTAGATGAAAAATGGTGCTTCAGTAAACCATGGGGAATTTTTTTGTGGCTTTTTTGTATTTGTCTGCTCCAGCTACACCACCATGACTTGCATCCATGGAGCAGTCATGGGGAGCAGACAGGTTCATGTAGGTGGCACTTACTGAGTTAGCAATAAACTGCTGCAGTTTGCCTGCATTTTAATGTGATGGTTCACGTGTGCATCCGAGCTCCACGTAATGATAGGGAGTACATGTCCTGCAGCATGCTGGGGAGCTCTGGGGAGTGCAGGTGTTCATCATTTACAGGTACAGAGGTTCATCACACACTGCTGCTTGGCTGAACCCATGCACGAGAGTCCTGTGTCTTTTGAGAGACTCTATATGAGGGGGAAAAACTCATCAGGGAGCACTAATTAGACCCCTGTATTTTTGTCCTTTTTTTTGTTGTTGTTGTTGTTGTTCACATGCTCTTGCCTTCCATGATCTCATACTATGCCTTTGGGTTTTTCCAAACTATGAGTAGTGTTAAAAATGTTAGTCTTGTAAAATATGCTGCCCGTAGTTAAGACTTTAGAGCTGCAGGATACCTGCTCATGGCTGGGAGACTGTTCAGATGGGTTTTAACTTTCTAGGTATGTTTGATTGCTTTCCTGGAAGAGAGCTGTGTGACTGGGGAATAGCCATGCTGTATTTATGTGGTGTCAGCCCTTGGTGCTCATCAGCAACATGTGTAATCACTCAGAGGTGTCTGAGCACAACACTGGCCACAGGATTGCTGGATGGGGAATGCTCTACAGAGGAGAGGGTGAGAGAGGGGCAGGCTGAGGAGTGTGAGCAGCAGAATGAGCTCCGTAGGTGTCACTCAGTGCCGTTGTAAGTGCACATGCATTACAGCTCCGATTGTGTAGCGTAGTGATAAGAGAAAAATTCCTCTTTGAGGAGGAAACTGCCTTCTGGGAAGGCAGTGTGACACACCACTAACATGCCTCTATTGCTGAGGATTGATTTAATGTTATACAGTATTGTGGAACCTAAATAGCTTCTTTCCCAGCCTGTGGTTATTTTCAGATTTAATTCTTCATGGAACCACTTGAACTTTGATTTCTGGCACACAGGGTTAGAGGGGAGAGATGATGTTGGGTTATGGAAGGTGTGGCTTGGACAGATTTCTTTCTCAAGTCTGTCTTGCTTAATGACCCATCGGGAGTCCTCATGTGTATACAGCAAGAATTGTATTGCAGATTTGTTAAATACTTTTGAAAACCTAGCTGTGGCTTGAAAAGTTGTAGCAACATTGTTTTATCACTTGACAGTTTTCTTATTTTGACCCATAAGTTGCAGTGAGCATAGCAGCTTTCCTTCCATGTCCTAAGAAGCTAAAAATAAAGTCATTAATTAGGAACAGTTGAGATTATGGCACTTACTCTTCTTGGTGTTCATCCTCTATCCTGTGCCTCTTTACTTTCCTGGTTATTTACTGAGCTTTGTGCAATTCAGGCCAGCAGGGGTCTTGATACAGAGTCACAAAAGAGGGGTGTAAAAGGAAATCTTACCTAACACCAAATTCCAGCTGGGGCAGTCCTGGGAATTTCCAGGTAAAGTCAAGCCACTACAGAGTTGCACTTTCACCTTTTTTACACAGACTTAGCTCAGATCCCTTCTGAGTATTGACTTTGGGATTTCACATCCAACTGGAGTGGCACTTTGGCATTTCAGAGAAGATGGGGGAGGGCTGCCCTCAGTGTGTAGCAATAAAGGCAAATAAGGGCAGCTTTTGCCAAGTGTTATTCTTTCAAACTTTTTTTGGCTGGATCTGTGAAGTTGATTTATAAAGAGTTTTTCCTCTTCTGCCAGTGAGGGAAGTTTGATTCCTTTTGGGTGTCTTAGATTTAAGCTATGTGATTGCACTGCTCCATCTGTTCAGCCATGACAATAACAGAGAGGTTATTTGATCTTCAGCTAAAATTAACATCTTCACAAGCATAGGTTTAACAATTTGAGAACTCATGCATTAGGAAGTATGGCTCTTGTCAAAATGGAAATATTTCCTGGGAAAATCTGTTGGAAAAGGTTTTTGACATTGGATTCATAGTATTTGTGTTGCGTTACCTGCAATATATCAGTCTGTTTTGTTTGCCCCTTTTCTAGAGGGGTAATAAATTCACTGACTAAGTTTCTGGTGGTTTTGTCTGGTTTTCTATTTATGTAAACTCTTGTCCTATAATGTAAATTTACAGTTGTCATAAAGCAACTAATAACTGTATTTTTTGCATTTGGTAAGCATAAGTTAGTAAGCCACAATTATTCACTTCCTACCAGATTCCTTAGGTAATTTAGATGTGATCAGTGTCATTTGAAATTACAAACTGTTAGATCCTGTTGTCAGCTGTTGAAATTAAGATTCTGAAATGTATCACCAGCAAGATAAGAGGCATAATTGCTAATTAGTGGTGGGACAGAGTGGATGTTTTGTACTAATACAAACAGATAATTAAGCAGGATAAGAGGATTGGGAAGAGCTTCAGCTCATCCACAGTCTTAGAGGGAATAAACCATAAAAGCTGTAGATTAAATTGTAGAGTGTACAGATGGACTTTTAGCCATCACTAGATTTGGTAAAGATGCTGCTTGTGACATTATGATGAAGAAAATTCTGAAAGTACTAACTACACAGAATGTCTTAGAGATATGACCAACTTACCCGATGGTGATCTAATGGCATCTGAACTGTGGCACCTTTAATTTTAAATGCAATATTCCTTCCACAGGATGAATACTCCATATTTCCTCAGACATACTCCATAGACATCAATGGCTACATTCTTGTTTATTCAGTCACGTCAATAAAAAGGTAATAAAATCTGTTTGTGTTCTTCTCTTTAAATATTTTCTGGGTTTAGCTCCTGCCTCTGCTGTATTTTGTGTGATTGTTTTAATTAATCTCTCCTTTAGAAGTATAGTAGGAGTGAATATTAAGGTGGTGTTTTTCAGAAATGTCCCCTCAGACCCAAATGTCACAGACACTTTGCAGAGTAATGTGCAAGGTACCATGTAAGAAATGAGACTGTTAAACTGCACTGTTTTGAGGTGTAAGAAGTAGTACAAAGGTTCGTTTCAGAAATGAGCTCATTGCTCTTGTATCAGATAGAAAGGCAGCCATAAATACAAAGCTGAAGGGCACTGTACATTTATGTGAAGTACCCAGTTAGTTGCTAGATCATTCCTTCAGCCTTGTAGCATTTTACAGTACTGAAATTCCTTTGACTTCTTGTTTTGAACTGTCCTGATTAACCATAGAAATACTCGTGTAAACAGCAATAGATGGCTTTTGGACTGTAAACCCTCTCTTGGCATGCTGCAGCAAATAATCCTCCCTGGAGGTTGTTCCAGAGTGTCCCTCTTGTTCTTGCTGTTCCCTATCCAGAGTCCATCATACCTGGAGTCACGTGAGACACACAAAGCTTTGTGTGACTTTGTCATCTTCTGTTATTTCCTCCCTTCCTCTGGTCATCTTGCTTTGTTTAAATTCTGCTTATCCTTGAGTGGGTGTTGATTTTCTAATGTTGTACAACATCTTTATTAGGTCAGCTGAAATTTTTGTTTGAAAAAAGTGATTAAGACCTTAGACCTTTCAGTCTCATCAAGTACAAGAGAAGTTGATGCTTCCCTTCTATTTCAAGGCAGTTGATGAGCTTTTTACAAGTGAAGTGTTTCATATATTTTCCTCTGAATCAAACGAAACTGGTCATTTCAAGCTCTTTGACAGACTGTCATAAAATACAGGTAAAGCAGCTTGCCTGTTGGCTCTTTTTCCTTCTCAAAGGAAGGATATAGTTGGGTTATAAACTTCTGCTGTTTGCAAGGTCTTTAATATTGAACAGATTTCACAGTTCCTTATTCTTGGTTTTCATCTTCAGTAGTGAAGTAGAGAAGGGCAAGCACATATTAGGCTTTTATGTGTGTCTAGAGATGCTAAACTACCCAACTCTCTCTGGGTCTGGGTTTTTTTGTGAGAGGTTCAGTAGTTGCTGCTGGGTAACTCGTGTGAAATAGGAGTCGGTATTCTCTGCCTAAGTAGACAATGCTCCACTCCTAAAGCAAATACAAAAAAGTTCACTAATAAATGGGTGCTGTGAGGACAGAAGTGCCTTTGACTGAAACCAGTGTACATCATTCAGGGGATCCTGCAACCTGTGCTGTTCCCTGTTTGGCAGCTAAAGGATGTGTTCTCTCTCAGCCACTTCGGTTGTTCCTCATGATGTCTTGAGCTCACCAGGTGAAGAAATGTGAAGAACGTTTTTTCTGTGGTAGCATTCAATGAGTTAAACCAAGTTATGGTAAAAATACAAGACAGACTAGGTTAAGGCTGTAGGTCAGATGTCTTTTCATCAGTTTTTAATCTTGATGAATTTATTCCAAGTTTTTATTGTTGGTGATTCTTCCTTAAAATTTCAAAGTGTCCACGATCCTGTCTTGTTCAGTTCCTTATGTTCTTTATCAAGACTGTTTAGGTGATAGGAAAGGTCTTCCACAGTACTCTGGTAGCTGCTATGACTTGCCCAGACAATGAGATCAGTCATCATCTGTCCTGACTTCTGTCAAACTGTGTATATTGATCCAAATATTGATCCAGCTGGGTAAGAGCTTTGACAGCAGACTTAATAGAAATGCTCTTTTTAAAGTTATCAGCTTCCCTGCTAACCTCCAGTGGAAAGTTTAAATAGGACTTGAATGAAAGCTAATGCCCTACATTTTTCATATGCCCAGACTCTCAGCAGCAAGGTTACTGGGAGGCTTTTGCTCTAGTTCAGCTTAATTAAATTCCAATTTTGTATCTTGCTAAGTTCCATGATTTTGTGTAACACATTTATCTGACAGCTAGTAATGGGATTTTTTTTTTTTGTATTTCACACATTGAGCTGTTTTCTGTAACCCATTTGCTTGACAGAACTGGAAGGGACCTCTTACAGTCTCCAAATCTCACAGTTTCACAGCTTGATGTGATGGTGCTATTTTTGGATTGGTCAGTCCTTGTTCCTTTTTGTCCTTGCTCATTTCAACATTATTAATTTGGAAAGCTTTCTAGAACATTAATTGGTCAAGTTTCATTCCTGGAAGTTCTTAGCAACTTGTTTCTGTGTCAGAATGGTGTTGGAGTTTAAATAGCACTTCTCCTGTGGTTTCTACCTTGGTCTGTTAACAAGGATCAGCTTTTTATTTGTAGTATTTTCACTAAAAAAAGGAAGGTTGTGAACAATCTCAGACAAGCAGATGGGTAACCGAAGTGGGGCAATGGAGAGCCCAGGTTCAAGAGCACCTGGCAGCATTGTGCAGGGGAGCCTCAGGCAAGGACTCGCCAGGGTGCTGTGCTGATTTTCTGGCTTAGCTGGAAACAACGCACCTAAAAGGGGAAAGGAAACAGTGATTGTACTGTTCTAGGGGTTCAGTTAGCCTGTGGGTAGTGTGCTAAGATTTTACTCGTTGCTTCAGATTGAGAAACAGTTTTGTGGTCTGTAGCAGATGGGTTTTTTGGTAGCATTTTTATTCTTTCAGTTTGCAGAGTCACATAGTTCTGTGGGTAGTGATGCCTCTCGACTCTGTTACAGCCAAGCTCCATTTAACTCTTATTTTCTTAATAATTATGAACATCCAAGATGAGTTCTCAAGACTAGAATTGCCTTAATACTCTTTCAGCATAAGCTCCTTATGTCCCTAAAGTCCTTTCATTGATTTCACATTTTTCATTGATTCCACGTTTTCCACAGTGTAATCTGTAGTATCCTTCTTGAGTTACCAGTAGCAATTCGTGCCAGACTAACTCATGCTTCTGTTTACAAAGAACTCATTTTCTTCATAGGATACACTGAAACTACTAGCTGAGCATGGAGAAGCATTGTGTTCCACACAGTCTCAAATATTATTGCTGGAGTCAGACAAATTGACCTGCTTGACAGAAAATCCATCTTAAATGTGGCGGAGTTTATTGTTCGAGAAGGGAGAGGTTTTATTGCTTTGAATGGTGTTTTTAGGCACCAGGTCTTTGATTGCTCTGAGGTGGAAGTGTGTTTGAGTGCTGCTCTATTTTTAAGAGTTTAGATTCTAATTGAAATGCAGCGCAAGTCAAGACACTGCCTGCAGCTAGCAACCTTGGAAACTGAAAAAGTTTTGGTCCCTTTTCTGTTGTCTAGCTGTGTGTCTCATCCCTGACCCTAGGTCTCTCTTAAATCCAAGTTATGCACTTCATGTACCAGCATTTTTTCCATAGTGTAACCAGAGGAGTGCAACATCTGCTCTTCAACCCCGTTTATAGCTTGTTCTCAAAAGTACTGAATATCAAATGCAGTCGATTTTGTTAGTGAGGTTTTTGACTTGATATTCTATAGTACTGCTTCTTACCTCCTGTCATCCAAACCTCACCTATGTGGTAGGGGAACAGACAAGGAATATTTGAATAATCACTGTTTTATTGCCATCTTGCAGATCAGTTTACTCACTTTCCACAGGAAATTAGAATTTTGGCTCCTTTTGGCTTTTACATAAATAAAACTTAATATATTAACTAAATGTTTGTTAAAAACAATGATGGAGCTTGCCTGACTAATTACTTTTTCTTCCAATTTGCTTTAATTTGACATACTCATCCAGCATTGTTGGACTGCAGCAGTTAAATTTCTCACTGCATATACAAACCAGATGAGAGGTGGGAGGGACTTGGGGTGATTCTGGGTTAGATGCATCAGTCCTGGGTAATGTTATTTATTTCTGCAAATACCATAACTGGGGAGGCTGTAAGGGTAGGCTCAGGCTGGTCTCTGCTGCTGCTGGGACCAGTTTGCTGTTGTTACACAAACGGGTAAGACTTTCAGCATCTGTGCATACATAGAGTAAGTTTTAAACACAACCTACATATGCATTTAATTGCTTGTGTATTGGGTATTGAGGATAAACATCAGAGTGCATGTGTGACTTCATCCCTTTATTTTGCAGTTTTGAAGTGATAAAAGTTATCCATGGCAAGTTATTGGATATGGTGGGAAAAGTCCAGTAAGTAGTGACACTTTCATCTCATTTCATTGCAGGCATGTTGCTAGTGCTTTGTTCAGTATACTGTAACTGTTCTGAAGTTCTGAACTTTCTTTCACAGAATACCCATTATGCTGGTTGGAAATAAAAAAGACCTGCATATGGAACGGTATGTGAACTCCAGAATGTGAGAAATGCAAGGCAGCAGCCCGCATTCCTGTGGCTGCAACGCGCTGGGTTTGTTCTTGGCTTTCCAGAGCTAAAATCAAATTGGAGGTTAAAATGAGTTACTGGCAAGGGACTTGTGTCCAGAATGTGAACTACAAACCATGAACTTCTGTTGTAATGTTGCTTTTTGCTGTGAGGTTCCAGGGACAGTCATTTAACGCTCTGGGTTTTTTTCAAAGTAAGTAACAGAAGTGTATTTGTCACAGCAGCAATACCAGATGATATTACAGATTATGAAAACAAAGCAATACTTTGGGACAACTGCTCCTCTGGGTCACAGAGCAGTTTTACCTGGCCCAGAAGTGCATTTGACAGCAGCCAAAAGCAAATGCTTTGGACCAGACTTCATAAGACATTCCTATTACAATGCACTTAAGTGCTTTGGTACTCCTGAGGTATTTCTTGACATATCAGATTCCAATTCTTCTGCAAGTTACAAGAAACATATTTTTCTTTCTCTGATCAGGGTGATCAGCTATGAAGAAGGGAAAGCTTTAGCAGAATCCTGGAACGCAGCTTTCTTGGAATCTTCTGCTAAAGAAAATCAGGTAATGGATTCAAGAGTCCCTTTATTCAAATAGCAATGTAATGGATGACTCAGAGTTTCACTCAGTAAAGGAAGCTAAAATATTTGCATGCACTGTACAGATATTTTGTGTAGATGGAAGCAGAACGGCTGTCTGCACTCAGGTTTATGTACACAAGTTTTTCCCTGCAACTGTCAATGGGAGGAGGAAGTGAAGAACTGAAAGTTCAGCTTCACTGAACATATCAGAACGCTTAGTGACAAATTAAAACTCACATCCACAGGGTGAGTGGAGCAGGGTCTGTTACCTTAAACAGGAGTCACTGCTGCCGGAGCAGTGAGTTGGTGGGAGAGGATGAACCTCGTGTTTTAAGGTGCAGGGCAGGCTCAGTCTCTCTAATGGTGCAATGGTCATTTTGTCTGATGTTTGTGGTCAACAGTTCTGCGAGTTACTTGAGTAAAGTTGGATTTTTTCCCTGAAAGAAAAACTTGGATTATGTTTTGCACCAGATATGGAACACTTGGAGTTAGTTTATCAGTATTTCTGTTTCTGGCTAAGACTTGCATTAACCTTGTCAAAACTGTCATGATGGAAGCATGAAATTTCTCAATATCTTCTCTGTATGCTAGAGAGCTTCAAATGCATACCAAAGGAAACTAAATTGACAGTGCAAAGAATAAACCTGTTATAAATGTCTGATCTTTTTTTCCACCCCTTTATTTTAAATAAGTTCTGGATCAGGCAAAGCTGTTGCCTGTGCTCTTTTTCGTTTGGCATATGTTCACAATGTGCAGCACTGCAGCAATTCATATCCAGCAGAAGAATATCTTACTGATAACTTTTCTGGAGTTTGTATTGCTCTTGAACCAAGAAGAAAAAAGTCATGTTTATTTATGTAAAGAAGCTACAAGCTTTGTAGGACACTTGGTATGTCCTATGTGTTAGCTTGCTGCTCTGACAAAGTCCCCTGTACTGCCATGTATTTGTGCTCCTGTATTAAGCTGCCAGCTGGAGTTTATATATCAAATGTGGTACCCTTCAGGGAAATCAAAATGGCAATTGTGTGTCAGATTTTCAAAATCCTGTACAAATCCCACCAGGAGAATTCAGAAGTCCTGTGCATTCTTGCTGTCAAACGTCGTCCTTTCTACATGACCTTTCAGAATGGTGATCACAGGTTGCTGTAAATTCCATCCCTCTGATTTACCAGCAGGTTGTTAGAGGCAGGTGCCTGAACACAATTCCTGCTTCATGCCTGCTATATAATACACTGGTAAATTTGTCCATCTTCAGAATTCTGGCAGATCAGATGTCACTTCTGAGATGGATGCCTGCAGCATGTGACCGTCCTTCAGGCTCTCTGGTACAGTTGTTTCCTTTGGAGGTATTGTTTCCTTTGGAGGCTTGGGGATGTGTGGAATAAAGTGTGAAGGAGCCCAACACTGGCACAGCTGCCTGAGTCTTCTCACACATCTCCAGCTCTGAAGAGGTGGAAGATTGAGTTTTGAGAGCCAAGTGTGGAGTCTGGAGCTGTGGGGTGCTGGGGGAAGAGGAGACACCAGGCACTGTAATGTCCCTGCCTGTGAGTCGGACCAGTAGCACTTCTGAGCTCATTTGGGTTTTCTCCTCCAAATCCTAATCTGACAGGATCGAGAGAGCTGGTACATAGACTTCTGTCAGGACAGGACATCTTCTCTTCCTCTGAAACTGTGTCTAGTCTGGGGGCAGGGGAAAGGGTTTGTTTTCAATGTGGTAACAAGCTGTGTTGTCATTTTCCTGGTACTGAGTGTTCACTTTACGTAAGCCAGCATTACTGGAAAAAGAAGTCTGTTGGCACTTTCTGCATTGAGGTTCATCCAAATAATCACCTGTACTGGCTTGGTACTACAAATGTAACTTGACTATCCAGATTAATTCCAAAGTCCTTCCAAAAGTGCTTCAGCCTTTGTTTGCTTAATAGAAAGCTGGTTTATGCTTAAGGAATCAGCTCAACTGGATGAGGGATTTGGAACTTGAGCAGAGAGTTCAAAGCTTCTTGACTGGGCGTATATCTCTTAATTCTCTCTGAAACCAAGCCCATCTGGATTTGGAGCAGAAATGTGACAATTTCTGGTGTGGTGCTCTGAGAATGGTTGTGTACGTGATGTTCTTCACAGTGGTGAGGAGAGGGGGTGTCCCTGATAGCAAAGGCTCTTTTCCCTTGTTTCTACCTTCCTGCTTTGCCTCCCCCAGCCCCCCAAAAAATCCTTTTTGGAGCATCTGTGAGAGTCCAAGGAGCATAACCCAATTATACTGGGCAATTAGAATAGTTCTATAGATTAACTTAAACAAACTATGCCTATTCTGCCAAGAGTTATCAAAAGATAACACGTCCCAGAAGTGGCATGACTTGGAGTAGATGGAAAGTGAGAGAGGCAAAGATTAAAGCTGCAGTGATGATAAATGATAGTGGCTGGCAAGAGTTCTCAAGGTCAGATAGACTTGAGTATGTGCCAGCTCCTCCAGAGCTGGGTGACCTGGTAGGACTTTGGGAGGAGCCTGCATATCACCAACACGTCAGTCATCAAGGGAAATCCCTGGGCCTTGGGAAGGCAATCCTGACACTTAATGGAAAAGACCTCTCTGAGATGACTGCTGGGCTGTTACTGTCATGTCTTCTCAAGCTGCTTAATTATTACCAGACATGCAGTGCTTTGGCTAACTCCAGGAACTTCAAGTCCTTTCTTGTGGAATTCCCTACACAGTGTCACCTAGGCTGTGGTACAGTGCTTCATCTTAATCCCAGTGCAGTAACATCACTCTTGGATCCAAAGTGGTATTAAACCCAGGTGAAGCTGGAAGCCAACTTCTACTTCCCAGGTGAAGCTGGAAGAATTTAGGAAGTAACAAGCAACTAAATGGTGTTCATCCACTTACGCAAAATGCATTAGGTAAATTGCAAAAGGAGCAAGGAAGTAGCAAAAAAATTTGCTTCTTACCAAAATGGAGCTCTCTTAAAAAGCAATTGCTTGGTTGTGCTTTTTTCAAGGGCAGCTTCATCTTGGAGCTCAGAAGATGCTCTGCTGAGTAAATGCTTCATAGTAGTTTGGAATCCAGGGATCTGACACGTTTGAACTGGCAAAGGATGGGGGAAACAACCCTCTTTTACCTGGCTGTTATTCAAATTCCTGTGCCCAGTTCTGTGCTAGGATAAACCAGTAGTGTGAGCAGCTGAGAGTTTCCTCTTTGAAATAATAAAACAGTTGCTAAAGGGTGACTCCCGCACTGCAGGCTGGATTTGGGTGGTTGCACCTTCCTGCTGCCTCCTGGCAGCACATTCCCAACTCCCTACCCGTGCAGGGAATCTGCCTCCTGGGCTGCCTGTCCTGCTCACACCGAGGGCACATCTGCAGCAGCAGCTGAGCCTCTGGTGTCCCCTGCTCACTGCTGGGCTCTGTGGGCAGCAGGTGTTGCCCAGGCTGGCATCTCTTTTGTTTGCTCGGGGAGAAAGGTAGAGGGAAAAGCCAGATGGATTCCTGTGGGCTAGGTGCGACCCACATTCCATAATAGGACCCTATGGGGGCAGATGCATATCAAGTCTGGCTGCATCCTTTGTTCCTTGTCATAAAACATCTTCCTGTGTTGTTTAAGGGCTCAGTCTAAAACTCTTCAGCACATTTGAGCTGAGTTACAAATTCTAAGGCGTTCCCTGTAGGACAGTAATTAAACCTTCCCAGTGAATACGTATTTTCTGTGAAATGAATTAACAAACCCTGAAAACTCCTACATCTTAGTGCTTCAAACAGCTCATCTTAGACAGAGAATGTGCAGCTTTTTGGTTGACAGAGTAGTGTAGGATTTTTAATGTGTGCTGAGAAATGTGGGCAGAAAGATTTTATGTATTAAAATGAAACCATTGAAAATTTCGACTCTAAGGAAATGGTGGTGCAGTATATTTGTAAATCAGTATATTTGTGAATCACCAGGTTTTGATTAAGGGAAGCTCTTCATTAGTAGAAGCAGTTTGATAGCAACTGCAGTCCTGGCCATGGTTCTCCTAAAGTCTTAATTTACCCAGGAAATATGTTGTATCATTACTGAACTAAACGAGCCTCTTCTGTCATGTTCTGTTGGGATTCCAGGAAACTCCATTATATGGAGGAATACCCTGTTTTCCAGCTGGTGAAGTACTTTAAATAGTTCCAGAGATTGTACTGTGCACAAACAAAATAAATGTAGGAGACTTTAACATTAAGTCTAATCTTGTTAAGATTGCTGTGGGGCTTCAGTCAATGAGATTAATTTGGAAGTGATCCAGTTAAGAATTATATCTTGTGGAGGTGGAAAAACATCTGTTAAATCAGCATATGTAGCCATAAATCACAGGGTGCTCTTCAGCCTGCCGATTAAAACCAACAAAACCCCCTTTTTATCCTCTTTCTAGCATGACTGCTTTTATATCATGAATATACTTTCCTGTGCTTGGAATTCCATAAGTGTATGGCCAGAGGTTGGGTCAAATGTCAGTCTGAGATGGTCAGGAGACCATTTCCAAGCTGAAGATTCACACACTGAAGCTCTAGTCATGCAGTTCAGTCTATTTAAAATGTAACCCCTTTTCTCTCAGGAGGACTTTATCAAAGGATATTGCTTAATATTGGTGACAGTTCAGCTTGTGCTTTCTGATAGTGTCCTTGCACCGTGTCTAATACAGATTTTACTCATAGGGACAGTGAGAAAATCAAGAACTGTAAAGTCACCCCTCATACTGAGCTGTGCTGCAAAGTCAGTGTTGAGAGCTGAAAAATCTGCTGCCTTCTGAAATTACTCATTATCTTAAAGATTACTGAGGGCAAACTGATGGGTTTATTCTCCAAAGCAGCACAGCATCCAAACCCTCTGTGCTGTCAGTCGCTCAGGACAGGCTCACCATGCAAAGTAAGGTGATTACAGTTATTAGCTGTGTTGTGAATCTGGCTCAGTTTGTGCCTGCCCTCCCTGATGAGGATTGCTGTGGATGGGGGTTTGCACTTCCCTTTGAAACTCAAATTACCGTGTTTGCCCTCCTCACTTTCAGAATAAGCATTGGATGTGCGTTTATCTGCTGATGTAGTTGGTAAAACTGCTAACGTTTTTAGTTATTCTGTCAGTAAGTGGGCAGTCCCGCCTTCCCTCCTAAATGTGTGCTCTCTCTTTGCAGACTGCCGTTGATGTTTTTAAGAGGATAATTTTGGAGGCAGAAAAAATCGATGGGGCAGCTTCACAAGGGAAGTCTTCATGCTCAGTAATGTAATTCCACTGCAGAACCTGAAAACACTGGGAATACATTCTACCTGAAGAAGCAAAACTGCCCGTTATCTTTAAGGATAAACTATGCTTCTTTTTTTTCTTTTTTTTTTTCAATTTTATTTTTTTTCTTCTGTTAACCTGAAAGATAAACAGTTGGTTTGGAGCCTTTCCCTTCAGATTATGTTAAACTCTGACTCCTGTGCAAATGGCTTCACTTCCATTTTCAAATTTTAAGCAATCATATTTTCAATTTATATATTGTATTTCTTAATATTATGACCAAGAATTTTACTGGCATTAATTTTTCAGTGTAGTTTGTTGGTTAGAATAATCATCAAAATGATGCATATTGTTACACTACTATTAACTAGGCTTGGATATCAGTGTTTCTTTGTGTTAAATGTATACTTGTAAATAAAATAGCTGCAAACCTTAAATGTTCTGTTTATAATTTTTTGTTGATTACTCCATATCAACTTTTTTTTTTTTTTTTTGTGAAAAATGTTCACCTGCTGACCTTAAGAGGAGGCGTGAGATCCTTGGAGCCAATGGATTGTTTGACTATTGCTTGGGAAGTTGTTTGCAAGTGATCCCAAACGTTTTTGCTACTGGAACTCCAGGCTGGCCAAGCAGCTCTGCTTTGCTTTGTGCCCGGTCATGGGAAGGAGAGACAAGTGCCAGCTTTATTTGGAAGGGAAGTCCTGGGTTTCAGTCAGAACCTGCTCTGTGTTTTTCCTCTGTAACCGTTGAGTAAAGGGTGAGCAGAGCCGCCCCGAGTTCCTGCGCTACGGACTGTTCACGCAGACTTGTGACTGGCAGTGCTGTCAGGATGGAGTGGATTTATCCAGGTCACAAGCGTAGACTTGTTAAGAGAACAAAAATGTCATTTAAAATAAATTGCACGTCCTGAACAAATCGGTGTGGGCTGTTTGTCGTGAATTCCTGTGCTCCTGGTAGAGGTGAGCAGCCTCCTGCTGCCTGGCTGTGCAGAGTTCAGGGCTCCTGCACAGCTTTCCCTGACCAGCTCCAGGCTTTTCCTTGGCTTTTGGATCAGAGGCTTAGCAAGCCATAATCTCCCAAGCCTGGAAACAAACTACTTACAACTATACATTTTAAAAATTTGCAATTGACCTTTGTTTTGAAAAGCAGAACAAAACCCAAAACAGTAAAAACAAGCAAGGCTGATTTGGGGAACAGTTAATTAAATGAAGTGTTTTGTCTGCATTTTTGTGTTCATTTGAAAACTTTAATTTCTGGCAGGAGTAGATAGGAAGGGAAAGTTGGAGTGTTTCTGCAGTCAGAATTACCTTTTACCTTCCAGTCTGTGCTAAAAGATACAAATGAAGCATTTTGCTCCTTTATTTTCTTTGTGCAGTTGTTCCCTCATATGATATAAAAATGGTCTGAACCTCTCAACTGTATGTTGGAAAGCTTGGCATTTTCTTTGGTCATCATGAGAGTAACTGGTTAAAAAAAAAAAAACAAAGCCCTTTTTCTTCACTTAGGATATTTCCAGTGTTTCTGAAAACCCATTTTCCATGAATTCTCACACCTTGTGCCAAGCACAGGTTGAGTAGCTGGATGATTGTTACGCATGATGGATTACTGGAGTTCAGCAGAGAGCTTGTTCAGGGAAACGAGTCCATGCTTTGATTTTGGAACCAGACCGAGCCGGGGCTGTTCCCTGCCCAAGAACCTGCAGCTTTGCAGCGAGGGTTGCTTGGCTGGCAGTGGAATGGCCGAGGATGCAGAGCATGGCCTGAGGAGCACAGCACAGGGTCTGTCAGTCGGTGGGATCCTTCAGTGCCTGATCCCCGGGACTGATGAGCTGTTGCATGACCCGAGGCTGTGGCATCATGGACACAGCGTCGTGTTCTGCGTCACAGGGTGGAAATTCTGGAGTAACACAAACCTCAGTGACCACATCTACTCCATTTTTTTGTCAGACTCTGGCTGCAGGTGTATTGACATCAGTCTAACCCCCATAATAGCTGCTGCATTGCTTCTTGAGGCGTGCCAGCTGCTAAGAGTTTTAAAGGAGATGCGTGAGGGCGTGTGCAGTTCAACAGTCTGGGATAACTGAGGTTCTGCTTTGCAGTGGTGAGGCTTTCCAGAAGGGCTTAAAGGCAAGTGCAGATTCTCTGGATGATTTGTGGTGGGAGTTTCTGAGACATGAAAGGGACATTTCACAAAGCCATGTATTGATAGGACGTGGGGCAATGGCTTCAAACTGCAGGACAGTAGGTTTACAATTAATAGGAAGAAATTCTTCAGGGCAGGGATACACTGGAACAGGCTGCCCAGAGTTTACGGATGCTCCACAAAGCCAGGTTGGATGGGGCTCTGAGCAACCTGGTCTAGTGGAAGGTGAGCCTGCCCGTGGCAGGGGGGTTGGAATTAGATGGGCTTTTGGGTCCCTTCCAGCCCAAACAACTCATGCGCTCAGTGCTGAGAGATGTGTACTGCTCTTGAATTTTCCATAATAGTTGAAGAACTGAGCTCATCCACATATGTTATTCCCTTCTTCCTCTTTCTGCCTCGTCCAGTAAAAAATGGAAATTATTCCACTCGTCCAAGCCTTTCTCTGCTAATAAGATCTAAAGACCAGCCATGTGCAATAGTCTTGCACTTCTGCTGAAATGTGTAGTCAAGTGTGATCAGTGAATCCCTCCTCATCCTTGGCTGTACACAGATTTCACTTGGCTTCTCAGGGTGGCACTTCAGCAACTGGAGTCTAACAGAGGCTGGGGCAGCCTTGTGCTTCCTCGTACTGAGCTGGCACAGGTTGGGTTCTTCACCCTGAGAGCCCTGAAAGTGGGGATGGGCAATTGTGGAAGTCCTGTTATGTACAGAAACAAAATACTGCTTTGTAGCAAACGGCTGCTTTCCTGGAGTTGATGAATTTATACAGCCTTGTAAAAGTTATCTGATCCAGGCTAGGAAAAGAATCATGTAGACTTAATAGCCTTTCTCTTAAGGGATGATCATTTGCAAAGGTGAGAGTGCAAAGAGCCTTTTCCTTGAGCACAGTCCACCAGTTTCCCACCTTGCACATACTCAGAAGCCACTTGGACATGGTCCCAAGCAACCAGCTCTGGTGACCCTGCTTCAACAGGGGTTGGGCCAGGTGTCCTCCAGGGGTCCTGGCTGACCCCAGCCATTCTGTGGTTATGTGAAGATCAACTACTCTAAGTCATGTTAAGTTCTCATTGACTTGTGTGGATTTAGAATGCCTGGTTTGGAAGTGACTCCTGCCTTGCTTGTGCCCCTGTCCAGCTCCTCGCTTTGCTGTGTGAATAATCCTGAGACCCAGGGCTGGAGCTGCCCATCTCCCAGCCTGCTGTGCCTGGAAATGCTGAAGATGAGTAAGGAAGAGGGGCAGGTGAGCTCAGCAGGGGGAGGGTGGACTGCAGGTGCTAAATGGAGCCTTCTTTTTCCTGCTGTTTCCGTGCCTAACGAAGTTTGTCCCTGCCTGGTTAACTCCATGACAGGGAGTTTGGGGAGTCACCTCTGGGTCTGTGGGGCCTTCTTTGTAATGCTTCTTCCCAGCTTCTCTAAAGGGTTGGTGAGTCCATGCTGGAGAAGCAAAAAGCTGGAAAAGTGTTTTTGTTGTTCCTGTGTGTCTGCAGTTGCTGTGCTGTCATATCTGGACAAGGTGCAGATGTCCCAGGTGTGTGCCCAGGCTTGCTGGGCTTACCCTGCTAATTAACCCTGCTGAGCCTCTCCAGAAGGAGAAATCAACAGCTTCTAATTAGCCCTTATGTAATCAGGACTGGTCATCTTCAGAGCGTTTTGCTAATACTGGCTAATCCTCACAACTTCATCTAACAAGGTCAAAATTGTTCCCCTTTGACAGCTGGGGAGGGGGAGTGAAAACCTTTGCACAGGTCCCTTCAGCTGTTGTGAGTATGCAGAAATGTGGCTAAACTGGAGTGGGGAATGGGTGTTCTCAGCATCCAACTTTTCCTTGGGTATCCTGTTTCCCTACTGGAACTTTTACTTTTTTTGAAATACAGTGAAAGGATTTCTCCCCCCAGGCTTTCTGATGCTTTCCAAAATGAAGTCCAGGTCCCATCTCAGTCAGATGCTGAGATGTGTGATGATACCTGGACAGAATATTATGAACATGAGACTGAAATTGGCTAGACCTGACCAGCAGGTCCCCTCTCCAAGGTGAGGAGCTGTTTTTCCTAATAGGAACCTGGCCAGATCACCAACAGGTGATGTATTCTGCCAGTGAGGGTGTGGGTTGAATGTTTTGCAGGGATGTTCTGCAGTCAGTGTTCCCAGTCCCCCTGGCAGCTCTGGGAGGCAGCACATGGTGCACTCTGGTACAGGGAGTGGGTAAATCACCAGCAGGAACTGGTACCTTTGGCAGCTGCTCTGAGGTGGGCCAGGTCTTTGACAAGCAACGTGTATTTCACACAGAAACTCTTCCTTTGAGCCATGAGATGGTTTCTCACTCAGGTCTGTTGCTGCTCTGAGGAGTCCCACAGGATGTGCTCATCATTCCCAGCAGCAAGCCAAAATTTTTTTCCGTGGGAAGGAGCAAGACCCATAGTTGTTTCATATTTAATAAGCTCAAAGTATCTCATATTGAGCTATGTGAAAAATCTATGAGCTTTTCAAAGCAAGGTGGTGTTTTGAAAGCTCTGAGCTAGGGATTTTCTGTGCCAGGTCTTACACTGCTTTGCAAATGTTACAGGCTCCTCCAGAAGCTGAAGCGTGGTCCTTTCAGAGGATGTGGAGCAGCTCCTTGGCTGCTGCTCCACTGCTGGTTATTTGTGTGGGGCTGTGCCAGCTGTAGGAGGTACCTGTGAGCTGAATGCTAATCCTGCTAAGCCTCTGACAGGGAATATTCCATTCACATATGTGACGTCACTCCCAAAGACTCACCTCCAAGAGTCACACCCTGCTCAGCTGCCCTGGCTCTGGCCTGGACAATTTGGAGAGCAAATTGTCTCTCACCATTTCACTCCTCAGCCTTGTGGCAGCAAAGGCCAGCATAGACAGCACAGCCTGGAGCTTCCCTTGTGGACATCCAACTCAATTCCTCCCTGTAAACCAAACCCACAAAAGAATCTCAGATTTCTGGGTTGTGGCTGTTGAAGCCAAATACTCAAACTTACAAGTTCATTTCCAATGTTTCATCCTTTAAGCAGCCACAGTGGACAAAGGCTGCCCACAGCCCTTTTGCTGTGGGGCTCATGGTCAGATGGTCCTGGGCACGAGGAGGAGGCGAGGTCAGCCCCAGCATCACTTGCCTGAAATGCTCTTAGTGGCCACAGGCTCCTCAGGCTGCTGTTTTCTCTCTTCCATTGGCAACCTTTCCATCTTTGGCAAGGTGTTAAGGGGCTTTGTCCAGGAATTATCATTTGCTATTCTTCCATATTCTTTTTTCCCTATCAATTTGCTTTTTTATAGAGCTGAGTCCTTTCTTATTTCATATCTTTAATGTGGTTTGTCAGAGAAATGAGGATAAAATTGCCACAACCTCTTTCCATCTCTCTTGAAATAGCTTTTGAACCTGTTGGACAATTTCTAAGAAATCTGACAGCTGGGCACAAGTCTCAGATTCATCAAGCTCTTGCACATTGAATTAAATGCCACACCTTAAGAGAAACAGGAAAATCCCCTCATGAGACCGAGCCAGAGGAAACCAGGCTTTTGTGGTTCCATAAAAATCTCCTGAGGGAGTATTTGCTTTCCTGGGTGCTTTGGGGCAGTTTGCCATGGATGCCACGGGTCTTCCTCTCCAGGCACCCAACAGCTTATGGCCAATGCAAAGAGTGTGTGAGCTACGACCCCAGTGGATGCAGAGTTGGGTCCCAGTGCCAGCAACGGTGCCACCCCATTGTCCTCGTGCTCCCAGCCATGACTCAGAAGAGGGACACTTCTCCTTCCCTCCCCGGGCACTGACTGCAAGGCCACAGGGAATGGCTGGTTTATGGGAACAACATTAATGCCCCCCATCTTGGCTGCAGCTCTTCCAAGTGGGACTTTCTGCATGCTGTTAGTTTTCCCTGCACCATCTGGTGATTAATTTAACACCTTAAAATTAGCACTGGCATTTCAAAGAGGTTTTGGGCAGGGTTGGTTTTTTTAATCAGATGAGGGTTTTTTCATTGTTTCCTCCCTTACAGCACAACACATACGTGAGAGCCGTGTTCCTGTGATGCCAGGGCAGGTTTGCCGGCATCAGCTGGAGGATGTGTTTCCTCTCCCAGCACAAAGTGCCACCTCTCTCCTTCCTCCTCCAGTGCATCCCAGTCAGCGACATCCTCCGGCTCAGCCTACGTGTGTCTGCACATGTGCTTATTAACTTTTACATCTTAATCGAAAGGGTGGTGCACGTTTGAGCCCTAATAATGACATCCTTTCTCCTGAAGGAGTCTTTAATCTCGAGATGAAGCAGTGAGCTGAGGCAGCAGAGTGGGGCTGCCGAGCCAGGCTGCTGGCACGCCTGAGGATGGGAGCAGCCTGCCAAGAAAGGAGGTTTTAGGGTTCGGATTTGAAGAGTATGCCTGATGGTCCAGGGAGGGAGGTGGCAGCAAGGGGAGGTGATGAGGGGCCAGTGTGTGAGGAGGAGTATTCAATGAGCAGGAGCTGTGTGTGAAGTCTCTTCCAGAGCTTTTAAAAAGCATAAAAGCACAAATCTCCTTTTAACGTGGCCCCTTGGTACGTCTCTGCATGCTGGTCCATGGGCCACCCCCATACATCTGCCTTTACCTCTTCCTGACCTGGCTTGTTAGTATGAACTGATGGGGTTTATGGGCTGGGAGCTTCCTTTGCTCTTTGCCCTGGGAATATGACAGCGAAAATCTCTGGATGTTCTTATAACACAAACAAGGACTTTATAGTCCCGTATAGCTGCAATGTAAGTTATTTTAATATGGTAACTTTATGGTCCAAAAGTTCCTCTGATCCTGACTTACGGCTGTGAGTCAGGGCTTCAGTGCTGGAAGATCAAAACCTTCCTGAGAACGATGCTCATCAGTAACATCAGCGGGTTTGTGAGCCCAACCTTTGTGCTTTGGAGGGGATCAGGTCCTTGGCTTTTGGAGATGCCATTTAGAGAGGTTCAAAGGTTGAATGAGAGACCATTGGTTTGACAGATAGAGTGCAATGTTTGTTGGTGAAGAGTCTTCAAGGACACTCTTTCTTGGCTGCCATAATGCAATAGGTGGGAAGAAGCTGGGAAAAAGCAAACCTGACACAGAGAAATTATGTGCTATGCTTAGAGGTGCTGCTGTTTCCTCATTTACTTGTTATCTATTCTGAGGAAAAAGAAAAAGGATGGAAGAAAAATAAAAAAATAGGGGAAAACAGAGGGGGGAAGTAAAGAAATAGAAGAAGAGAAATAGAAATAAAGATGAAAAGAAGTAAAAAAAAAAAAAAAAGAAGTCCTCCAAAAAGGAGCAGTAAATGTGCACTGCTAATCGACCAAAGCCCTGCCAAGCAAATCTTTTGTCAGATCATCTGCCCAAAATCAAAAGCCCGGACTCAGCAGGCCCCGTTACCGGCGGTTCTGCCTACGAAGCAGGAACGGCAAAGCCCCCGGTTCCCGCGGCTTTGTTAAAAAGCCCTGGTGACACCAGCCCCGGCCCGGCCCCCACCCAGCAGCCCCTATATAGTGGGGTGTCCAATGATCTGTCCACCGCGGTTCTGCTCTGGCTCCCGCTCTTGGTCTTGGATAACGGCCAGCAGAAAATGTCTCAGTACTCAGGAAAAGTAAGTAACGACCCAACCGCTTCCCTTTCAGCCTGGGGCTGGAGAGCCCGAGCATCCTCCGGGTGGAAGGAGGTGAGGATAATAGAGCCAGCAGACGTGGTGCGAGTGGTGATCCCGGGAGCACATTTGGTAGCAGGGATGGGGAGGGTGCGGCAGAAGGAGCTGCATTTCGGGAGCCGAATTTCCTGTTTAAACATTCCTGCTGCAAATATGTGTGAGTGAGCACGAGGTGGTGAGAACTGTCATAAATGCGGGATGCTCTGCGTTCCCAGAAAAACAAATACGCTTCTTAGGAAAAAATGCCAGCGATGCCGTGCTCCTTTTGCTGGAAAGCAGCTAAAATAACCCAAACCACCCTGAAATGATGCATCTGCAGGAGATTCCCATCTGCTTGGAATGGGAGTCTGGCCGTGTCCCTGCTCCTCAACGCGGGCCCTTTCTCCTCCTCCCCCCAGATCACTTTCTACGAAGGCAAATGCTTCACAGGCAGGAAGCTGGATGTCTGTGGCAGCTGCAACAGCTTCCAGGACCAAGGTTTCCTCAACCGGGTCAACTCCATCTGCGTCCAGAGCGGAGCTTGGGTCTGCTTCGACCACCCCGACTTCCGAGGGCAGCAGTACATCCTGGAGCACGGCGAGTATCCCGACTTCTACCGCTGGAATGGACGCAGCGACCACCTGGGCTCCTGCCGGCCCATCGGGATGGTGAGTGGGATGCTGCTGGCGTTGGCTCTCCCAGCTGGAGCACCGCTGGGTTTAGTTTATCCTGGTCACAGGAGCCCCACGAATAAGTGCCATAAAAATGTGTGTTCTTTAGAAATAGGGTGTCCCATTGAGCAGGAAGGAGTTTCCTGGGTGGGTTTGTCCCCATTCAGCGCGGTCCGTGCAGGCCACAAGGCTGAGACAGTTTCCTGTGTCCCCAGACAGGAGGAAGATGCATCTTCTTCCTCTCACAGTGAAACACAGTGCCTTTAAGAGGATGAGATATTCCTGTGGTTTTCCAGATGAGATGGCAAAGTCCTGCTGGTACCACGTGCTTTTCCTTTTAATGTAAGCTGCTGTGAGATATTCACGGGGGGATTCAGAAGGAGATTCATTGCCCAAGGCAAGTTTGAGCTGCAGCTGCTCTATCTCCCCACACACCCAAAGGGGGAGAGGGCAGCCCAAGGGCTTTCCAACCAGACCACAGGGCTGCTCCTAGCAAGTTTTAGTTGAATTCTCTGCTGTTGCAAACCCTTCTCTGACTCTGATAATCCTAAACTAAACCCATTATTTTCCCTTCCCCTTATCAAGCTTTTAAAAGCACTGTCCAGAGGAAAGTTTAAATGGGAAGATTAAAAAGTAGCAAAGAAAAATGAGTATGGCTTGGGCCTTTCCATTGATTCTCCCACCACTGACGGCCTCCAGGGCAATAATGAGCCCAGCTGGAGCTGGTGGGATTTCTCACCAGCCCTGAAACACTTTTGGCACAGCAACAGGTCTGTTTCAGGTTTGTAACATTATTCCTAAAGCACCTCCATGACCCATACATGGAGGGATGCTCTGGCCCAGGCCGTGGACCCTGGCCAGCACAAGGATGTGCTCCTCCTTTCCTGGCCCAAGATTTTCCCTGTGAGATGCCAGCGAGGGCTTCGAGGCGTTTGCGCAGCGCAGATTCCCGGAGGAATGTTTGCTCAGGCACGGTGTCCGTGTGGCTGCTGCCGGCAGCTCCCTGCTGTGGGGCTTGGCATGGCAGCCCAGCCTTCTTGCATGCTGACGTTGTTTATTTGAAAAATGCGTTTAGATATTCTTTGAATTTGGCTTTAAAATATCCTTTGAGTCTGCTCTGTCCCACATAGCTCTGCCACAGGCTGCAGAGATCTCCCCCGAGTAACTTGTGACACGTGACCATCAAGGGCTCACGCAGCAAGGATGATGGTGAAAAAGTTTCCTTTTCTCCCCCCTGTTTTTATTTTCCTAAAAGAAAGGCACAGCATCTCTCACCAGGAACAGCAGCTATGCATGAAACTGGAGGCAATACAAATTAGTTTAGGGGACTAGTCCAACATCTTTGTACACTCAGGATATGCTTCTTTTTTTCCTGTTTGGGTGCGCAGAGCGTCGGGGCCGCAGCTGATGCTGCATTTGGGATGGAGGGTTTGTGGGCTGGTGGGGGGGATCTGCAGATGGACGAGGGGCTGTGTGTGCCTGAGCACTGGCACCTCACGGTGTGTTAACATGTGGACAGCAGTGCAGGAAGGTGCAGCCGGGCACAGATTTGAGGGATTTTTGGCTGCTTTCATGGTTGGTGTGCCGGGAGGCAGCATGAGTTTGTGTGTGCTCTGTTGATGCTGGCACCAGCGGTCTTGGATTGCTCTTCACATTCCCCTTCCAAAGCACCCTTCTGTCTCCCTCTTTGTCTTATAAAAGCTGGAGAAATAATTTGTTGTGCTTTTTTGGTGTTGCTGTTGACTCCAATCCCTTTGTCCCCAGCACGGCGAGCATTACAGGATTGAAATATTTGAGGGGAGCCATTTTAGAGGTCCCAGCCTGGAGCTGACAGAAGATTGCTCCTTCCTGCAGGGACAAGGCTGGGACAAGGCCTGCATCAATGCCCTCAAAGTGTACGGAGACGGCGCGTAAGTAATTCCAGGTGTCCTGGGCACTGCAGTGGACAGGGGGCCTCAGACACTCCTCCCTCATAGAAAATCCTGTCAGTGCTGGGGACACTTGGTGAAAGCCCAAAAATGTTTGTTAAGCCTTTGGTTAAAGGTGAATGTTGGTGCCTGCCCACTGTGAGCTGCTTCAAAGGGGGTCTGACCTTTGGAGGGTGGCAGCTAAGCACGAGTTACAAGAACTCTGAGCCACCTTTTTAAGGTGTATGAAATGAGAAGCCTAAAACCATCTCCGTCCTTCCTTCCTGCCTGCCTTCCTGCCTGCCTGCCTGCCTTCTGCCTTCCACACCTCTTTCAATCCATGCTGAAGCTCTCAGGGAGGTTGGATGGATGGCTCCAGGTGATGCATGTCAGGGCTTTTGCTTTGCAAGTGGCTTCACCACACCTTTTCCTATGATGGCAAAACTGAGGCAGCAGCACCTCCTCTTTAGATTAAATCCTGCCTCTGAAAGACAGGGCTGACAGCCGTGGTGATGCCCAGACTGAGGCTCAGCCCCACCCTCCTGCCCCTGCAGATGTTCCTGAAGGCCCGGGCAGGATGTCAGTTTTGCCTTTTCCTTGATGTTTGGTGGCAGTTTGTATTTTGTCAATGGTGTTGATCCTTTTTGTGTTTTTTTTTTTTTTTTTCTCTTATTGTCAGACAGGTTGTTCTCTGTCAGTCTCCCCTTTCCTCTGTCTGACAATTGGGTTTTCACTGCAAGCATGCTGGGAGCTGGGGAATGCCACAACACCTTCCCAGAGCCAGGCAGAGGGTGGCTGGAGGGAGGCCCTGGGGCAGAGGGAAGCCCCTGCAGAGGAGGGAGCACAGATACCTTGTTCTTCACCTGTCCTGGACTGGATGTTGTGCAGCTCATAGACACCTGGTGTGAGATGCTGGACCCTTTGTGTCATTTTTTTTTTTTCCCTAAGAATAGAGAAAGGTTGTTGCCATGCAAGCTCTCAAGACATCCTGACAGCAGCAAGTGTCCTTCAGGAGCCTTTCTGATCCAACCAAGGCCTCTCCTCTTCCAAAAATCCAGGCTTATGATTAGGCAGTGGCAGTTCATTAAGGAGCAGAACTACCCACTCCTCATGGGAAGAAATGGCTGGAGCCCATCAGGGACCCTGTTAGAGCTGAGCATTTGAGTACCAGCACTACAAAGCCAAGAGGGAGCCTGTGAATACTCTGGCAAGAGCTTTAGGGCCAATTTACTGCTTGGGTCTCTGTAGCAGAGCCTGGAGCTTGAGAAATTGGGAAGCTGCCCAGAAACTTTCAAGCACTTGAATTTTTCAGATTGATTTTCCCCCTCACCTACAAAATATATAAAGGGCACAAAGCTTGCTCTCCCTCATATGGTAGTCTGGATTGTTTGTGTTAACATTACAGGACTTCTCGAGGTCTATGAATAGTGAGGAAAAAATGGAAAAAGATAAAGCACGGAGAGGAGCTCCGTGGTGAGGAAACTCACTGAGGTTTGTAGCATTACATTCAGATCCTGGGAAGATCAGTGTTGGACATGCTTGGAAAGGTCTGTAAAGGCAATTAAAGGCAGGACAATGCAGAGGGACCTGCTGTCCCGGGCTGCAGGAGAGAGGGAAGGATGAGATACCACTGCAGAGAGGTGAGAGCAGGGAAAGGGACCCTATAGCACCACTTTTCTCCTTTGGATGGACCTTCTAAACCCAGGTGCCTCCAGAGGTGCTGCACGTGTCGATGGTGCTGGGCATTACCTGGCAAAGCTGTCCCAGAACTCATCCTTGGATGTCTGGGAGCAGAGGAGATGGGGTCAGTGGAGACAAAGGGAGTTTCAGCCACAGTCTCGCTCTGTGATTTTCACCCTCAATTCCCACAACGCGACATCTGTTGGATACAGAAATATTTGTTTCCATTTCAAAATCCATGGATGGTGTCATGTGCTGATAAAAAGTTGCTGCCTGCGCTTTGTGGAGGTGGCAGTGCCCGCGGGAAGTGATGATGGATCATCTGGAAACATGGCAATGGAGACAAACATGGGCCTTTGGCATGGTGCATGGTGAGCCTGAGGGGGTCCAGCACCTTCCCTGCTGCCTTTCTGGGGCGGGCAGTTGCTTTGCCCCAGAGCCAGAAAGGATGATGGTAAAGCTGTTTAAGGCACACTGGCAATGAATTGCTATTTTGGAGCAGTTTTGAGGTGTCACCGCCTCCTCGGAAGCTGTTGCAGGTTTGTGGTGAGTGGCTTCGCCCGTCCCACGGGCAGAGCCAGCTCCAGTATCACATATGGTATCATCTGATTTTAGATGAAGATGTGTAGTTCTTGTCCTCCTTTGTGCCTCAGCCACTCCACAGAGGACAGCCTAGAAATAACCATTTTTAAAAGCTGAATTTGTTTGGCGGCCCAGGAGAGAATACCCCAAAAAGAGCTTTTCTACACTACAGTGGAATAACTTGAAGGAACCAGACCAACCATTTATTCTGGTGAAGCATTCATGAGGGCTTGGTAGCTGTTCTGCAGTCAGGTTGTGAAATACAAAGCAGGACAGGTACCCAAATGCTGCTGCCCAATGAACATCACATATTTCTCAGCAAAGGTGATACCTGCCCGTGGCACTGCTCAAGTCCTACATGGAGAATAAGTGACTTTGAGCTCCACTGAAAGCCTCCTGCTTGGTTCAGGCTGATGCTACAGCATTCCCCTCCTCATTTTTCAGTTTGAGCAGCCAGTGTTGGCTTATAGAGTTTGAGTTGGTTCCATGAGCATTTTATTCCCATGTCCGCTGGGATTATGTGCTAATGAAACACAGCATGGAGATGTTTGAGGGCTGTGTGCTTTGTGCCTGGATCAGCTCTCCCATGCTGGGCTTGAGGACAAGATCATCTCTTCTTTTTTTTTTTTTTTTTTTTTTTCCTGGGCTCCTGACTGACTTGATTTCCCCTCTTGCTGACGGTCTCAGGGAACGTAAATTTTAGGCAATAAAGGAACAGCTAAGTAAGCCATACAAGTCATTCACTCATCACCTTACACTGCCAACACACTTCACTCCCATCTTTTTGCCATTCCTTTTATTCCTTTGGTTTTTGGGTTTTTTCAACCTTCCCCTAAGCAGAGGGACAAGTCAAGTGGGGGTTCTTATCACCACACCAGGTCACTCAGTCTGCTTACATCTAAACCAAAGCCTGTCCCATTCCCTCCACATAATGGTGCAGACACATCAACCATGTGTCTGGAAAGAAATCTTGGTGACTGTGAGGGGCTGCTCTTCCCCCTGCTCTATTCCCCAGGGTCAACCCATTGTTGAAAGATGTCCTAGAGCAGAAGAGCTGAAAAGAAAGAGGAGGAAAACTGTTAAAAATTGTTGTTAATTAAGCTGGGAATGCTTTCTGTCACTGCACACCGGGATATGTGATGGAGGTACACTACACCCACAGGTGAGCAGTGGGCAGCCTTCCCCACGTGCTGCAAAGTGAGCATCAAAGCAAAAGGCTGAGGATGATTTTTGTAATTCCAGTTTGGATATAAACTGGCTGCAACAAGTGCCAGAGAATGAGGTTGGTTGTTTGCAGGAACCACGTGTCAGCGATGCCACGCACAGGGCTCTGATAATACAGGATGCTCTTTCACAAAACCAAGGCACAATATTCCATGCTGGTATCCACATGCTGGTCCTGCTCCTGCACGGGGATCTGGGAGAAGGGACCACCACAGTCCCACCTCATTTCTTCTCAGAAACACAAAACAAACATGTCAAGGAACCTGTGAGGTGCCTTGGATAAATACCCCAAACTTTTCTTGTTTTGTTTTTTAAATAATGCCCGTGGGTGGCTGGTTTTATAAACAATTTTCAGACTGATCTGAGTTCACCAGCTGTTGTCTGACCTTAAGGCCCAGCAGTCTTTGACCCCTCTGGAAGAAGTTCTTGAAGAAGTTTCTCCCTGGAAATCCCACATAAAAGTAGGTCCCAACCCCAATGTCCCAGCTGAATTCCTGCAAAGACAGACCACAGAAACCAAATTATTTGGAGGATTGCATTTCTGCTTTGCTGTCATTGCTGAGCAAATAGATGGGAAAAGCAGCAGAGATCCTCATAAAATCTTAAAAAATGTGGGGATGAGAGGAAAGAGGCAGAGATGAGCAGCTCAGCAATGACAGGGTGGTAACCTGACTGTAAAACTGTCAGAGGAATGGCAAAATTTGGTTAAGAAGCATGGGAGACTCACATAGAGGACAGGGTTGACACTTGTGGCCACAGTAAGATCATGTGAAGTGAAGGGAGAGAAAAGCAGCAAAACTGTCCTTCTTGACCATCAGAATTGCTCCTGACTTGATCTTCAAATGGAGAAATACATGTCACAGCCAGGGCGATGGAGAACAATGTAGCCAAGCCAGGTGAAGAAGTCAGGCATGCCAAAGTCACCAAGGTTATTGAATGTTGTATCCATTTTACTGCATTACAAGGGAAAGTTGTCATTAACTCTGGATGTAGAGATAAAGTAAAGATAACCAAACCAAGCCCTGCTCTCTGTTGGAAAGCATAAAAAGGCCATTAGGAATTATTAACAAAGAGAGAAATTACTAAATATGGTTCCCATCATAGCTAATTAATCAGTTCAAAAGAGGCAAAACATCCATCAAGCATTGCATGTTTCTCCTCACAGTCCCTAAAAAAGGGGTTTATGCAGGGGCTGAGGGGACTCATATCCTTCTTTAGCATTATCAAATGCTATTAAATTGTTTCTGTTGCACATGGTGAAGCTCAGACACATCCATTCCTACAGTAATGTGAAGCAGGGAGCCTTGGGCCTAGGTTTTACTGCTGGTGTAACCCAAAACATCTTCCAAGGCCAAGGTCCAATTTGGCTTTGGGTATTTGCCAGGCCACACTGTGGGTGAGCGGGGGGAAGCGCCCACAGTGAACTCCACCAGGAGCACTTCCATGTGTGGGGTGGGACTGGGAATCAGGCCCTGGTGGTTTGCAGTACAGTACTGCCTAAATGCAGCCACTCAGAGCGACTACTTTGCATGACCACGGTGCTGGGGCCCAGGTGACCCTCCCTTTGTGCCACAGTGCTGGGGCACAGGTGACCCTCACTTTGTGCCACAGTGCTGGGGCACAGGTGACCCTCCCTTTGTGCCACGGTGCTGGGGCACAGGTGACCCCCGCTTTGTGCCACGGTGCTGGGGCACAGGTGACCCTCCCTTTGTGCCACGGTGCTGGGGCACAGGTGACCCTCACTTTGTGCCACAGTGCTGGGGCACAGGTGACCCCCGCTTTGTGCCCAGGTGGGTGCTGTACGAGGAGCCCAACTACCGAGGCCGCATGTACGTGGTGGAGCGCGGCGAGTTCAGCAGCTTCAACGAGTGGCAGGCGCGCAGCGCCAGCGTGCAGTCCATCAGGAGAGTCGTCAACTACTTCTAGCTGAGCCTTCACCCTGCCAGCCATGGCCCGCTGAGACTGAGCATCACCCTCCTCCCCACTCACTGACCCCTGGAATAAATTGTTAAACACCAGCTGTTGGCTCCAAGCACTTTTTTTTTAATATAACTAAACATGAGTTCATGAGAGAAGAGGCTCGTAATCTTTCTAAGCTTGGTTTAAATGCTGTGAGTTTGCTTTCTTATTCTGCAGTGGTTTATAAGGACGCCATGGGAGGATGGGCCAGAACTGGTGGTGACACACAGATGTAGGAACATGCCTGCCATTGTGGTTGTGGTCTGACACATGTTCCCTCTGCCCCAACCAGGGCCACCATGTGATGGCCCCAGCTGACTCCTAGTGCCTGGAGGGGGTCATCTGGATGCACACATGGGTGGGGAGCACACATGCAGAACCATTGGAGCCATGTGAGGACACATGTGAGGGTCACAGCAACTTGTGGGGTCTGTCTGAGCATGACATGATGGTCTTGATAAAAAGGTGAAAGCAACCATTCATCCTGAGTTACTTTAATTTTAGATCAGTACACATTAAAAATATATATTAAAAACCTCCAAGCCCGAAGGCACAAAACCTGAGCAGCCTTCTCTTTGCTCCCAGCCCTTCATGACAACAACATTTTGAGGGATCAGCAGCAAGGGAAAACAGCCACTGCACTGCCATTTATTTCACAGCCCTCTTCCCATCTTTCTGCCGTGTCCTGGCTTGTAAGATAAGCATGTATTCTATTTGCCATCTGTTGGAGGTGGGCAGTTTTCTTATCTCTTCCAAGAACAATGCCTCCTTCTGGGGAGATATCTTCTGTTAATGGGCCATTGAATGACTCACTGCGTGACTGATGGGATTGCATCATCCCATTGTGAGATGCTCCACCCAGAGGGAAGAGCCAAGCATCCCCACCTGCATAAAATCAGCATTTTTTGAGACATGAACTCAGCCTCTTCGCTGGATTCCCAAAGGAGCAGCTTCTTCTGCGCTGGATTCCCAGAGGAAGACCAGGCCCATCTACTCTATTACCAGACCTTCAGAGAAAACTACACCCTTCTACAGGACCACCGCTTCAGCAGCATTTCATCTGCCACTCTAGGAGGAGCAGCCACCACTTAACTGGACTATCAACAACACTCTCACTCCTCAGGGTGTCAGGTTTCTGACTCCATAAGTAGTTTTGCTTGTACTAATTACATATTATTATTATTATTATTATTATTATTATTATTATTATTATTATTTAGTTTTTCTTCCTAGTAAAGAACTGTTATTCCCATTCCCATATCTTTGCCTGAGAGCCTTTTTATTTTGACATTGTGGTAATTCGGAGGGAGGGGGGTTTACCTTTTCCATTTCATGGGAGACTCTAGCCTTCCTTCACAGACTCCTGTCTTTTCAAACCAAGACATGCCGCTTCAGCGTTCCTGGTCCATCCCAGTTGTTTTGGTGCCCTGAACCCCATTCCATGGTTGGCAATTGGGATGGGAACACTCTACCCCTTCACTTATGGATTGTCCACTGCAGCCTGGGCACCTCCCCTGGCATGCAGCCCCCGATAGTGCAGCAGCCTCCCTTTTGTAAAATCACAAGCTGTGTTCAGCATTAGCTAGGGTGTTTCTGGCTATTTCAGAAAGGGGTAATTTTATTCTCTTCACTCTGTTACTCTATTAGCTGCTAAGCCTTGGCTGTCTGATAGATCCTGACAGGCGCAGGCATGGTGCCGGCAGAGCTGCAAAGCTCTCTGTTAATCCAGTGGGAAGGCTGCTGATCTAACCCCAGTCCCAGACCTCGGAAGGGATGTGAGTGAGGCTGACAGGTCCCCAGCAGCTGGAGCGTGAGGCATGTGTGCCCCCGGGGCTGCTCTGCTTTGCAGGTCTGCCATGGGAATCTGCCCTTCCCAGAGCGATGGGGAGGAGCAGGACTGTGCTCTGTGCCAGGGGCTGGTTGGTCCCGTGCTGCATCCCAGTCTGACACTGGATCCGCCTGCCATTCCACCAGCTCACACTCATCCACTTGGACCTTGGCTCCCTGTGGCTCACTACCACAGGACTGGGGTACCACGGTACCAGGACTGGGGTAACTGGTAACAACTGGGCCGGTGTGAGGACGTGTGCTGTTCCCGTGATGAAGTGACACCGTTGGTAGAGTTGCATCAATCGAGATTTGCCCCAGCTGCACATATGCTGTATATGTGTTATGAGGGGGTATGGAAATGCAAAAAAAATTCCACCTTGTGAATTTAACAGGAGTTTGGGTGATGTCTGCCTTAGCAGTGATACAGACAATCACGTCCTCTTGTAGACAGCCTGTTGTCTGGATGTATCCTCCATGCAAATCATCACAGCAGCACTTACACCAGCTCAGCTCTGGACTTCAGTGGCCATGTCCTGCGTGGCTTGTGGTGACATGGTCCATTAGAGCTGTAAAAATATTTAAGATCTTTAATGGGTTGCAAGGTATTTCTGTGTCAGAGAAGGCAGGGAAATGATTCATTCATTGAGTGGGATGCACAAATGTACGACTCGTGCATCAACCCTTGCGTATTTCATTCTCTTTTAATTAGATGCAGCTTATGAAAGATTTTAGGAGTCCTTCCAGGATTAGCATTGCTCTTGCCTCATGAAGGCTGTAATCGGCTCCTGAGAAAAATGCACTCTATTAAAAGTTAATATTCAGTCATATGCAGTGCTCTCTGTTGTGACCTCCTGGACATTAATCTGTTAAAAAAACCCCAAAGTGGTCCCAGAGAAAGACAAGCATCGAATTGTGATGAGCTTTAATGGAGGCTTTTCATTCATTTGAAACACATTCAATGTCACAGTGAAGCATGAAGGATAAAGAAACAAAGGCCTTAAAATATACAATAACTGGAGTCCTAGATGCTCCAAGTATTTGGGGGACAAAAGAAAAGAAAACAGAGAACAACCACCCACTCGCATTCTGCTGGGAACAACAGCATAAGCCCAGACACCCCCACATCTGGGTTTCTCAGCACTCAGTGCACACAGCCAGGAGAGGTGACTGTCCCACTGATGTTGGGGTCAGAGCTGTGACATCACAGATACTCTGCTGTATGGCTTCCAGTGGTCAGTGGTTCAACTCCCCTGCATGCAGAGCAGCATTAGAGGGACCCACTGACATCCCTGCCCATCCTCGGTGGAAGCGTGGGACTGTGCACGTACACACAGCTGTACAGGCTGACTCCAGCACTGCGTGCAAGCCCACTTCATCTACACACTTCAAACTAATTATTTGTTTATATCCCCTAGTAGATTAATATTTGCTACTTAAATTGTGGAAGTATACTTAGGATCCCAGTCCTGGACTGCGCCATGCCTTGCGCTAGGAGTTAAAAGCACAAAAAACACAATCTGGTTAATCTGTGCTGTTGTGTGGAACCCTGTTTGTAACCAGCGAGTGTTGAGCTACCTATAGCACATTTTACACAAGTCTGCAATATGCCTACAGAGTAAACACTCATCATTTATTGACATCTGAGATCCCATTTATGAGCACACTCCCAATGCAAAGAGCTGGTCCCATGTGAAGGCTATTTAAACAATTCCTCTGTGTGCACAAGCATAATCTCACTAAAAACTGGCAGCAGGGAATTGAATTCTATCTATTTTTTGCTTATTTGAAACCTAAGTAGGGTGGCCATGGGCCTAATCCAAACAGTGATGCTGCAGGAACATGCATTGCGTTGGCAGTGGGGGAACGTGGCTCTCGTTCTCTTCCTTTTCCCTCCCCCTCCTTGCTAAATCTGCACTTGTTCAAAGGACAGAACGTACAGATCCCATATGCTTGCTAGTGGCTCGTTGGTGGTGTTTTCCCCTAAAAAAAAAAAAAAAAAAAAAGAAAAGATATTATTGACATTGCTCTAGTATGAAATGGTATGATTTGTGAGTTTATAGCGTATAAAAGATAAATGACAGAAATGCCAGCTTGATGTGAAGTGGATGTGAGATTGTGCAGCAGAGGTTTGAGCTGCACATCGTTAAACTGTATGGCTGAATGAGCTCTGCTACATGAACCGAGGAGGCATGCCATGGATTAAGGAAATTGGAAACTGTTCCACAAAATGCTGAAGATGAAACAAAGATTCAAAATGAACAAAAGGGACAAATTATTAATTACAAGAGAGAGAACTAAATGAAATCAGCTCCATCTGGAAAACCAGGAAAACCCTAATAATCAGCGTTACTGTGCTTGGCTAAGCTGCTGCAGTGTAATATTCAGAATAACTTTGAATCACATCTGGCCCTAAAGCAAATAGCTCCTGCCAGAATGCCTGCACACATGAACGTCCTTTCTTTGTAGCTGGATAATGTGCAAATGTGATGGGATATCTCTTTCAAATGAATCCTTGGAAGATATCTGAGGAACTGCAGTGCTTTTGCCTTGCTATACTACTTGGTACATGAACATATAGTGAAGGTAAGGAGGAAACTGCCTACTGATCCACTGTTGGCATGTGTGATGTTGCCATGTTCAAATGAATCTCTCCTCACTGCTTACAGAGGTGAAAGGGCTGCACAGCCACCTCCCTTTCCTGCAGAATGGAAGAGGTGTTATCCTGCTATCGAGGCTGCCCCACGCTCACACCTTCCTGTGCTTTTTTCTCTCCTCCTCCAGAGACACCTCTCTGGACCTGGTAGAAATGAATTCACTCCTTGGTGTCTGTTAGAGCTGTTTTATTACTTCTTTAAGTAGAAAGTCTGGCTCAACAGTGACCTCTTTGACTGAGTGCAGAAAGGAAATTAAGAGCTTCAAAAGGTCTCTGCAAAGTCTGGCATCAGGAGGAGACCTCTGGTCATTGTTAAAGCCTAAGCAATGGCAGGGTAAAAATGTAGAGAGAACACAGTGACTGGGCTCTGGAAGAGGTTGCCCAGAGAGGTTGTGGAGGCTCCTTCCCTGGAGATATTCAAAAGCTCTTTGGACACAATCCTGAATAATGTGTGCCAGAGGACCCTGCTTGAGCAAGAAGGTTGGACCAGATGACCTCCAGGGATTCCTTCCAACTTCACCCATTCTGGGATTCTATGATATTAAGGACTATTGACAGATCTTCTGGCTCCCAAGCTTCATCTAGTTTGGTTTTCACTTTCTTTTCTTTACACATTTTCTTCAATGTTGTATTGAAGTCAAAGGAAAATCACTTGGGTGAAAACACATTTGGCCTTGAAATTTTTACTATCCATGGGCTCAAACCCTTGTCCAGGAGTAAATCTACTATAGTTAACAAGACCTGAATCAGATAATATCTGTGTAATGTGATCAGCATCATCAACATTGCAAATGGTGATTTTTTTTTGGGGTTTAAATTTCAAATAATCTGGTTTATTGCAGAGGTTAAACTCAGTTGAATCAACCTTCAATGGCTGAAGCTCATGTAGCTTGGTGTCCTTTTTTTCTTCCAAAAGTCACCCTTCAATCAGCAGAGGAGGTGCAATAACATCCCACATAATTTGAGCTGTTCCCACATTTACTGGTGGCTGTGACAGAAACCAAACACACATGGAAAAGAATGGAAAATGATGGAAATAAAACAAATATTAATTTTCCATGGAGCAATGGGAGCACTGAAGAAAGAGCAAGTGGTGTACCAGGTTTTCCATGGGCAGCTGACCATCTTTACATGATTCAGAATGAGACAGTTTGTAATCAAATCAAGCTGTCCTGGTTTAAGCATGTGAACATATGGAGGAATGTACCAGTGTATTCAGTCAAATTGTCCGTGAAGTAAACATGAAATCATACAGAAATTGTTAATGTAAATTCCTGCTTTGAATATGATGATCTCTAGTGGATCGCAGTAAATCCACATGTCCTGTAGGCATTCACACCTGCACTCACACAGTCCAAAAAGCACTGAATGCTCCCTCCCAGTCAGAACGGTTTCATGTGCTCCTGCTAGGGAGTTTGGGATGGTGAAGGATCAGCCCCTGCTATTCCATGGAAAAAAATGCAATTTTAAAAACATTTGGTTAACTCATTGCAGCAGTTCTGGTATGCTGCCACTCAGTCTGTTTAGCCTGATATAAACTAAGCTCTTTTCTCATGTAAGTATTTACTGGTGGCCACCAGTGCTGCTCATCATCTGTGATGGGGTAAGCAAGCAGTGCAACTCCTTCCCTGCAAGACACACACCAGGCAAGGCTCATGGTCAGCACAGGTTTGTTCATGTTTTGGCAGAGGTGCTTTTAAGCTTTGACATTGCTGCCCTGTGATTGTGGTGGTGAGGAGGTGGGTGAATGATCCTGACTCATAGATGGGCAAAACTCTGTGGTTTCAGCTGACCTTACCCTTTTTTTTTTTTTTTTTTTTTTTTTTTTTTTTTTTTTTTGTGCTGTTGGAAACCAAGAGCTTAGAGAGAAATAGCAAAAGACTGTTCATGTGACAGACCTCTTCCTTGCCTGCTTTGTTGAAGGTGGCCACCACTAAAACCAGTCCCTTACATGCGCATGAACCAGTGCTACAGAAGCCACAAGGCACCTGCACACAACTGAGCCCTCTCTGACACGGAAACACCCCTAACACTATGAGCCTCCTTAAGCTCTGCAGGGCAGGCTGTACAGAAATCCTGCTCTTAAATCAAGTTTTCAGGAAGACAAAGCACAGTGTGAGCCACTCCACACACAGAGCTGACCTGCTAAACTCTGTGAGTGCAACAGCTGCTCCAGCAATGTAAGTGGGAATAAAAACTGCTGAGATGTGCAGTACTTTGTGGGGTTGTCTTTGGTTTTCTTGGCTGGTAATGCAAGAAGAAAACAATAACATTTGAGTCATATGAACCAATAAAAATAATAGTAGTAATAATAATAATAATAATAATAATAGGATTTCAAAGGTTTTATTTTGTGCGAGACTTGCTGTTATTGACTTGCCCTTCAAAATGATTCTTCTGAAAATAATAGACCCTCTTTTTTTTCAGTGAGGGTTGGGGCCAGATTAATTTGTCATCTCCATTCTGAAAAGAGAGGAAAAAACCCAGGCAAATGCAATTTTGACTTCTGGAATTTATCATTTGTGTTCAGGTCTCTCTATAGTGTTGACAATCAGCCTTTCAAAGGTTTGAGGCTTCTTTTCTTAGAACTTGTTAATAAATTATATTTAACAGTCAGCTTCCTTGACAATTAAACATTGCACACCCCATCAGAACCAGGGGCTTCCACAACACTGGAAATACTTCTGCTTATATTGAATTATTCTTCTTGTCAGCTGCATTAGACAATACCGGTTTGGAAACACACAAAAAAAAATTCTGGTAGGAATCCAAAATTTCTGTAACAACCCCCCCCATGCCTCTGATTTTTCTAATAGCTTGCTGTTAAAGGGTTCTTTGGCTGGAAAGAAGTACCAGACAGAGTTTCCCTTGTTCTAGTTCTTTGTTTATTTTTTTTTTCCTTTTTCTTTTAATTTGGTATTTGACTCCTCAGCACAAACTTGCCATCAAGATGATGGAAGCTCCAGGGGAGGACAGAGGTTACCAGTTTCTCAAAAGCTTGCACTGATTTCTTGCAGGAGTTTTTCCTTCCCCAACCTCCCAAGTAAGACAGAATAACAATAGTATGAATAATAGTAACAACAACAATAATAAAAACATTCTAATCAGTGATTTTTTCCATTACAGATCAAATCACCTCTTGAAAGACACAGCGGAGCATTTTAGCTTGTATGGAAAAGACCCAAAACTGTGTCAGGAGTTGTCACTCCCAGCCCTTTGGTGTTCTTGCCTTCTGCTGGGTGCAGGGGTGACGGGGACGCTCCGATTTCCCGGCAGCACAAGGTGATTACCCAGCACTGAAGGCACTCGGTGCAATTAGTGGGAACTAGGGCAGGCCCAGAGCTGTGCCTTGGCTCCTGCAGCCTGTCCCAGAGGGACACCGGCTGCTTTAGGAGCCTGGTGCAGAACTGGCTCATCAAGCAAGCCAGAGAGTTCAATCACATTTATTTAGCATGACTGCACCAATTTACTGCAGCTGAATAGCTGGCCCACAGTGCACACATGTTCCTAGATGGTTAAAAGTCACTCTTCACATTTCCCTTCCTGTTCAAGTGCTCCGAGGCTGCATATTTCAGTAGTGCCTCTGGAAAGTAGCTATTGTTTTTATCTTTTCAGTGGTTTAGTTGTGAAATTCATGTTTGGAGAAGGGGTGGAGGAAAGTCCCAGAACAGCCAACCGAGGTAAATAGCATTTCCTCTGTCCTAATTCTTTTCTTCTGTCACTTCTGTGCCTTTGCAACTCCCTGAGAATCCATCTCCATGCCTTAAGCATCAGATATTTGCTGACATCCTTGTAGAGTGCTGATTAGATGAAAACAGTATGTCAAATTTAAGGCTGGTAGTGAGTCAAGGCCATTTGTCTAATCAGCTTCTCTTTTTCTTCACCAACACAAAAATCAAGAGTAGAAAGCACCTTCCTCATTAACAAAGAGTAATGGACACCAAAGCAAATTTGGAGTGGGGAGAGGAAAAGTATATTCCTTAAGTTAATAACCTTAGCTAATGCAACTGATTTGACTTAATTGAAGTCAGTTGTAGAACTGGGCTCTGAATCTTTTCCTCATTGCATGGCTCAGCCTAACAGGGAGCCCAAGGGTTAACAGCACAACTGCTGGTCTCCTTGGTATATATCTCTATGACCATAAATAATGCATATTTTGAGCAATTGCATCCAGAATGAACAGATCTGTGAGAAGAGATGGATCACTCACAGAGCAGAACAGGAAGAGCCCTCAGCTGCCTTCCAAAAGCAGGGGATGGTTATTTCCTAGGTCCTAGTGCCTTTCCCAGTGTATCCCAAGGCTCAAACACTTAATCAGCATGATTATAATCACACAAATGCTGCCAGAGAGTCTGATTTGCACAGTTACTTCTTTGCTAAATGAATAACCTTTCCAAAACCCCGTGATGCTGGAGCCTCTGTCATAATTCTTCTGCATTTTGGATGTCTTTTCTGCCTGCTTGGGGTTTGGTGCTTGTGTAAAGAGGTGTAATAAGAAAAGTTACTCACAGGAGAATGTAAGATAAAGCAGGCAGCTCAGCCTGATTGAACCAAGGCCTTATCCTCCTGGGGCTGAAGCCTGGCCATGGTGTGAGCAGATGCAGCAGCTCCTATTGCTATTTCAGGGAGAACTGATCTGCTTAGAACAGGGGAGGGATTTTATTCTGGGTGAGCAGATGTTTTGCTGAAGTGGTGTGAGCAGCAGGGAGCTGTGCTGGGTCTGTGCATTTCCTTTGTCCTTGGATCTCAGTGTGTGCGTTGCTGCTGCCTTGCGACAGCTTCCTTTGTTGGCATGATCAAGGGCAAATTCCATGTGAGTCCACCCTGCCTCAGACCCCCAGAAGGTCCCTACTGGTGTGACAACAGTCCGGGCTGAGATTTATGGGGGTATCTCAGACACAGCTTCCCAAAGCACCCCTTCGGGTGCAGTGGACAACTAACAACCCGTGGGTGACTTGGCTGAGCCTCCTGGCCTTGGTTTCCTAGCACAGGCTCTCCTTGTCCCTCTTTGGAGGTGGAACGGGGGAGCCCAGCTGCCCTAGAGCTCCTGAACCAGAGCTGAGCCCCAGGGCACTCTGGTGCCTTTTGCTCACCCTTTCCCAGAGCTCCACCTCTGCTGCTAGGGCTTCACAAGCCATGTGTAAGTGCCTGCGACTTTTCTCTGTGCCAATTTATTCTTGAATGCCACCAGAATGTAGCACCAAGCCTTCTAAGGAGCCCAGGGCCCTCTCTCTCTCTCCCTCTACAGCCTTAGTTCTTGGCTTCTTCTCTGAGTCACAAAATGTCCCTCTCCCTGCAGCCAACTCACTGCTCTTTCTCCCGTTTCTTCTCCATTTCTCTCTCTCTTAAATAGTTGGCAGGAGGCCCTTTCTTTCCTAACTTCCAGTCATTTTTGCCAGGTGACCCTGTGAGTAATCTCCCCCAACAAATAAGTGAAGGCCTAGTTAACGACCACTTCTGGCAGGAAGAATATTCCGCTTTTGAACCCCCTCATTATTCTCTCCAGTGGGTCTCTCAGGCAAACAACACAAAACCCGGATCACCCGCATCCCCAGACCAGACACAGCTCTGTGGCACAGGCACGTGGTTCTTATTTCCCCCCCAGAGAATGGCTCTGGGAAGAAGTTAACCTCTTGAGGCCTGGAAAAAGGCAGCAGAAGATGCAATAGCTTCAGTGATTCACACACAATGTTCCATAAAGTGGCACGGCAATTGCCTTTATTTTCCAAAGTCACGCACAACCATTATTTTTTTTTTTTTTTGGTCAAGTTTAACCCAACAGGCATTTTAAATGTCACGGTTTATACCCTCAGTGAATTTCACTTGTGAGTGTTGTTGCTAAGACAGACCATATTGTGGCATCAATGTTTAATCAGGCCATTCCCTCAAACTCAACAGGGAGTTCTGCCTGAGATCTGGTGGTATAAATCATGAAGTTCTGCTGTTAGCAATTTTTATTACTCACTTTATTCCTCTTTGTGAAAATGAAGGGAAGATAAAAGGAGAGGGAGAGAGTTTAACTGAAAAATGAAATATTACAACTTTTCTGATGAAATCTGTCTACTCTACATCCGTGAAAGTGCAGCATCAGCCCCCCTTGGAATTCAGTTTGTTTTTCTTCCCAGTGCTTAGATGCCTGAGTTTGGTACTCCTGACACTTGCTCAGCAAGGAGCTGGATGCTTGAACCCAAAGTCTGGTGCTGGGCCATGTGTGGGTTGGGGTATCAGCAGATTGCTCCTTGACCATCATCTTTCTGACCATGTCATGCCAGTATCTGCTCCATTTTCCAGGACAAAGAACACTCCCCGAATCTCCCAGCCCCACCTAACCCTTTGTTCTGGACGTGGTTCAAGTCTGCACAGACTGTATCAGTGCATTGTTTTCGTGGGCAGCTGGAAAACCTCAGGAATGAATGGAAACAGACGGTTACAGACCAGCTAAATTGCAATCTCTCCCCTCAGCAAGAGAGGACTCCAGTTAGGGTGCCTTTCCAAAACAAGAGTGGGATGAACACTACTGGGAACTCAGGGGGAGATAAAAAGGAGAGCAGACACAAAGAAAGATTTATTCACCAGGAGATATGTGGGCTATTATTGAGGAGTGAGGTGACATCCTGGCACCTGATTTGTAATGCTGGCATCAGTGAGTGGCATTAGGCTTCCTTTATGTCCCCCCTCAATACACCATCAGTCACTATCTGTGTGTTGCTCTTGGATTGTGCCATTGATTTCCATAGGATTTTGCCAGGCACTGGCACTGTGGGCCCAATGGTGCTGCTGCTGTCCCAGTTCTATTCAGCCCAAGAGGAACATGAGAGACAGACTGCACTGGTGAGCACAAACTCACACAAACAGAGGTGGAGGTTGTGACAGCACAGCTCCCCTGAGCAAACCTATGTTAGATCAGGCAGAAGTAAAATCCAGTCCTAAGGGTGAGAGTGTTTGAGAAGGAAAAGCCACATATCTTGTGAGATGAGAAATGCACAAAAGAACATGAAGTGCCAAAAAAGAATAGGTGCATCATGAGAATATTTTCTCTACGAATCCAACTTGAGATAATACAGCTGAGCAGTTCAAGCTTTGGAGGTGCTTGTAAACCTCATGGTGGGCTGAATGTTCACCCTGCTGTCCTTCTCTTTACCAAGGACCACTCTCATATTTGGTGGAGAAAATAAGGAACAGCATTGGCTGTAAACATGCTCTGGCAGAGGCATAGAGCAAGGCAGAAGCTTTGACATCTGTTGGAATGTCAAATGTCAAAGGGTAGGAATCCCTTTACTGCTACCACCAACTGCACCCATCTAAGAATTTCCCGGCCTTTCTCAGACTCCTGGAAGGGCTGTCCACTTCTTGTGGCAGCTGTGTCAGAAACAGGGGCAGTCTGGCCCTGAAAGTCTCATACAAAGCTCAGTCAAGGCTACAGAAGATTATTCTGTGGTCAGTGGGTTTGGTATCAGTTGTTCCTATAACTTTCTCAGTAACAATGAGGTGTAAGAGATCGTGACTGCTCCCCCCTTACCCAAGGTTTGGCTCTGCTAATAATGAGGCAGACAAACAACTGAGAAATCTTCCAGAGGCCAGATGTGAATGCAATTGTTAAAATACTGCCTGGGTCACTGGCTGCAGCTTCAGCATTTTTGGAAATTTGTTTTTGTACCAATGTCAAAGGCACTGGGGCTCTCTGCTTGCATCAGTACAAATCTGGATTAATGCAGTTAAAGCCAGCAGAGTTGTATCTGTGCAAAAGCAGTTAAAATGGGCTCAGAATCAGACTCAGAAAGTTACCCTTGTGTCACTTAGTAAGATATATTTCTTTTGGCTTCCACTTAGATTTGGTCCTTAAGGAGCCTGTCATAAGAGATATATGGTCTGGGCAAGAGGCCAACTTACCGTCTGGAAGAAACAGCAGGGCTCCCATCGAAGTAGTGAACAGGGTAAAATGAGCTTTTCACTATTATTTCATAATTTTGTAGATATTTGTGATTTCGAATTATTCAGTAAAGTTCCCACTATGCTGTGACATGATGGAAGGGCCTTGTCATCTACAGACTGTGTGGGGAGAAACCTATTTACAGTGATCTTTAAAACAGCTGCCGTGAGATCTTACACTTCCTGGCATGTCACAGCTCAAAAATTTCTAGGAAATTGCAGCTGCTTTCTTAGCCAGGGAGATAAGATGCCTTTGCAGCAGTGCTTTTAAGCCATTGCTTCATCACAGCAGAAAGTTAATGCAACTCTCTCTCTGCCTACTCCAAGTTCACAGCTAAATTCCCATTGCTACCAGGGCCTGACATTGGAGTCTGCTACTAAGAGCCCATTTGTGCAACATTACTGTCACCCAACCATTCATTAGGTCATTGGATACCAGCTGATTCTCCAGATCCCAGCCTTTCAGACTCCTGGCACTAATTAGGGGCACCCAGGTGAAGCAGTAGTGGGGAGCAGGGATGTACATGGGTTTTGTAGAGGGGTGTTCTTGTTAGGAAACTCATAAAACCAGTATTTTCAGAAATAAATGTTTTGGAAATACAGTTTCAGATCTTGTTAAAAACCAAAAGAATGTTACATATAATTACAGGAGACTCTAGTGTAAATGACAGTTTCCAAGAATCTTTCGTCCTATAGGGGAATTTGCTAAATGTTTATACCCAAACTAGATTTCTGAGCACCCTAGGGCATTTTAAGCTGCATTTTAAGAGGGAGGGAAAGAACTGTATTGCCTGTAAAAGAGGCCAGTTGCAGAGGGGTCAGAAGGAGCTGCAATGCTGAGTTCAGCTGTGCATCTTGGGTCTGCAGTCTGAAAGTCTGCAGACTGCCCTTCCATCCTCACTTCAGAGTAAGGCTGCATCTGCTCCATGGTGAGAATTGAACCCATGTAAGCTTAATTTGCCTTCACCAATGTCAACTTCTACTGCAAAGTGAAACCACTTAGATGTTGATAATATTTTGGATTAAATCAAACCAGTAGAAGCTACATTTAAATGTATTTAAGGTTAAATTTTATTTACATTGTACCAGTGTAACTGGATTGATTGTTAAATCAAATTTAAGTTTAGCAGGGAAATTTTCTTAGAGTAGTTTGCTCAGTGAAGGAGCTTGCCTCTGGAGACACCATGTAACATGCTTTTGTTTGTAGTTCTCATTGACTAAAATGATGTGGTTGAATAAAAAAAAAACCAACCAAGGCTGGATGTCCATGCAGGATGTGCCACTATAAATATTTCAGGACCCTGACAGTAGTTTTAAGAGAGTTAGTTGGCTTTTGCAATTTTCCAGAGTGAAGGCAGAGGTAATACTTAATTATCAGCAATTTTGAAAGTGATTGAGGTTGACATCAGAGCAATAGATGAAAGAGAAAAGACCCTGGCAGCTGGAAAGGCTCTTCTTTAGAGAAGGAGGAGGGGCTGGGATGATAGAAGGGGTTAATTCTCTAAGAAAGATAATTTGCATTGCTGCACACTTTATTCTTTTGTTTTTGGTCGAGCTCTCTGTGCTGACTTCTTTGGGGTGTTATTGGCTCTGCTTCTTTGACAGAACAAAGAACCTTTGTTGTCCATCAAAGACCATTGCAGCCCATCCAGATCCAAGGGCCCAGGAGAGGGAGGTGGACATGAAGGAGCTGCCTGTGTTCCTTCCTCCACAAACAACAGCAATAAAATTATTGGATGCATTTGCAGCATTACTGAAATATTTTCAAGGGAAATGTTCTTCAGCATTTATATCAGTGCAGATAGTGGTGTAAATACTGCTAAGGCCTGGGAGCCTACGCTGTGTTTCTGAAGGTCTGGCAAGTGAGTCTAAGCACAGATAATTTGGGATGAAGTTGTTCACAGAGGGTTTTGCACCTGCTCATTACTGTCTTCTGTGTGTGGAAACTAAACAGTCTTCCTGTACTGTGTTGTTGCTGGGTCAGAGATGTGGGAATGGGTTGACCCTTTGGTGGAATGAAGGTATGATTTGAAGATAAAAGTCTCAATTTGTTCTACTTAATTGCGGAGAATTTGGAACCTTCATAATCCATGATGAAGGGCACAGGCATCCCTCTCCCCTTCCAAAATACAGTGTAGCTGATCTAAACCCTGCATCCTTCCTTTGCTTCTGTTAACTGCCTAAAGACTCTAAACTTTGCTCCAAACGTAGCAACAGCCACTGGATCCTGCAAATCGTGTATTATGAATCCAGCCATTAACATCTAGAAGCTTTCTTAAGGTTTTTTCACTGCCTGGATGTTCTAGGAGCACCTCATGCATCTGTGTATGTACATATCTGTCTTAATGAAGGAGGATTAACTGCAGGTTTTGGCCCTGAGGAGCAAAATCAAGCAGCAGGTAACTTTCTTTTACTTTCTTCATTGTCATACAATTAAAAACACACAAGAACACAAATTCAAGAAAGAAAACTTACCTAAAATTCAGGCAGATAAAAACAACTGAAAAAAGATTTCTAAGAGCCCTCAAGAAAATGAATAAATATTCATGAAAATATTCAAAAGCTCAGATGTTTTCATTAGTCACCACAGGAGGGAAATATTAATTTGAAATAATAATATAAAACCTTGAAAAGACTTTAAAAAGAGCAAGGGGAGGAACAGCACACCCTCTGCTCCCACAGCTGATGCATGGCTGAGCTGTGGCCAAGGCTTTCCCCTCTAGCTCAGCCTCCCCTTGAGATTTAAACTGTGTGGGTTTAAAATGTGCAGACCTGCTTCAAACCTAACAAAGTATCCCTTCCCTCTGAGTTTTTCCTTTTATTCACACCACAGAAACTCAGGAAAATAAAACGGAGTGCTAATCTATCCTACAGTTTCCCAAGCAAGGACTCTGGGCAGAGGTTTGTGAGTGGATTTGACAGATGTAGGAGCAGATGGTGAGGGACACTCCCTGAGAGCACTTGATTCCCAGGCCTCTATGTCCAAAAAAATATCTTTTCACGGATAATGGGATTTTCAGAGGGAAGAAATTCAGAATTTACATCTCACACCAGAACTTCTCGGTCATTTCTTGAATGCACAAGGGCTGTGTGGAAACGTTTGTCTTCAGAAGAGAGCTGGCTTGGGCCCATAAACCACAGGGCTCGACCTGACCCTCACAAAACCCAAATTTGCAGCCCGACAGCTCCGTCTGGCAAGTTTCTCCATGGCTGCATGGCTATAACTGGCAGCTGAATCGGGATCACCTCCTTGTTTACATTGGGTGTGACATGTTAGTCCCGTTTAGCCTCTGCCAGAACGCGCTGTGCAAAATAACACATCCCGGGAATTATCCATTGAACGCACGCCTTTCTGTCCCCCACACGCCGGGGCACCTCGTGCCAGAGCAGGGCTGGAGCCTCCTTAATGTCAGCGAGCGCCTGCTGAACCCCAATACTGCACCAAGGGTGTGAAATGGAGCCGGGGGGCTGGGGATTTGACACAAAAAGGTGCTTTTTTGATCCAAAGGGGCAGAAGGTAGGAGAGTAAGTTTTGTGATTTATCTATCCTACCCCTGCCGGCATGTTTTTTAGCTACAATTTAGCAGCAGCTCCCTTTTCTTTTTGGGAAGGGGGTGTGAAAAATGCATGTTTTATGATTGGCTGTTCGCAAATATTAAATTGAATACTATATGTATTATGTTATATTGATTAGAAGTGCTGTATTAACATTTTAATAGTATGGTATATGTAGTTTTGTAGCTAAAATAGAGCCTATGTATGTGGGTTTTTTTTTTACTAGCTCAAGCAAGAGATGAGATAATGAAGAAACTCTTCACACAGAGATGACAATGATGGGGGCCCATAAAGAATTACTGCCTCCTTATCGGAAAAGACAAACATTCTTCCACCTTCTCTCCACCAGGATTAAGGGGAAGAAGTTGACAAAAACCAGAAAAGTTCTTAATTTGCAAGGAATTTATGCATCATGTATGAGATGTATGAATATGCAACAGGCTACTGCTTTTAAAGATTATCCCTTTGTTCACAAGGCATGCTTATCGGGCTTAAGTGCCCGAGAGCATCCGGACGTCCGTAATTCTTTGCTTTTTATTGTCTTGTAATTGTCCTAACTCTAAATTTTCGTTACTCTAATTGTATTACTATTTTTATAACTATTTTATTATTATTAAACTTTTAAAATTCTAAAAACCAAGTGATTGGCGTTTATAACAGGGGGGATCCACACTGGACCGCGCTGCTGCCTTGCTGGGAGCTCTCAGCCTCTCCACATTACTTTGCCCAGCACATTTAGCCTTCCTACATTTAATTACACCACGGTGGGACAGAACCCTGCAGCCCATGTTGTCAGAGCCCTCGGCCAGGTGGGCTGTGGCAGCACGAAGCTGGGCCCCACCACCAAAGCCGTGCCCACGGCGTGCAGGGGGTGGAAGGGCAAGGGGCTGCACTGATTAGAAAGAGCCCTAAAGCCTTCGGGTCGGGGCGAAGCGAGACAGCGGGTTTGGGGCTCCTGAGGAGAAACGTGGCAGGAGCTCGCCCAGGGAGAGCGGCGAGAAGGGGAACAAAAGGCGATGGCTTCCCTCAACCCAGCTGCCAGCACAAGCCTCTGCGTCCCCCGGGAGGCACCGGAGAAGCCAGGGAGGAAATGCCGGTGCCCTGGGGCGTCCTGAGGGGAGAAGGTGCCGCAGGAAGCGCTGCCTCCCCCGGGACGAGCCCGGGGGCTCCGCCGCGGATGCGGGGATGCTGTCGGGCTGCTCCGGCTGCAGTGCGGCTGTTAACGAGACCCCAGCCGGGAGAGACCCTCCCACCCCGCCGGGAGACTGAACTGCGCTAGGGGCGGCTGCAGCCCCGGGGAGGCCGCCGCCCCGGGAAGGGGGGTCGCTGCGGGCGGGGGCCGTCCCGGAGGGGCAGCGCTGCCGGGCACCTCTGGAGCGGAGGACGAGGCGCAGAGCGGCAACCCCGGGGAAGCTGCGCGGGCGGGGCGAGGCGGCCGCCGCGGGGGGAAGCTGCTCGAACGTGGAGCGGGAGGTAATGGAGGCAGGGCTGGGGCTGGGGCTGGGGCTGGGGCTGGGGCGGGGGGTGAGGGCCCGCCCCGGGGTGGGCTGAGGGGGCACGGCGGGAGCCCTTCCCGCCTCCCCGCAGGGCGGAGGCGGCGGCGGCCGGGGGGACCCTGCGCTCGGCCCGGCGGTGGCTCCGGTGCCCCGGCGGGAGGAGGTTCCCCCTGCCCGGAGTGCGAGTGCGGGATCGCTCCGGCGGAGCCGCGCTCGGGGCGGTGAGTGCCGAGATGCCGGGGGACCGTGCGGGAGGGATGGCGGCAGCCCGGGGCTTTGGGGGCCCCCTGAGCCCAAGCTCCCCTCTCGGAGGCGTCGCCTCCTCGGCGTGCCCAAAGTCAGCCCTAAGGTTGCTTAAAAAGCAGCAGCCTCGGCGAGGGCACCAGGTAGCGGTACCGCCGCCCGGGCTCAGTCGCCCCAAGAGGCTGGATGTGCCCCGGTGCCCGTGGAGAGGGCACAGCGGGCAGCGTGTGCGCCCGTCTACCGCCGCGGGGCTTGGGATCCTGTGGGGAAACGGGCGCTCAGTGGCTTCAGCTCACGCTGGCTGAGGAAGCGATGCAGCCGCGGGGAGATGAAGCGATTCAACGCGCTCTCCCCCGTTCCCCCTTTGTGTCTCTGTGCAGGAGCCCGGACTGCCGTGCTGATGTCTGGGAGCTGAGGTAATGGCAGAAGTCGGTCTGTGGGGCACGGCCGGAGGTGCGGAGCGTGCTCCTCGGGCTGCAAAGCGCCCGTGATCCGCGCCGGGAGCGCCGGGATGGGGAACAGCGGCTCGGCCGTGAAGGTCTGCACGGATCACCAAGGCGGCATCAACTGGCTGAGCCTGAGCCCCGACGGGCAGCGGCTGCTCACGGGCAGCGAGGACGGCACGGCGCGGCTCTGGAGCACCGCCGACAGCCAGTGCCACGGGCACTTCCAAGGTACGGCAGCTGCTTTTCGCCTGGCCTTTGGGTCTGAAGGATGGCACAGGCCACACAGCGTGTTCTGGTCTCTTTCAGTCCCTGCCGGGCGGCCAAAATCATGCTTGTTTTGGTGTTTATTACGGCAGCGTTAAGCAGGAGCTGTTTCAACCCAAAACAGGTTACCGAATGCACGGATGCTCTGATCTCAGGGTGTGTGAAGTTGTTTATGTCACTTGTGTGTGAAGTAACTTATGTCACTTTCTGGAAGCCCCGTTTTACGCGGTGGAAAAAAAAAAATACTGACTTTTTTTTTTTTTTTTTTTGGTCCTTTTAATCATCTCATTTCCAGGTGGTCTTTATTTAGAACCTCTTGACCCAGAAGTCTGGAAAGGAACCTTGCTAAATAGGTTACTTCTGTTTTCCCTCCTCATCAGATGCACAGAAATGTTAATTGCTGGGCTTTTTCAATTTAAATTCATTTTGCATCTTAAAAAAATTACTGTCCTTAGACTGGCATGTCAGTAATTGAAAAGAAAAAAAAAAAACCTGTAGACAGTGGACATGCAAAAGTCTAGATATGGGCTAAAGATGTTTGTATTCCCACTCATGTTCTTTTCATAAAAAAAAAAAAAAAGGAAAGTTGTTAAATTTGGAATTTCTTATGTTTTTTTCTTCCAAAGAAGAAATCACATTGCTGTGATTTCCTTGTTTGTTTGCTTGCTTGCTTGTTTTTCACTATGGAGTATTGTCTTTTTTCCCACATCCTGCCATGGTTCTAACTTCTGGAAAACTTGCTGCATTTGCTTTAGGCTTCGAAATCCCTTTAAACTAGAAAGAGAAATGTATTGGATAGCATTCATTGTTATGGATTGTGCCATAATCAGTGTCTGGGGTAGACTCTGAGGAAGGTTGGGCTGGGTGGTTTGTGAACTGTCAGTCGAATCAGATAATTGTATGTATTTTATAATTATGCACGCACACAGTTGTCCTGTCAGTTTTAGTTTTTCAAGCTATAATTACTGATAAACCTGTATCTCTAATGCAGTTTCAAGCTCCACCACAGCACAACCAGCAGACTTGTGTGGTGGCTGCTTTTGGCCAGACCAGCACCAGACCTTGTCTGCCACATGGGGTTTTGGCACCCTGTGTGTGGGTCGAGTATTACTGATGGTTAAAATCTGCCTGGCAGACTTTGGTGCAGTAACCAAGATGCTGTTTTGATCTCAGAGCTGGATTACATGATGCTGTGAGAAAAATCCCAGTGATTGAAACCTGATCCGTTCAGGCTGCTTTGCAAAAAGTTTCACAAATGTGGGAGAAGGAGTGTAGTTTTGCTTATAGCCCTGGTGATCTGTTTAATTTTTGGCATCTGATGAGTTTGTCTTAGAGGAAACAAGCCATATGTTTGTAACATGGATTCTAGTTTGCTTTTGAACTGCAACAAGGCTTTTGAACTTCAGGAATTGTACTGAAATCTGTTTTTTTGCAGTCAGTGAAACAGTGTTTTACTGGGCAGTCTGCTTTCCCTCAGTTTTTTTTACCATCTCTTTATTTTATAACATTGTTTTTCTAATACCTTTGTCCATCTGTCTCTCTTTAATTACAACTGTCCTTCTTTCATTTATTTTTTTTTCTTTTTTTCCTCAAAGAATAGTATTTAAGTCACAGTAGTGCCCACCAACTTGAGCCATAACTGTCACTCATGTAATAGTGACGTAAGTGGAAACAGTTCTGCTCCTGAAAGCTTAGTCTAAATGTTAAAACAGAAGAGTGCAAGGTAATAGTAGTCCAATGATTAGATAGGTGACAGCAATTTCACACAAGAGATCTTGGATGAAGCTGGGACTTGTATCCTGAGGTGATTTTTACATGTGGTGCATTTAATATTGCAATAGAAAAATGACACATCTTGCTAAGCAGCAATAAAAGCTTGAGGTGGTAATCTTGATTCCTCTTTTTTGGTATTGCCTTGTTTGTCAGCGTGACATTTTTAAAGCAGTGGTTGTGTCTGTTTTTATTGTAACTGTAGAATCCCTGTGTACTCTACATATTGTGTAAACAATTGTGCTCTAATCCTCCCTCCCTCCCTTTCTTTTCCTTAAATGTATACTTAGAAAACTGTGGGGTTTAGTCATGTGGGGGAAAGTATTGGCTGACTATTTACCTGGTATGTTTTTTGGTTTGTTTTTTATTCTGCCTGGACAAATCAAACTTTCTGGTAAGTCTCAGGTAATTTTTTCAGAGTTTCATGCTTTGATTTATGACTGTTTGTGTCCTGTCAATCAATGGGCCGGGTTGAAATGCTGCCTTTTTCTCCCTGCTTTCAGAAGAAGGAAGCAAAAGCATTTTTAATTAAAAAATAAGATAGTTTTTTACTGGTTTCAAACTTTATTAGTCTGAGTTTAATTATCTTGATATTAGTCTGTCTCATTATATTTTTATAGTACTGTTTGATTTACCTGCCTGATGGAACTGTACTGTTTTACTCTTTCACTTAATCCTGATATCAGTGAAGTTTTCAGCTGTGACTTGAAATGGTTGTGTTTTACACAAACCTTTAAACATGAAAAGCACAGCGGTGCATTTAAAACTGGAGTTATGGTACATTTGTTTGTATTTTTCTTTTGGCTAAGGTGAAGAGCTGGACTAGTCTGTCGTTTCTGTGTGCACAGTGACTGATTTCCTTTGTTATTCCTAGGACATGAAAGTTACATCACCTTTTGCCACTTGGAGAACGAGGCTGCCTTCACGTGCAGTGCTGACCACACCATTCGCAAGTGGGACGTGGTGACCGGGCAGTGCTTGGCCATTTACCGAGGGCACACATCAATTGTCAACAGGTGGGGCTCTCCCCTCGTGCTCCTGTCATCTGTTATCACGCACTTTATCATTTCCCTGCAGTTCCCCATTACTGCTCTCATAAAAGGGGCCGTGTAGACCTCTGAGTTTGTGTTCTGTGCTGCAATGATTAGTTTTTCTAGCAACACTGCTGACATAGATAGGAGAGAAATGAAAGGCACACAGCAGGGGAATGGAATCCAGGGCTAGGAATGAAATTCCAGAAGAAATGATCCAATTGATAACAGATGCTGCTGATAAATAGGTTTAAAAACATCCTGTCGAGCTTTTGTGTCAGCAAGAGGGATAAAGTCAGGGATTTTTCTTTAAATATTATTCCTATTTGGGCAAATGAAGTTTAATAATAAACTTACTGTGTGTGGCTGATTGGCCTTTCCATTTAAAGTGCCTATTAATAGTTGGACTGGATTTAATTAATGGCAAATAGAGCAGTCAAAGATTGGTATTTTTTTAACATTTCTGGTGGGTGTGTGGGCTTTTTAGTTCCTTTCTAAACTCAAAACACATATGATGTGTAGTGAGATTCTGTAAATAGTTAGGAAGGCTGGTTCTGTGTTTTGGCACAGGCCTGATTTCTGCTTGAATCGGCAAATGGGAAATGTGTTCCCCATTCATATGACTTTGTTGCCTGTTTGAAAGGTTCCAGAGGACCAAGCTCAGCTGACAAACAAGGCAGGTTATGGGTGCTTTCTATCTCTGGTTTGGAAATATGAACTGTAGAGTTTTTTTCTGGTTTTGCATGTTTGTACAGCTACAACTCATTATTTTGAAGGCCCAGGGAGTTGAATTCCTGAGGTGCAATCTTTGGTTTGCTCTTCAATTATGCAATAAGTGGGCTGCTCATGCTTTACCTTTTTTGAGATCCTGAGCTAAGTGAAATGAAGTGTATTTTTTTTTTCTTGCACTCCCCTTTTTTGATGATGGAAAGATGGTTATTTTGCACACTGTCAGTTACAGTTCAGATTCCTGGAATGTTGTTTTTTTGCTTGGTTGTTGTTTTGATTCCAAGCTATTGTTACAGGTCTATTTTAAAATATTTTTATAAATAAATATTAATGAATAATTAACAAGAATTAGCTAATTAAAAAAAATCCAACAAATGCAG